>NC_063335.1:75405019-75480786 GCF_021869965.1 Rhincodon typus | reverse complement strand
GGCTTCTTGCAGTTAAATGCATGGGAAATACTTTCTTCTGTATTATGCGATAATCTCTGTGATATTTGAAACTTACAGCTGGCCCTTCTTTACATACCCATTGCTTCTTGCCACATTATTGCATTTTGAATCGTCTTTTCCACTTATCCGCTCCACCCTTCCGACTGACCAATCCCCACTACACCCTACCTGCATCCACCTATCACCACCCCATTTACCATTCCCCAGCACTACCCTTCCTCCTTGCCTCTTTGACCTGACACAACCTGTCCATCTTCTCTCCCACCTATCTGCCCCTTCCACCTCACTGACCGATCCCCACCACTCCCTACTTACATTCACCTATCACCATCCCACCTATCTTCCACCAGCACCACTGCTCCTCCCTCTATTTTAACCCAGCTCCCTCGCCCCTCCCCATTTCTGAAGAAGGGTCCCGACCCGAAATGTCGACTTTCCTGCTCCTCTGATGCTGCCTGGCCTGCTATGTTCTTCCAGCTCCACACTGTGTTATCTCTGACTCCAGCATCGGCAGTTCTTACTATCTCTTGGTAAATTCTGGTCTCCCTGGTATAAGAAAGATGTTGTTAAATTTGAAAGGACTCAGAAAAGATTTACAAGGATGTTGGTGGGATTGGGGAGTGGGGTTTTGATCTATAAGAAGACCCTGCTTTGGTAGTTAAGCCTAACATGAAGTTCTCTCCTTCCCCCTCCCCATTTCTGAAGAAGGGTCCCAATCTGAAACGTCAACTTTCCTGCTCCTCGGATGCTGCCTGGCCTGCTGTGTTCTTCCAGCTCCAGACGCCAGCATCTGTAGTTCATGCTATCCCTTGACATTGTGAACAATTCACCTGTTTTTCTATGTATGTGATGCAGATATTGATTGCCAAGCTCAGAGCTTCTGCACATGTTTATAACTTATTCAAGAGTCAGGTTCTTTTCTCTTAGCAGTTGTGCTGTCATTGAAGGATCTCTTTTCTTTTTTATTCATTTGTAAGATGTGGGTGTTGCTGGCTGGCCCTTCTTGCCCATTTCTAGTTGCCCTTGAGAATGTGGTGGTGAGCTGCCTTCTTGAACTGCTGCAGTCTACCTGCTGTGCGTTAACCCATAATGCTGTTAGAGAGGGAATTCTGGGATCTTGACCCAGCGAAAGTGAAGGAACGGCGATATATTTCCAAGTCAGTATGGTGAGTGACTTGGAGGGGAAAATTGAAGGTAACGGTGTTCCCATTTATCTGCTGCCCTTGTCCTTCTAGATGGAAGTGGTTGTGGGTTTGGAAGGTGCTGTCTGAGGATCTTTGGTGAATTTCTGCAGTGCATCTTGTAGATAGTACACACTGCTGCTACTGAGCGTCGGTGGTGGAGGGAGTGAATGCTTGTGGATATGGTGCCAATCAAGCGGGCTGCTTTGTCCTGGATGGTGTCAAGTTTCTTGAGTGTTGTTGGGGCTGCACTCATCCAGGCAAGTGGGGAGTATTCCATCACACTCCTGACTTGTGCCTTGTAGATGGTGAACAGGCTTTGAGGAGTCAGGAGGTGAGTTACTCGCTGCAGTATTCCCAGCTTCTGACCTGCTCTTGTAGCCACTGTGTTAATGTGGTGAGTCCAGTTGAGTTTCTGGTCAATCATAACCCTCAGGATGTTGATAGTGGGGGTCGCAGTGATGGTAACACCATTGAATGTCAAGGGACGGTGGTTAGATTGTCTCGTATTGGTGATGGTCATAGCCTGGCATTTGTGTGGCGCGAATGTCACTTTCTACTGGTCAGCCCAAGCCTGGATATTGTCCAGATCACAGACTGCTTCAGTATCTGAGGAGTCACGAGTGGTGCTGAACATTGTGCAATCATCAGCAAACTTCCGATGTTATGATAGAGGGAATGTCATTGCTGAAGCAGCTGAAGATGGTTGGGCCTAGGACACTACCCTGAGGAACTCCTGCAGAGATGTCCTGGAGCTGAGATGATTGACCTTCAACAACCACAACCATCTTCCTATATGTCAGGTATGACTCTAACCACCGGAGAGTTTGCCACTTGATATTCATTGATACCAGTTCTGCTAGGGCTCCTTGATGCCACACTAATTCAAATGCAGCCTTGATGTCAAGGGCTGTCACTCTGACCTCACCTCTGGAATTCAGCTCTTTTGCCCATGTTTGAACAAAGACTGTAACGTGGTCAGGAGCTGAGCGGCCCTGGCGGAACCCAAACTGGGCGTCACTGAGCAGGTTTATTTCTGAGTAGCTGCTTGATAGCACTGTTGATGACACCTTCCATCACTTTACTGATGATCAAGAGGAGACTGATGGGGCGGTAGTTGGCCGGGTTGGATTTATCCTGCTTTTTGTGTACAGCACATACTCTGGCAATTTTCCACATTGTCAGGTAGATACCAGTGTTATAACCGCACTGGAACAGCTTAGCTCGGGGAGCAGCAAGTGCTGGAGCACAAGTCTTCAGGACTATTGCTGGAATGTTGTCAGGGCCCGTAGCCTTTGCAGTATCCAGTGTCTCCAACCGTTTCTTAATATCATGTGGAGTGAATCGAATTGGCTGAAGACTGGTATCTGTAATGCTAGGGACCACTGGAGGAGGCTGAGATGGATCATCCACTCGGTACTTCTGGGTGAAGATTGCTGCGAATGCTTCAGCCTTATCTTTTGCACTGATGTGCTGGGCTCTTCCATCATTGAGGATGGGGATATTTGTGGAGCCTCCTCCTCCAGTGAGTCATTTAATTGTCCACCACCATTCACGGCTGGATGTGGCAGGACTGCAGAGCTTAGATCTGATCCGTTGGCTGTGGGATCGCTTAGTTCTTTCTATCACTTGCTGCTTTCACTGTTTGGCATGCAGGTAGTTCTGTTTGGTGGCCTCGCCAGGTTGACACCTCATCATCAGTTATGCCTGGTCCTGCTCCTGGCGTGCCCTCCTGCACTCTTCATTGAGCCAATGCTGATCTCCTGGCTTGATGGTAATGATTGAGTAGGGGATATACCAGGCAATGAGGTTACAGATTGTGTTGGAGTACAATTCTGCTGCTCTTGATGGCCCACAGAGCCTCATGGATTCCCAGTCCTGAGTTGCTAGATCTGTGTGAAGTCTGTCCCATTTAGCACGGTGATAGTGCCACACAGCATGGTGGAAGTTATTCTCAATGTCAAGGCAGGACTTCACCTCTACAAGGACTGTGCGATGGTCACTCTTACCGATCCTGTCCTGGGCAGATGCAACTGCAGCTGGCAGATTGGTAAAGATGAGGTCAAGTATGCTTTTCCCCTTTGTTGGTTCCCTCACCACCTACTGCAGAACAGAACATTAGCTGGGTTTCTGGATTAATAGTCTGGTGATAATACCACTAGGTGATCGCCTACTCTTATGCCTAAGAAAGTTCTATCTTTGATGAGATCATCTTCCAGGTGCCCAAATGTATAAGTTTCTGCAAACTGTGTTGATGCGCTCGCTCTAATATCTATGATTAAGATCTTTTTACCAGGAACTCTAATATAGAACATATAATATTTATAAGTTACATTCACTTGGGGTTCAAAGTATGCCTTCAAGGTTTTCGGAATTTCTGCAGTCAGTTTTCATTCTGTTACTCAGAAAAATATAGGGTGGAATACATTTTGAATTCATTCTAGCCGCAACAGTGAGAATAGCATAGCCACCTTTAGCTGCTCTGGCTTATTAGTTAAATCTGTCACAATCTCATTGTTTTGCCATTGTGCATAGAAAATCTGCCATTTCTGTCTGATATCACATTTCATTCTGACCTGTGAGGAGAGGAAACCTGCAGCCATTATTGACTCGCAAAATATTTTAAGCTCTGGCTCGCTTCTTTGTTCTTGTTTCAATTTATTTTATATAGTGACTTTCAGAGTTCTAAAGATGCCTGTGTTCCTCTTTTAGAAACAACAAAGTGCAGAGCTGGATAAACACAGCAGGCCAAGCAGCATCACAGGAGCAAAAAGGCTCTTTTAGAATCTGTGTTACTGTACAGCCCTTTAACACTCAATCTCAGCTCCCACTCCTGACACCAGATTTTGTGATCACAGAACTACAACCTGGACTCAGCGATCCTTGTCATTTTCTGCTGCATGAACCTCTAAGGTCTGTGCATGGCGATCTCGTCCAGAAGTGAAAGCCTTGCTTTGGCACCGAGATTGCCATGCACAGAGCTTCCCAGAGGCTGCACAGTTACTCAGCTTGGAAGGAACTTCACCTGATGTGTACTGTGATCATATTGAGATCTTTCTAAAATGGCTACCTGCAATGTGCGTCTGTCTCATGGTGGAGGTAATAGGACACAAAGCAGACCAGGAAAGATGTTTGCACATGATTGCAATTTAATTAACATTATATTCCTGGTGGAGCAGAGAATCCAGAATGAACAACGGTTATGGAATTACTCAAGTGGGCACTTCAACTATGGGACAAAGTGGGCAAGGGAAGAGATTGTGACCAAGTGAGTGATATAGGCAGGGTGGCGATGTCCATGAGAGTGTGGTTGGAGTTCAGTGAGGGGTTACTGGTATCAGAGACAGTGGGGTAGTGTGGGGAATGCTGGATAGAGAGGGAGAACTTTAATATGTTTAGAATTTTGGAAAATTAATTGCAATGTCTGTAGTTTGTTGCACTGTCACATTTAACAATGAAAGTAAGCAAACTAACACTGAAAATCCATAGCTTTTTTAAAATTCCATATACTGTGGTTGGATTCAGATCTGCCATCTTCAAGTTCACCTACTCTCTTCAGTGGTGGCGGGGGGGGGGGGGGGTGAGGGCGGTGTGGGGGGTGGCCATGCTCCACTGCCACCATGTGGCCAACTGAAGGAGTACAGCACAGCTCAGGGAAGTCTCCCCGATCAGTGGCCAATCAAAGCTTTAGAAAGTTGGGATAAGTGATGTTCCAGGAAGGATAAGTGCATGCTGTGGAATAATCAGCAAAATTATGGGACAGTCCCGTAAGAAAAAAAAAGAGTAGTTGCTCACACTGAATAAATAAAATCGCGGCAAACTCTGCATTTCTGTGTTCAACTCTGCATTTTGATTTGAATTAATTTTTGTTACAAAAGACAGTGAGAAGTGTTGTATAGTGTTGCCACTCTCTGGCACCATCTTAAAACACATGAGAACAAATCAAAACATGGAATATAGAGGCAGAAAAATGAAGAAATCAAGAAAAAGTATCCAACTTTATAGTCCTTCTTGTTAAGTGCTCCTCCATGGGCCATGGACCATGGGCCTGGTGGCCAGGCATGGATCTCCTTTGTTGTGCCACTGCCACTGCATCTAAAGTCACTACTCTTCGGCACCATCTTGCCTCCACCGGTACCCTTGCCAATATGAGACCTCAATGGACCTTGCCAAGACAGAGGCCACCAATACTCCTGGGTACCATGCCAGCCCAAACTTGACTCCACCACCAGCATGAGTCTGCTTTGGACCCAGCTCGCTGATGCAACTGCCGCTGATGCTGCCAGATCGGGTACTGGGCCCAAACTTTCATCTAACAACCTCCATGAACCTGCACTGGACACAGACACTGTTAGGAACCCAAACACATCTCCACCGCAGCAGCCATAAGTTGGCACTATGATTGCCCTGTTGATGCAGAAGCTGCTGGGAACACCAACTCGCTTCCGGTGCCCCCAACATGAGTCCACGCTGGGTGCACCCACCGCCAAGGCCTTTGCCGCGACTGAGATCTTCAAGAGTTAAGTAAAATAAAAGAAATAGAATGAGAAAACAGAGAAAAAGGTGAAATAAGTGTTAGAATAGATCCCAGAAGTTACATCAGTATTACAGATCAATAGTAAGATACCGACATTGCAACAACAAAATACAGGCCGGCATCCTTACTTGTCATGTGTTCTCTCAGGTGATCAGTTTTTCTTTTCTTCTGTCATATTTGTCAGTTTGTGTTGAGGAATGTAATGTTACATTCAAAACTGACATGTTACTTGCAACTCCTGGGATTCTGTTGAATTTGAATGTTTTCCTCACTTTCTTACCTTCTTATCTTTGATACATTGTTCTGGATTGGAATTTTATATTCCAGAATAAATCTTGCTGTTCGGTAATTCCATGATCATTTTCACAAAGAAATTACCCTCAGTTTTGAATTCCAGTAGAGAGCACAGCAATATATTCACCTGGGAATGATAGTGAGCAGGTTTGGCTGACTTTAGAAGTCAGGCCTTATTTTCTTGCCACTGGCTAACTTTTCAATTTGAAGTCACTTTGGATTAATTAAAATTTTGCTTCTGGAGATAGCCACCCAGAGCCAGAGGCAAGGTTTCCTCTCATTTTTGTTGTTCCTGCACAGACTTCTGATTAGTCTGCACAAAACATTTAAATTGGAGTGGAAGTCATATGGAGAAGGATGATGGAGTGTGTTTCTCACAGTGGAGTTGACCTTTGCACAACAGTAATGGGATAGTTAGAGGAAAAATCCCATTCTGAGAAGGATATTGTGGAGCATGATTTCCATATGGAGCCCAGAGGAATACTACTGCTCCCTTTGTCCTGTAAGGAAACCAAATCAGAAGAAAGAGACTTCTGACTAAATTTAAGAAAGAACAGCTTGTCTTTGTCAAGCACCTTTCAGCGTGCCTGATAACCACAGCCTTACAGTGAAATACGTTTGAACTGTAGTTATTGCTAAATGTTTCTCTCTCCGGTTGTTGCTAGACTCACTGAGTTACATGCAAAGAATCTATTTACTCTTCATTGAGACTGAGTCTACTTCTGTCAAAAATGTTGCATGAGATCCTTTCCTAAATGATATCACTAGCTTAGACTTACACCAGCAGGCAGGATAAGTAGCAATGAATCTAGCTAAGTATTTGGAGAAAACAATATGGACAAGATTTGGCACTGAGTGCACACTGAGGCAGAAGTTTTGAAAATGTTACCAAGGGAATTTGAGGACAATTTACCTGGATTGATCACCCAACAGAATTTGTAAAGGTCAGTTTTGTATTTTGATACATTACCTTTCTCCTTTTTAAATGACCTTTGATATTATTTGCTATTTTCGAGTCTGCCTGATGGTTGAGTCTTTCAATCTAAAAATGTTTTAAAAGGGTTAATATGGGACTGAATAATTAGACACGTGCAACTAAATTAAACTGAATTAAATTTAAACTTTAAAATGTACAAAACTCAACATTGAGTTTATCAATTTCAGACCATAATCTCTCTCTTTACGATGCCCCACACCCCGTCCCTGCCATTTTATCCCCTTTGTATGAAATACCCTTCATCTAGATTTTCCTGTTTTTTCATATGTTCATTATCTTACCCATTAACACCTTCTCTAGGGATATCTTTGTGTTCCTTTATTTGCCACATCACTATTCTTTTTTTTGCTATTGCCACGGTATTCATTTAATGTTTCCCCTCTTCTGCCCTATCTCAGAATTCTCTTTAGTTTCTGTTTTCCCTCATTTCAGCTCCTTAAAAGGTATTGTCATTGTAACTTTTTCTCATATTGATGATAGTTTACAACCTGGACATTAGTGAGCCAGACAGTTCTTACAACAATCAATGATGGTTTCATGACCACTCTTGAGGCTAGTTTATTTTCCAGATGTATTAATTGAATTTAAATTCCAAATCTTCAGTGACAATAAACCTAATTCTAATTCATGGAACTCACACTCCAATGAAGACTGAGATTGGTTATGAAGTCTGCCAATATTGGTTTCTTTATTTAAAGAAGGATACAAATACATTGAAGGCAGTTCAGAGAAGATCCCCCAAACTAATATTTGGATTGGAGGGTTGTCTTACAAAGAAATATTGGACAGGCTTCCATTCATCAGAACTGTCAGAGGTGACTGGATTGAAAGATGTAAGATCCTGAAGGTTTAGACAGGGTAGATGGGGTGGCACAGTGGCTCAGTAGTTAGCACTACAGCCTCACAGTGCCAGGGACCTGGGTTCGACCCCAGCCTTGGGTGACTGTCTGTCTGGAGTTTGCATGTTCTCCCTGTGCCTGTGTAGGGTTTCTGCTGGGTGCTCTGGTTTCCTCCCACAGTCCAAAGGATGTGCAGGTTAGGTGGATTGGCTGTACTAAATTATCCATTGTGTTCAGGGATGTGTAGGTTAGGTATGTTAGCCATGAGAAATGCAGGGTTACAGGGATAGGCTGGGGGAATGGGTTTGATTGGGATGCTCCTTAGAGAGTTAGTGTGGACTTGTTGGCCTGGCCTGTTTCCACACTATGGGGGTTCTATAAAAAGAAAGGATGTTTTCTTCTAGAGGAAAACCTAGAACTGGGAGATCTAGTGGGGTTACTGTTTAAAAGTAAAGGATCACCAATTTAAAACTCAGTAGGCAAGTCAGATCCTTCAAATCAGATTCCAGACTGAGATCTGACTTCATAGATCATATGTTTTCATTTAATGGGTCTTGCACTTAAATAAAGCAGAAATTGCTCCAAAGTTTGTCATGCAAAGGAAATGATGAAATAGAATAACTCAAGCTATTTACATATAACACAAATATTTCAAAACACAAATTAGAATGCAATCCCCATTTATCCCAATATCATTATGTTAAAGTACTCCAACATCAGAGAGCATTCCCTTCTCTATCACATCCATAGTTTTAATATATCTGTTCCTTTCAATTCTCAGCCTTGAGAGTTTGATAGCTTCTTCCTTGCATAATCACACAACTGAGCTTAAACTTTCTCAGCTTTTTGGAGTGGGGCAAAATAGAATTGAAGTGCAAAATAGGCCTTGATTGTATTGAATGATAGGGCAGGCTGAATAGACTGCAGGATCTGTTCTTGCTCCTACTTCTTGTGTTTTTGTACATTTAAAGTTTGAAGTAAATTTCCAATGTAAATGATAGCCTGAGAAAATAAGTTACTCAATATTTGATCTCAGATCAATATACAAAAGCAGCTCAAAAATAGAAGTTGCTGGAAAAGCTCACCAGGTCCGGCAACATCTGTGAAGAGAAAATCAGAGTTAACGTTTCGGGTCCGGTGACCCTTCCTCCTCACCAGACCCGAAATGTTAACTCTGATTTTCTCTTCACAGATGCTGCCAGAACTGCTGAACTTTTGCAGCAACTTCTGTTTTTGTTCCTGATTTACAGCATCCGCAGTTCTTTTGGTTTGTATACAAAAGTAGCTCATTCTTTAAGATATTTGTATCTTATAGTAATATTTAGCTTTTATTATTGGATAAAAAGTTCTGTACTTTTTTTCCCCAATTCCCATTTTCTGACTTGTCAGCTAATGCTGTTATAATCAGCATGTTGATTGTAGAAAGTTGCTTATTTTTTGATTGACAAGATTACATTTCTTTCTAAAGCTCTGCCAATGACCATTTCTGTATCTTAAATACTTCATGTGACTCATTCTAATGGATTTTCTATCCCTGCCTCTAATGGTTTTTCCAAAGCTTAATATAGCCCTAGCTATCTATAATTTTGACAGTACAAATACCTAGCTAAACACAAATCCATTTCAATGGCTATTCCAAGTCTGATCCTCAACAATCAGACAATATATGATTTAAATATTATTTTATGAATCATTGTCCAGATTGGAACAAAAATGTAACAGTTCAAAAGTATTTTTTTCATTCTTGGTGAATGAGATCTTCTACCCAACTGACAATTTTCTATCACTAGGAAACTTTTCCAGCTGGAAGAATCAAGACACCTGTTATATAAAATGCCAGAAGTCACAGTTGACTGATAAAAACTCGTTGATAATAAGATTCACTTCTCTTTACCCAATGAGTGGTGAGACGGTGAAATTCTCTGCCACAGAAAGAGCTTGAGGCCAAAACTTTGAATGTTTTCAAAATGGAGTTGGATATAATTCTCAGAGCTTAAAAGGTCAAAGGTGATGGGGAGAAAGTGGGAACAGGGTACAATGTTTGATGATCAGCCATGACCCCATTGAATGGTAGATCCAGCTTGAAGGGACCAATGGCCTACTCCCGCTCCTATTTTCCGTTTCTATGAATGTGCTTGAAGTTTTCATGGAGACAGCAAAGCATCTGATTGAGGACATGAGGAAGTTAATGATTCTGGTGCATAATACTGGGTCCATTTTATTTCTTCTGAATTTATTGATGCAGTTCTGTGAGCATTCGTCATTTGTTTATTTTAAGCTGCAAATACAAATTACTATATATTTCCATCCTCTCTATTTTCAGTGTTGTATTACAATCTGTTATGACTAGCTAACTTGTTCTTCTCTAGACTTAAAAACTGGAATTCTTTGCTGATCTCAGTTTTTCATTCCATTTATAGTCCTGAAGCTTTTAATACTGAGGTTTGCTGATGACTAATTACAAAGATGACACAGTATGGAGCTGAAGGAACACAGCAGGCCAGGCAGCATCAGAGGGGCAGGAAAGCTGACATTTCGAGTCAGGACCTTTCTTCAGAAAAGGGTCCCAACCCGAAATGTCAACTTTGCTGCTCCTCTGATGCTGCCTGGCCTGCTGTGTTCCTCCAGCTCCACACTATGTTATCTCTGACTCCAGCATCGGCAGTTCTTGCTATCCCTAATTACAAAGATGATTGGCTTGAAGACCACAGCCAGCTTCCTTTGTGTTAAATATGAACCGACCAGTGGAGACTTTTCCCTATGATTCCCATTGACTCCAACTGTATTGGTGCCAGAATCTGTCCAATGTTGCTTTATTGAGGAACCCATGCTCAATACCTACAAGCAAGTTTTTACTGAATTTGAGAGGATTATTTGACATTGTCTATCATTTTGCTGATCTTGAGAACAGACTGATGGGGAGGTAGTTGGTCAAATTGAATTTCTCCTTATTTTTGCAGATGGGACACACCTGTGCAATATTTAGTTCTTGTCAGGTAGATATCAGTACTGGAACTCCACTGGAACTGGAGAATTCTGCTAGACCTGTGTCTCTTAAGCAACTCTTTCTGTGGGTTCAGTCAAGCAGTTGATTTTGGAGGCACCATGGTAGATGGAGGATGGATGAACTCCTGACTGATATTCCTTTCCTCTGTCTGTAGGTTGACTGTGAGGGTAATGCTGAATCCGTATCCATCTCTTCTGAAGGGGACTTAGCATATTGCTGACTGTCCTCTGAATTTCAGCGATGTTAGACATTTCTTCCTCCACCAGCTGTGGATACGTGTCAATGACATGCTCACCAGATTGCATCATCGACTCTAAACTAGCTACAATACCGACTGAGGGTTTATTGACATCATCCACAGAAACGATGGCACTGCTGCTGAGCAGCCTCTGTGCCCTGTTCTGTTTACATGCATGTTGGCTACTCATTACGGTGGAAATGAAGGGGGAGAATTAGTCGATGAAGATTCCATAACCCTTATGTCGAGGAAAATGTAAGACTGGCTACCATTTGAGGAATGAAGAATTTGTCTTTTCTGGTCATGATGATCTCTCCACCAGAGCAGGACTGGTCTTGGTCATAGAAACATAGAAAATAGAAGCTGGAGGAGGCCATTCAGTTGTTTGAGCCTCTTCTGACATTAATTATGATCACAACTGATCATCCAACTCAATGGCCTATTTCTGCTTTTCCCCCATATCCATTGGCCCCTTTGGCCCCAAGTGTGTTATCCAATTCCTTTTTGAAATCATACAATATGTTGGCCTTGACTGCTCTCTGTGGTAATGAATTCCACAGGGTCACCACTCTCAAGGTGAAGGAATTGCTCCTGAAATCAGTCCTCAGCACTTTACCCCATATCCTTAGACTGCAACATCTGGTTCTGGGTTCCTTCGACATCTGGAACATCCTTCCTGCATCTACCCTGTCCAGGCCTGTTAGAATTTTATAAGTTTCTATGAGATCCCCTTTCATTCTCTGAACAGCAGCACACATAATCCTAACTGATACAAATTTTCCTCATATTTAAGTCTGAAACAGTCTTATTAAAAAAGAGCTGCACTCCCTCCTCGGATAAGGAGACCACAACTGCACACTATACTCCAGATGTGGTCTCATCAAGGCACTGTATAATTACAGCAAGAGATCCCTGTTCCAATACTCATTAGTAGAATTTGAATTCAATAAACATACAGAATTAACAATGTTCATGAAACCGTTGTTCATTGACAGAAAAACCTATCTGGTTCAATAATGTCCTTTAGGGCAATTAGGAATGGACAATAAATATTGGCCTAGCCAGCAATGCCTGTAGCATATGAATGGATTTACAAAGAAAACTGGGGCTAATGTGCTCCTAATGGTCTTTGTATTAATGCAGGTTATATTTGTGTCATCTGTTAGGAGTGAGTTGTTGGTGTAGTTTAATGTCACTAATCTAGAAATCCAGAAACTTGGGCTAATGTGGCAGATGGTGAAATTTGAATTCAACAAAAGTCTAGAATTAAAACCTAACTTTGTAATAGCTGATTGCCTTTAAAATCCATCTGGGTCACTAAGGTCCTTTCTAAAATGATCTGCAAAAGAAGCAAGGGTGAAGTGAGTAAAAAGTTTCTCACGCGGTGAGTAGTTGGGATGTAGAGGTGCTGGCATTGGACAGGGGTGGACAAAGTCAGAAGTCACACTAAACCAGGTTATAGTACAACAGGTTGATTTGAAATCACAAGCTTTTGGAGCGTAGCACCGTCATCGTGTGAAGTGAGAGAGTAGCACACAGAACCCATAATTTACAGGCAAAGAGATCAAGAGCAGAGAAACCAAAAGAGCATACAAATGCCCTGAGTGGAGTGTCAAATAATAAATCCCTGCAGATGATCTGAAGTGTTAGATAGTGTAAGTAAAGTGTCAACAGCTGAAAAACAAGTGAAGGGATGACCTATAATCTGATTAAATGAGGCAGAGAATTACAAAAAATTAAAAATAACGTGGTGCTCACACCATTTGTATGACCTTTTAATTTCTCTGCCCATGATCTCTCTGCCCATAAACTCTGTGTCCGTGTGCTACTCTATCACTTCACCTGAAGAAGGGTCTACGCTCCAAAAGCTTGTGATTTCAAATAAACCTGTTGGACTATAACTTGGTGTCACATGGCTTCTGACAGCGAGTAGTTAGGGTATGGAATGCTCGGCCCGGTAGTGTGTAGGAGCCAGGTTCAATTAAGGCATTCAAAAGGGCGTTGGATGACTATTCAGACAGAAGTAATGTGCAAGAGTATGGGGAGAAAAGCAAGAGATTGGCACGAGGTAATGATGCTCATTTACTGGTCTCCTTCTATGCCATATCACCACTGTGATTCTGTGAATCATTTCAATAATATAAAAAAAATCAGTTTATTTACTCACAAGACATTTCAAATTAGACTAGAAAGGTGGAGACCCTAATCTACACGACATCATTTCAGGCTTGAAGGAACCCACAACCATCATGGTGGCAATGGGTTGCAAGATAGCAGATAACAGCGGCGATGAGTGTTTCTAAATAGTGCCAACTAAAAGAAATTAGAATTTAAGCCTTCGATACAAACAAGGGAGTAAAAAATGCTCAGAACCCAGAAGACTTCAACATAAACAAACATCACTGTGACAGAGAACGTCACAAACCTTGTGGGAACACTGAACATGAAATACTTCCTAGAATGTCACAGTAAGCTTTTCATACCTGATAAAGGTTAAACAGGAGCAGAAGAACTCTGCAGCTCCTAGGCAGAGGTACTGTCTTGCGTCGCGAGGTCTGTGGAAGAAGTCTGAGTTTGAGCTGAGCTGATAATCTGACCAGGCTTCAAAAATTGCATGAGTCAAAACAAATATCCCTTGTATAAAGGAGGAAAGCTTAAATAGTGCAATAATTCAGGATGAAAGGACAACAATTTAAAAAAAAACTTGCAGCTTCAATTGAGCATTGCTACTATAGTGCCTGAATACTACTAGGCAACTCTGGAAACACAAAACTAAGAGGGTCACAAGAGAAAACTTGTAGATTCTGGGAGCAGAAAGCCAGTAAAATACAAAACCAAGCCACATAAAGCAGATAAGCATTGGGCAACTTAAAGAAGTATATGATTCTGGTCTAATACAGAAACTGTTTTTGGCGACAAGGACAACACGATAGGATTCATAGCAAGGCCTCAGAAGGTGGGAATAGCTCCATTACAGCTGTGAGGGCCAGAAATAGTTCCATTATAGCAGTTAAGGGTGGGAATAGGTCCATTACAGCTGTGAAGGGCACTAATATCTCTGTTACAGCAGTGAAACATGCAGAACCGCCATTACACAGAATATAAATCTTTGAACCAAATAAAGAGCCTAATCATATTAAAAAGCTGTGAGTTCAGAGATAATATTACCAGGAAGAATTAATTTCAATGGTAGGTCAAGTAGAAAACAAAGTTGAACATCCTGAAGAAGACAACCTTTAAGGTGTAGAACAGCTTCTAAATGAGACAGAAACTGAACTCGTAAATAAACTTCTGTACACAATTTAGAAAATACTAGATGATGTTATTGCACACCCAAGGAATGAATAAATGTCAGACAAATTTGGAGAGATCTCGAAAGCCTTTGATAATTTTTTCAACTTCAGAACCAAGAAAATTCTGGAAAGGGCAAGATTCAACAGAACGGTTCAACATCTATGTGAATTAATCAATAATTTCATTCAGATCTCTTCAAGCTAATGCAGAGACTCGATTATGGGTGATTTCAAGTCAGATTTCATAAGAGCCCAGATTGGTGTGGCCATTACTGATAAGTTTTTGTCAGATCTATTGCTGTCCAAAGAAGACCTAAATATAGCGAAAACCATTCAGATAGTGAGTCAAGCAGAGGTCTGGAAAGGCACAAAAACAGATAAATCTAAGAAGAAATAAAATTTAGCAAAGGAAATCTATAAAATCCATTCATTTGTTCAGGTAGAAAATCATAAAAGACATTCCTGATAAGGTAATTACGTGGAAAAGGCACGCACAAGACACCAAAGGTCCTTGCCAATGCTATAGAGAAAACAGTGTGCAACTTTAAAAATCTTTTTTATTGCGAGCAAATAAGTTATTTTCAGAAACAGGACTCAGCTAAAAAGAGCCAAAACCAAAGAACTATCCACAAAAAGAGATAAATGAGGAACAGCAGTCTCTAAGAGAAGACAGGCTGAAAGTTTTTCTAAGGGCTAGATAAAGTATTTTAGCATGCAGGCAGTTAAGTCAATGTACATCTCACAATTATAAGTTAGACACAGAAGAAGTGTCATGGTATCTGTTCTGAAGAACGGTGTCTACACTTGGAATGTTAACTCTGTTTTCTCCCCACTTATGCTGCTAGATCTGTCAAGTTCCTCCAGCAGTTTTGTTTGTCATATGTTTGTCAGACACAAAGCCTCAGTGAATAAAACACTGCTTACAACTGGAAGGAGTTCAGGTACATGGTTCAGGGGGTATCACATTTAATGTTGAATGTATGTTACAAGTAACTCTCAAACATAGGACATACAAATATTAGAAGCTGGAGAGGGTTTGGAAGAGATTTACCAGGATGTTGCTGGGTATGGAAGGTTTGAGTTATAAGGAAGGCTGGATAGACTGGGCCTTTTTCCACCAGAGCATGTGAGGTTGAGAGGTAACCTGGTAGAAGTTTATAAAACAAGAGATGTATAGATGGAGTTAATGGTAGTTGTCTTTTCCCTAAGATGAAAAATTTCAAGACAACGGGGCACATTTTTAAGATGTCAGGAGGGATTTAAAAAAGACACGAGGCAAATTTTTTACACAGAGGGTGGTTCACATGTGGAATGAACTTCCTGATGGAGTGTGGATATGGGTCCAATTACAATGATTAAAAGACATTTGGATGGATATATGAATAAGAAAGGTTTGGAGGGATATGGTCAGGAGCAGGGAGTTTAATTTGGGATTATGTTGGGCGTGGACTGGTTGGACCGAAGGGTCTGTTTCCATGCTGTGTGACTCTATGATTCTATAACTGAGAATTTCCCCACCTGAGTACAATACTTTGTATTGACTTCAATCCAATTTAAAAGGTGGAAGAATTCAAGGAAAAGTCAATAAAAAGTTTTATCGGGCTTTGTAAGCTGATGGTGGAATCTAAATGACAAGTAGAATATTCTGAAGTTAAGTATGTTGCAATAATTTTTTAAGCGTTTCATACTCATAAATGAGATGGAAATTTGTTACTGTAGTGGTTTGACTGAAATGTTTTCCACTCCTATCAAAACTGAAATGCGCCATACTGCCACATAGCACAGTGAATAACGATCTGCTCCAGGTTCAAGTTTCCCATTAAGGACTGCAGTCATTTGGAAGGGACAAGGTCAGATCAGAAAGCCCAACTTCCCTACCTTCCAAAGAAGAATCCCCAACAACAATAACAGGTATCACATCACATATCACATCAAGCAAGAATAATCTCCAATTGAGGAAGTGATTCACCCATAATTCAATTACTTAGAGGGAAGGAGAAAGTCCAAAATGTTCAAGTTGGATTAATAAGTCTACATAATTCAGGGCAGCTGGTTTGCAATGAAGACTGATGCCAACAGCATGGGTTCAATTCCTGTACCAGCTGAGGTTACTATGAAGGACTCTCCTTTGCAACCTCTCCCCTCACCTGAGGCATGTTCATCCTCAGGTTAAACCACTACCAGTCATCTTTCTCTAATGAAAGAAGAGCCCTATGGTCCTCTGTGACTATGGGAACTTCAGTGAATTAATCAGGCCAAATCAGACCCAAAATCCACCGATACAAATTGAAGATGTGGTGCATGCAATTCCCCAGAAGATACAGCTCAGAAGAGACGAGCAACATGCAAAGATCCATGATACCGTAAAGAAAATATCACCTGCTTTAGCATGGAATATACTGAAGAATATGTGTACAAAACTAGTGTTTTAAATTCCCAAAGAAGTATAAAAGGTTAAAGACATTTCAGTTCAATAGAGAACTACAAACCTCAGATGACTAGGAAATCATTCATCCAAGCAAAATACCTTCAACCCAACAAACTATCATTTTCCCAAGTCCAAAAGAAAATGTTTGTGTAGAATAAGAACGTCCCCACGTCACGTGAATGTGCAAATTTAAAGATTCGGTAGAGGTGGATAATGTCAATGCAAATATTTAATCAAACGTATAACATTTTACTAATTATGAGGAAAATGACTTTGTGATGGGAGATATTGCATATGGGTCTGAAAGGATCTGAAATGATTAATATTTGCTTGAGTGCAGTAAACACCATCACGTGTAGTCATATCATGGGGATTTGGTTAGACAGTAAAGCAGGAACTGGCTTGTTCTTGTTCAGATATTTCGTCACTATGCTAGGTGACATCATCGGTCACCAAGCATGGTGATGAAATGTCTGAATGAGAGCAGGCCAGCTCAGTGAGCAAGTGAACAACCTCACCCACAATCCGATCTACAGATCTTTGCCAAAACTTTAAAGTAAAGCAGGAACTTATAGGAGAAGAACTGAGCTAGTGTGCTCCTAACAGTCATAATGTAGGTTAGATTCATATAATCTGTAAACAGTTGCAGTGATGCAAAAAAACTTTACATTGTTTTCTATTTTTTAGTTAGTCCAAAAGGGTGGATATCTTATATTAGATCACTTTGGACTTAAAGAAACCCAAACATAATATGCAAGATGCATTGCAGCAACTTGCCATGGTTTCTTCAATAATGTCTTCCAAACCCATGACTTCTACCACCAACAAGTACATGGGCAATAGGCACGTGAGAACACCATCACCTGTAAGTTTCCCTCCAACTCACATACCATCTCAATTTGGAAAAAGTATTGCTATTCCTTTTCTGTCACTGGGTCAAAGTTCTAGAACTTTGTCCTAACAACACTGTGGTGCATTTTTGCCCACAAACCCCAGCAGTTCAAGAAAGTGCCTCATCTTCTGAAGGACAGTGAGTTGCAGAGACTAAATGCTAGTCTTGCCAGCAGCTACATCTTTTGAATGAATATAAGCAATCACTACTTTGACCTTTCTTCTCATTTTAACCATGTCCTTTGCCTTGCAGCATTCTGAGCTGAATCAGAGCTAAACTGCAGAAAGGACATTATGTCAGGCTGGAACGGAGGCTGTTGTACAGTCAGTTTTGACATCATTTCTTGACTGAAATGGTGTCTGTTTTGTGGTTTGTCAATACTTTTTTGTCAGAGGTTGAAGTTGAAAAGCTGTTTAGTTTCTAAGTCCTATTTTGACAAACTATTTGCATGGCAACTGTGCTTGAACAAACATTAGGAGATCAGAATGATTCAATTGTACCAAGTAATTTACCTTTGGTGACATTCAGGTTATGTGCCTTGAGGGTCCTTTGAAGTCAGTAACACTGGTTAAATTCTACAGTGTGAGGATGCGGCAGGACATGTATCCAGGGTTTGGGAACATTGAAATACTGGAAACAACTTTAAATCACTGCCTAGGATTAGTGCTGTAGGAACTTACAACAGCATCCTCAGCGCCCCCACCCTCACACCCGGCCTGGCCAGGGACAAAGACTCAGAGACAGGTAGGATTCAGGCAATTGGCAGACTTTTATTTAAGCATCAACCAGTTAATGCAGATAGAGGGCTGAAGACTTCCCCGAATCTGGTCTCGAGGTGAAGACCCAGTTGTTCTCTTAATCCATGGCTTGGATCAGAAGAGAGATCAATGACACACTCTGATTTTTACAGCGAAATACAACATTTTTATACACTTTGTGTTAAAATAATCACATAAAGCTTGGTCACTTTATCCTTCCCTCTTATTCCATACACCCATTCCTGTGAAACACCTAATCAATGACTGACATTCCTATGGACAGCCCCAGGTTCCCATTGTAATCTCCAGGCCTTGAATTCTTTCTATGCGTCCTATTAATTCGCATTCCAAATTTACAGGTTATACTCCTCTTGGTCTGTCATCAACTTGCTTATCTCTTAGGATTGCTTGAATTCTGTTATTCATTGTATTCCATGTGCTATCTCTATCAAATTCTGTTATTCTCTTATATTTTCCACTGTCACAATTATATAAGTAAAAAATACAGATGACAGTTGTATAAGATTCATAGTATTAATCTCCAATTATAAAGTTAGTTGTACTTTTTAACTAATAATTTGCAAACAATCTATCATTCAGGACATGCCAGATGTCTTTTTACGAGATAAGGAAAGCATTTCCCAAGACTAATTCACTTTCACATCTAGGTTTAAATGTTTTTCCCCTGATGCTTCTACTATGCTTTGGTTATATGTGTATCTACAATTATGCTGAAATCTATCTCTATGATTATCTGAAGAATCTTTAACTACAACCTGTTTCTAAATATTGTGAATAACTTCAAAGAAACAACTGATTACTACAAAATAACTTTAGCAGTTGTTTTCATAGCTGCTTAATGAGTTAGGCTGACTGGTTCATGGTCTGAAATTTACACCCCTTGTTCTAACTTGTGCTCTTCATGTGCTAATGGGGCAACATCCTTTCATTAATGAGGCTGGAATCGTATTTTAATAAACTTGTGTCTATCCTTAGATATCCTCTTATCAAATTGACTCAGATAGCTGCTTGTGGGGCCTCCGTTCACCTTGGAATAGCCCTGTTCAACAGTACCATTATGCTATTTTATTCTATTTATCCCTTGTCTGCCATTTTGTGTCTTTCAAACATGGGCAGCCTTACAAGTGCAAATTGAAAACAGGATGGTTCGCAAGTGCACTTTAACTGTTTCATGTACTGCATCAGTGGCTGTTCCTTCACCTCTGAGATCTGTATGATTCTCAAATGGAAACATCAGTTTAGAGCATTGAAGGAGGTCATTCTATCTGTACCAGACATTTGTCAAAATATTACCAATTTTGCCTCAGAAATTCATCGCTGTGATCAACCTGGTAGTTGTACCCAAAAATGCAATCATTATCACACCGATTCTGCCAATGCAAATTAAACTCAAATTTCCTCTGAATTTGAAAGAGGTAAGATGCATCTATAAAGTGGGAGCAATACACTGAGGACTGACTACGTTTCTGTTTCTTTGTTTGAAATCACAATAGATAAGAGCAGTAACATTCTGTGATCCAGGAGAGGGCACAATTGTGCTATTGTACTGATAGTGGAACGTTCTTCTAATTTGGAATGGAATCTGGACCTTCCAGGCTTCCATCTGACATAAAATTTGAACAAATTACACTCTGCAGGTGACTTGACAAAGTGGCATTTTGGGTGGAATTTTATAGGGACCTGAACAAGAGATTTGTGGCAGAAATCTGCCAAGGCTGTCTCAATGTTGAGAGAAACTCTGCATCTTTAATGCACCTGCCAGACATTAAGGTGGGGGTTTCTCACCAGGCAGTATTCAGTTGACAATTAAGGAGGACTACTGCTCAGTAAATGTCTTATTAACTGCACATCTTGCCTCATTAATATGCAGCTATACACCTTACCAAACTCATGAGCAAGGTAGACATTGAGAATTCTTGACATGCAAGTCAGAGTGGGTACCTGGTGACTCTAGCTTGTTGCTAGCTATGAGGAGCCTCCATGTTCCTCAACACAGAACAGCATCTAAGGGCATGATCAATGGCACCAGCTGTATGTATTGTTCATCCACATTGGCAATTCAGCCAAAGGCTAAAGGCTATCAGTGCTGCCCTATTGATGTGCTCTTTTGCACAGAGACAGAGCCAGGCTTTTTATCAGTAGAGATCTGTCTGGAGTTGGGGCAGATCTTGCTGTACAGCACACTGGGGCATCAATGTAACATTTGAACATGTGCCAGCTGCCTGTGTGTAAATACACTGCACATTTATTCAACAAAACAGCCATAGCTGAAAGTAGATGGGGGATAATCCTCAATCCTGTCAAAGGGGGACTGTTTTCAGTCAGAGGATTCTGTTACTGTCACTCACTGGCACAATCTGCACACCTTCAGTGACCTGGCCACTGACAGTCATCCACTTGGGCCAGGGATGGTTTTGGGAAGTGTCTGACTGCAGACTGAGGACTTAGTTCTGTAGGGGTATCACAGGCAAACAGGGGAATCATGCATCATCAGGGAGCTTAAGGCAATGGTTAGGCAATCTCCGTGATGCCGACCTTAGTGGCAATGACTTAAAAACAAGTGAATTCTGAGCAAAAGCATCCTACCACTTATGAAACTTCCAAGAGTGTTGTGGGATAACGGAACTATGCTGCATCATACATCATGTAAGCTTGATGATGGGCTGTACTGAATGCAAAGAAAACTTGAATGATTGATGTGGGTCTGGGATGAGAAGGGTTTTGGAATACAGCGGTCTTTGGGTTGCTCATCAATGTGGTTCATAAGTCTGGATCAATACACTCCTGGAGGTCCATGCATCAGTTGATGAGGATGCTTCAAGGGGTGCTTCAGAGGCACTGGGGATTGCTGGTGGAAAAGGGATGGGGCACTCAAGGTTAGCCTAGGGAGGCTGAAGCATGTGTGGGTACAAGGGCCATCATGGGCAGAATGTGAAGGTATAAGGAGAAGTATGTGGAACAGTAGCAGAGGACTTGGCAGACTATAAAAATGAGAATTACTGACAATCATCACCACTGTGCCCCTGACAGGGGAGCACAAATAAGCATCATTAAGTTGTAACATATGTACTTAGAGGGAAATGGAGGACATTTGAAGGTAAAGTTGAGTGTGGTAGGCCTTCACATAAGATGATGGGTGGAAATGGGCTGTCAGAGTAAAGCAAGATAAAAGGAGACATGGAGGCTCGGTGGTCTGGGGGGTGAGGGTATCTGTCAGTCTGGTAAAACCTGGTGCTGATGGTGTCCACTGCAATCTGTATTTCTTGCCATCACTTCCATTCTCTAAATGTAATAGGTTGTGATAATGCTCAGGATGGGTGGAGTCAGCATTAGTTAAATGGGAAAAAGCCCAGGATCCAGGTCTGCTGAACTCTAGGCAATTGAACATCAAATATGTGAAGCAGGTTTTTGCAAAACGCCAAGTACATTTCATTTGAAATAATTTCTGCACCCAATCACAAACATATAAAATGAATGTGCTTGGTGTTCAAATAGCGGTCAACGGTGAATTGCATCAAGACATTGAGCTTGCAAATCTAACGTTGCCATCTCCGTGATGCCGACATTAGTGGCAATGACTTAAAAACAAGTGAATTCTGAGCAAAAGCATCCTACCACTTATGAAATTTCCAAGAGTGTTGTGGGATAAGGGAACTATGCTGCATCATACATCTTGTAAGCTTGATGATGGGCTGTTCTGAATGCAAAGAAAACTTGAATGATTGATGTGGGTCTGGGATGAGAAGGGTTTTGGAATACAGCAGTCACTCTCTTTTTCGTTGTAATGTGTTGGCCACTCAGCCAGTGCAGACCTTCACTGCGTTGGTGCATATATTGCGATCAGGGTCATGGTGGAGCAGATGATGGGGCTGTTGAAGATATGGTTTTGTTGCTTGGAGAATTCTGGGTCGGATGGGTTGGTTCTCCAATATGATCTGGACAGAGTGTGCCATGTTATGAGACAATATTCTGACTCGTAAGGAATTGGGAGAATGGGAACAGTCTTCTGAAGAGCAGAGTGAGGATATTTGGAGGGGGAAAGCTCTCCTTGTTTGTGACAGAGCTCAGCTATGTCTGGTGCTACAAGCCTGACAGGAGCTGCCCGACACCCGGTTTCAGTCAACGGGAGCATTAGATCCTCATGGACTGTAGAACATGTAGACTGTAGGTTATGATGCCAGCATTTGGTTTTCATCTTGGGGGTGAATTGCAGCCTCTATTAGTTTTGTTTGTGTTCACTTCTGCTGCTATAAATAAAAGCTCACATTTGGAATTGTCCCATTGTTTGTGATAATCACTTACTGGAAAACAACAAACTGTGGCTTTCAGTCCAGAAGAAGAGTTATATTGGACTTGAAACATTAACTCTGTTTCTTCCTCCACACATGCAACCAGACCTGCTGAGTTTCTTCAGAATTTTCTGTTTTGGCCTCCAGCGAACATTAGGGGCAGTGCAGAGATGACTTAGAAAGGAAGTTTAGACAGGATGTAGGTAAGGACAGGAAAGATGTGTGGCATATCTTATCATAGAATGCCTACAGTGTGGAAACAGGCCATTCGGCCCAACAAGTCCACACTGCCCCTCTGAAGAGCATCCCACCCAAACACATTCCACTACCCCTGTATTTTCCATGTCTAACCCACCTAATCTAAAAATCCCTGGGCACTATGGGCAATTTAGCATGGCCAATCCACCTACCCTGCACATCTTTGGACTGTGGGAGGAAACTAGAGTACCTGGAGGAAACCCACACAGACACAGGGAGAATGTGCAAACTCCACACTTGCAGTCCCCAGAGGATGGAATTGAACCCAGGTCTCTGGTGCTGTGAGGCAGCAGTGTTAACCACTGAGTCACCATGCCACCCCATTTAACAAATGTGCTGCTAGGCACAGGTGGGAATCGAACCCACGATCTTTGGTTTACAAGACCAACGCCTTCCCACTTGGGCACCATGCCCTGACCCCTGGTGTTTAAACAGTGACTAGGCTGAGAAAATGGTGTTACATGTTTGAGGGAGTGTCAACCATGCTGGCTATGTGCCATGTGCAGTGTAGCTATGTGCCCTTATAAAGCTGGTGAGGGGCAATGCCGGAATGCCAACAGTTGGCTGGGTGCACACAGCAACCTTTAAAGATGGTGCGGGCCCTAGGGATGCTGGTCTTTTGGCAATTTCCCACCGACTATGAGTTGCTATGGGAATGGCACATAAGGTATGGCTAAAATCAACACGTGGGATGCCATGGAGTAGTTAGTTAAGGAGATATGTTTGTTAAGATAGGGTAAGAAATTTTTCTCAACTTGTCGGTGAAACATCTTCCAAAAATCTCAGCCTAACTGAAACGTAAGCCAAAAACAACATAACATGCAGCCCTTTTGTTAAATGGGTGTGCCACAAAGGAAACCAAATCTACTGGCAACATGTTTTGTACTAATATGTATAAGAAGCTTGTGATGTGATGAAACAAATCTCCAGATAAATGCCTACAGGTAACAAAACTACCTAGAAATCTCTGCATCCCTGTTTCTTCTCGAAATCTGTAATATTGAATTTGAAGTTTGGTGCTTGCAGCATTACAACTATCCCTGAATAGGTTCCAATGACCAATGCAAACAGAATAGTTTATGAGAAACAGTGACTGACAAATATTGCAAATGCTAAAGAAGTCACTATTACAGTCTGCAGCTTTGTGTCTAACAATGATCAACAAGAATAATTCAACTGGAAGACAAAATACAGTTGAGTGAGAAGTGTTTTTTTTTATGAATTTGCTATGAGTTTACCTTGATAGCTAGACTTCAGAAAATCATAGGATCATTGCAAATCAGAAGAAAGTCATTCAGTCCTTTGAATCCATGCCAACTCTTTGAGAGCAATTCAGCCAGTTTTGTAATCTTTTACTCTTCAGGAGCTTAGTTGATTTATTTTTTGAAGCCCATGATTGAACTCACAACCACCACATTCTCAGGTAGTGCATTCAAATTCTAACCAATTATAGAGTCATAGAATCATAGAGATATACAACACGGAAATAGACCCTTTGGTCTAACTCGTCCATGCTGACCAGACATCTTAAATAAATCTAGTCCTGTTTGCCAGCATTTGGCCCATATCCCTTTAAACCTTTCCTATTCATATTCCCGTCCAGATGCCTTTTAAATGTTGTAAATGTACCAGCCTCCACTACTTCCTCTGGCAGCTCATTCCATACATGCACCACTCTCTGCCTGAAAAAGTTACCCGTTAGATCCCTTTCAAATCTTTTCCCTCTCACGTTAAACCTATGCCCTCTGGTTTTGGACTCCCCCACCCTGCGGCAAAGACCTTGTCTATTTACCCTATCCATGCCCCTCAGCCTCTGATGCTCCACAGAAAATAGCCCCAGTCTATTCAGCCTCTCCCTACAGCTCAGATCCTCCAACCTCGGTAACATCCTCATAAATCTTTACTGAAATGTTTCAAGTTTCACAACAACCCTCCTACAGCAAGGTGACCAGAATTGCATGCAGTATTCCAACAGTGGCCTAACCAATGCCCTGTGCAGCCGCAATATGACTTCCCAACTCCCATACTCATTGCACTGTCCAATAAAGGCAAGCATACTAAATGCCTTCTTCACTATCCTATCCACCTGCGACTCCACTTTCAAGGAACTATGAATGTGCACTCCAAGGCCACTTTGCTCAGCAACACTCTCCAGGACCTTACCATTAAGTATATAAGTCCTGCCCTGATTTGCTTTTCCAAAATGCAGCACCTCACATTTATCTAAATTAAACTCCATCTGCCAATCCTTGGCCCATTGCCTGATCTGATCAAGATCCTGTTGTACTCTGAGGTAACTTTCTTTGCTGTCCACAACACCACTAATTTTGATGTCATCTACAAACTTATTAATCATACCTCCTATGGTCACATCCAAATCATTTATATAAATGATGAAAAGCAATGGACCCAGCACCGATCCTTGTGGCACACCACTGGTCACCGGCCTCCTGTCTGAAAAGCAACCCTCCAAAATCACCCTCTGTCTTCTATCTTCAAGCCAGTTCTGTATCCATGTAACTACTTCTCCCTCTGTTCTGTGTGATCTAACCTTGTTAACCAGTCAACCAGGAGGAACCTTGTTGAACGCCTTCCTGAGGTCTGCAGAGATCACATACATTGCTTTACCCTCATCAATCCTCTTTGTTACTTCTTCAAAAAACTCAATCAAGTTAGTGAGACACAATTTCCCATGCACAAAGCCATCTTGACTATCAATAATCAGTCCTTGCCTTTTCAAATATATATAAATCCTGTCCCTCAGGATTCTTCCAACAACTTGCCCACCGCTGATGTCAGGCTCACTGTTATATAGCTCCCTGGCTTTTCCTGACCACCTTTCTTAAATAATACTGCAGGAAAGTTTTTTCCAGTGTCATAGAATCATAAAGAACAGAAGGGACACTTCAGATAATTGGGTGTGTCCTGCCAAAAATACACTAAATCTACAGTATTCTGCTTTCCAGCACTAGATCTACAGCCTTGAAGTGCTCATTCAAGTATGTTATAAAAGTTCTGAAGTTACCCACCTCAACAACACTCCCAGACATTGCATTCTAGACCCCTACCCTCCCAGGCAGTGCATTCCAAATCCCTAGACCCTTTGTGTGAGAACATTTTTCCTTAAGTCTCCTCCAAACTTCTTGCTTTTTCCCTTAAAAGTGTACCCCCTATGTTATTGACAATTCAACTAAGGGAACAACTGCTTTCTATTCACCTTGTCTATCCCCTTATAATCTTCCATCAGGTACCCCCCTCAACGTTCTCTGCTCCAAAGAAAACAAAGAAGCTTATTCTGCTTCTCTTCATAGCTAAAATGCTGTATCCCAGGCATAATCCTGGTGAATCTTCTTTGTACCCTTTCTGGTGTAATCACATTCTGCTTACAGTGTAGTGACCAGAACTGCACATGGTACTTCTGTCTGACCTAATCAAAGTTCTGTACAGCTTCAACATAACCTTCCTGCTCTATCTATGCCATGGCTGATAAAGACAAGTGTCTGTATGCCTTCATAAATACTATATTGGCCTGTTCTGCTGCTTTCAGGGATCTGTGGACAAGGAGCCCAAGTTCCCTGTATTCCTCTGGGCTTTCTAGTGCCTAGCCATTCACAGAGTACTCCCTTGTTTTGTTACTTCTTCCAAAGTGCATCACCTCACATTTAAAGAGAACATAGTACAGTACAGGATCGGGTCCTTCAGCCCACCATGTCTGTGCCTGAAACGTACTGATTTGATCTTACTTATATCTTGACTTTTTAAATAAGGTAATTCCATAATTGTTGCCTGAGGTATACGATCTATTATTTACGCTTATTCATTCACAGGATGAGGGTATTACTAGTGAGGTCAGCATTTACTACTCATCTCTAAGAGTCAAACACGTTGCTACTGGTACCTCAGTCAGAATGATTCAGAGTAAATGATGAACACCACAACCTTAGGTTTCAGTGTGAGCCAGAAGGACAAAGGACATCAGTTTTAATAAGAAACCTCAGGAGATATCAGGCATTGAGTTCAGGGGCTGGACTTTCAAATCTGAGTCAAGTACTCGACGTGCAGATGAATTCTGTAAACCAACATTGGGCGTCAACAACAGGGCCCTTTCAATGTTAATGCTATAATTGTGCAGCAAACTAATTTCCTGTCCAACCAGTGACACCAAGTGCCTCCATGAGGCAGGAATTACCTGTCTGGCACAGGCAACAAATGCAAATGGCAGGGGGTTGTCACTCCTTTGCTAAAGAGAACAGTGAAGTGATCTGATCAGGAGGCCAGGAGCTAAACCACAGTGGGAGAAAGTCATGCAAACACAGAAACCTTAAAACACTGGACCTAATGCTAGGTGGCCCATTAAAATTCAGTCATCCACAAACTCAAATGAACATTCCAATGTCTCTTGCTGTCTGATTATTGACACATAACTTTATTCACCAAAATATACATTAAAATTCACATTTTCTACTGGATGGGTCCTTTAAGAAGCTCATAATGAAGCTTACTGGGCTGACAATTAGTAGTGAGTAGGTTTTACTCCCAAGCCGCTGCTAGTCTTTTGAAAATTCCAAATTGTCCTGAGGAATTGGAATACTGGGATGACATCCAGAAAAAGTATTGAAACTGTGCCCACACCAGGACTCAATTCTGTGGATGCTTCTGACCTCATTTAAGTTGAAAACACACTAGAGATCCAAATGGGAATTATATTTTGGATGGTAAAATGCAGAGGAACATTTACCCTCCGTATTAGTTTGGTTCAATATTGTCAGTACTTGTGGTCAAAATATTTTAATGGAAGATTGAAATGTGACATCTGATTGCCACCACAACAGTCTAAAGTTTTTGAAAAAACTCCATATTAAAAATAACTAAAGTCATTATCATAAATTTGTCTTAAACATGAGAAATTTGGACACAAGTAATTTTTTTTTCAGAAGTGTTACTGCACAATGGACCTTCATTTATTGCTTCATTTAGTCCCAGATTCTCAAACTGGTTAACAAACCAACCACATTGTCTATCTCAGCCTACTTGCTGGCAAGTATTCTGTTTGCTGAATATGAATTGGCACCAGTTCAATCACTGTGACATCTGTATAGCGTTTGACTGAATATCGACAATTTATTACAGTGGGATTAAGCAAAACAGAAGTTTTAGAATAGAATCCCTACAGTGTGGAAACAGGCTGTTTGGCCCATTAAGCCACACAACCCTCTGAAGAGCATCCCACCCAGACCTATCCCCTACCCCTTCATTTCCCATGACTAACCCATTTAGCCTATACCACCCTGGACACTATGGGATAATTTAGCATGGTCAATCCACATAACCTGCACATCTTTGGACTGTGGGAAGAAACCAGAGCACCCGGAGGAAACCCACACAGACACGGGGAGAATGTGCAAACTCCACGCAGACAGTTGCCCAAGGCTGGAGTCAAACCCAGGTCCCTTGCTCTGTGAGGCAGCAGTGCCTACCACTGAGCCACTGTGCAGCACTGAAGGAAGCTATTCAGTCCACTGTGTCTGCTTCAGCTCTTCAATGAGCACAATTACCCACTACCAATCTCCTGTTTGTTTCCCATGCCCTTGCACATTATTTTCATCCAAATAATCATCTAATACCCACTTGAATGCCTCAGTTGGACCTACCTCTACCACAGTTCCGGGCAGGGCGTTCTGTACCCTAACTAGTTGCAGCGTGTAAATGTTTTTCTTACCTTGCATTTATTTCTTTGGCAACTTGCTTTAAATTTGTGCCTCTTGAGTTCTTCATCCTTTTAAAAGCAGGAACAGTTTCTCCCTACCTGATGACATTAACACAGGGAAGTGAATTCATATCCAGTTTTGATTACTGTATCTTTCTTGCTTCACAAGGTATGATTTGTCACAAATATATGGATTCTAAATTTCCAAAACATTAACTTTTAACCAGATATTCTGCATTTGCCTTAATTATTTTGTTCAGTTAGTGTATCTTATTCTATTTACTTCTACAGGAAAATGATAGTCTGATTATTAGAATTTTGTAACTAGTTCCAAATGACGTTAGTTTAATGTGTTATAAAGCACAGATTGACCCACCCTTGGAGAACTAAAACTTAAACATCCAAAGAGGAGCACCAAAGGGGTGTAGCCTGTCTTTCAGCAATTTGTTATAGTTAAATCAAATAAATCCCTGACACTCATGATCAACAAGTAACAACTTATTTATGTAACTCTAACAGTGAACAAATTAACTAAACTATTAACAAACCGCATAAACCACTTCTAACTACTAACTATTCCTAAATAAAACAAGATTCTCATGGTATGCTGTTCCAATAAATATAAGTCCCATTTATGTAAAATAAAATTTAAAAAGTAGAATTTAGTCTCTTGAAATTAAGGCAAGGTTATGTGTCTTCTGGAATGCTCTGTGCCATCTCTGTCGAATTTTCTGTCAGGAATGCCTTCTCTGTCGATTCTTCTGTCAGGAATATTAATTATTTGTGCCATTGGTATCTTTGATTTTAAGATGGTGCTTTCTCTAAGACCTAAAGGATTCTGTGAGAGCCAACGATTTTCAGTTAAAAACTGACAGCTGTTAACTCTAGCAGGTGGTATTTAGTTCTCCTGTGTTTGTGCAACTGGCCCCTTTTATACCCTTGATGACATATAAATTTCTTAAACTAGAATTGTTCCTATGTTGTCAAAACCATCAGATTTAAATTTAATTAGTTTTTGGTATATAAGTGCCTGGTTCAAATTGTTCGGCAAAATCAAAACTTGTTGTCTTGGTAACAAAACAAAACTGTTGCTTGGCCTGCTAACTGTACAGCCCTTTGACACAAATATTGCAATTCGAGTGCTCTCTGCGCACCTGCAAACACACAAGCTGCTGTCCACAGACCTCCTTTTTGAATATCTAAGCATAGAAAAAGCACATCTTTTTTTAAAGGGACCACGCAATGCTTTTCCACCCTTAGCATTTTACAAACACCAATATTTTGTAAACACCACCAATATTTTGTAAACACCAAACTCCCAATGTCCTGCCTCCTAATCCACAAATACTCTATCCAACTTTGCAACAGATGAAAGTAAAATATTGTGGATGCCGGAAATCTGAAACAGACACGGAAAATGCTGGAGAAACTCAGCAGGTCTGGCAGCATCTACGGAGACCTATGGATACTTATCAGGGTTAAATTCCATCTGTCACTGATCAGTCTATCTGATCAATTGCCTATAACATATCCTATAACCTAAGAATTTTTTTCTCACTCCTTACACCCACATTGCCAATCCACATGTCATTCACAAACTTAATTATCATCTCTCTCACATTCTCATTCTCATATTGTTTATACATATCACAAACAACAAGGGACCCAGCACCAATCTCTGTGGTATGTCACTGGACAATGGCTTCCAGTCACATAGACAGACTCTACTGCCAGCCTCTGTCTCCCACCATGAAGCCAATTTTATAACCAACTCACCAAGTTACCCTGGATCCATGTACTTTTGTCTTCTTTATCAATCTCCCATGTGGAACCTTATTGAAGGCCTTGGTGAAATCCATATAAAGGAAATCAACCCCACTACCCTCATCTATATGCTTGGTCACATCTTCAAAGATTTTACCAGATTTGTTAGGCGTGATCTCCATCTGACCAAGCCATGCTGACTATCCTTTGCCTCTCTGAATGGAGATTAATTTTCTCATTCAGAATTTTCTCCAAAATTTTCCTACCACTGAGGTGAGACTCACTGGTTTATAATTCCCTGGTCTATCTATAGCACCCTTCTTGAGGAATGGAACCACATTAGCTGTCCTCCAGTCCACTGGCACCTCTCTTATGGCTAGAGAGGAATTAAAAATTTGGATCAGGGCCCCAGTAATTTCCTCCTACATCACTGACAGCAGCCTGGGATACAACTCACCTGGACCTGGGGATTTGTCCACTTTAAAACCTGTCAAGACCTTCAAAACGTCCTCACTCCCTAGATCAAACTGCTCAAGAGCCTCACAGTCCATCATCTTCTTGAACTCTGTATACTAGATCCTCCTTCTCCTGAGTGAAGACAGATGTGAAGTATTCATTTAACATTCTACCAATGTCCTCTGGCTCCACGCACAGATTTCCCTCTTTGTCTCAAATAAGTTCTACTCTCTCCCTGGTTATTGTCTTCCCCTTGGTATACTTGTAGAATATACTGGGTTTCTCTTTAATCTTACCTGCCACTGTTTTTTCAAGCCCACTCTTTGCTCTCACAATTGAGCTGCCCCATGCATTTTCGATATTCCAGTGGGGCCTCCATTGATTTGCTCTCTTTATACTTGTTAAAAGCCTCGCTTTTCCTTTTTATCCAGTCCTGAATGTTTCTAAACATCCAGGGTTCTGTGGCATGCTGTAAAATTCTATCAAAATTCCATTGTGTGTGAACTAGAGTTTTATAAAGGTTAAACACAACTTCCTTGCTTTTGTATAATATGCCTCTATTTATAAATCCCTTGATCCTGCCTGACTTATTAATCACTTTGCAACCTACTCTGCCACCTACAAGGATTTGTGCACATATACCTGCAAAATAAAACTGAAAAGCATGAGACCCTTTGTCATGTCCTGAAATGTTAACTCTGTTTTTCTCTCCACAGGTCTGGAACACCCGCTGAGTTTCTCCATTTTCTGTTTTTATTTTCAGCCTCCTGCATTCAGAGTATTTTGCCTTTGTATAAATGAAGAGAGAACTTGGTTTGAATGTGACTTTTTCTAGCCATTGTAAAATAGCCCAGAAACACTGACTGTTCAGCCTTACACATTCAGAATAAACTGTCATTTGTTTGAGGCCCATAAGCTATTACAATTTATGGAACTGTAGAAATGGGGGTGAGTGCGTGGTTAAGAAAATAAAATAATATAAATAAAGCAATACATGATTAGACCACTGATATTGTGTGAAGCCTATCAAATTGTGATAATATTGTCACAACTTGCAATTCATTTTGCATTGTAATAATGCTCCTTGTACGTTGATTTGCATTAAAAGAAAGCAAACCCAGCCATGAATCTAAAACTCACATTCTGCTTACCAGAAATGACAAAGTTGTGTTTGCAAGTCAGGATTGAATAAATTTTTAAACATGTTGTAAAGCTTTACTGCAATATTAACTGAAATATATATACTGAAGCCTCTAGATTTGCATTCCATTCTGCGTGTCAATATTTGGAATTATAGTTAATTATTTGGAATAACTAAGTTAATCATTGTGAATGAGCACATCTACTTTATGCTAAATGGTTGGTTTGGAATACAAATTCTGCAAGCTGACTTTCTAAACCTGAAAATAACACTGGTCCTTAAGTGTATTAGGCTCTTTGTGTATAATTTCATGGATTCTGTAAAGTCCTGAAATCTGTTTTAAAACAAGCAGTCAGTCTAACCTACTAGTGCTGTTGATCCATAATGAATTGGAAGAAAGTCTTGGCAGGAGGGAAGAAGGTATTTGTAATACATGTGTATAGAAAACAGGCTGACATTACATATGTCACTGACATTTGACAGGACCAACTCTGACACATTGAAATTCAATGCCCTGGTGGTTTACAGTGAAATTGGTTGTACTGTGATGTGTCTAGTTGTTCTAATGCTTAAAGAGCCAACAGAGTTCAATTCCAAATAATTGCTTGCATTGAGGCACCAACGCTTGTTTGTGCTTATTTCAAATATGGAAAGAGAGAGAGAGCAAAATACATAGGATGGTCATAAGTGCCAGGGTGTACCTACTCACTGATTAATCTGTCGACCATGCCAAAGTTTGTACTGACAGTAGAGCTGTGAACAGAGGGTATTTGCCCCACGAGGGATGTGTCTAGCAGGCCTGGCCATCCCCAAAGGACAGAGATTGTTGCAGGGAGTTGCTTTATCTTTCGTGAGAGAAAACACAAACTTCAATACACTTATATGGGTCCATTTTGTTTATTTTCTATTTTTGTTTCTATGCTGTTATGTTCCTTTGCAGTGAGCTAAATAAATTCTACTAAACTAAACTCAATTCTGTGGGGATGAAGTGGGATTGACTGTGTTCCAAATAAGGCTAGAAAGAAAAGAGGGAAAGATTTGCATTTATGTAGCGCCTTTTAACAACCTCACAACAGCCAAACAGTTTTCCAACCACTGAAACACTGCTAATGTAACTCCTGTTGTAGGAAATGTAACTACCAATTTGTACACAGTCAGCTCACACAAACACAAATGTAATAATGTCCTCGTGATTTAATGCAGTAGGTTGAGGGGTAAATATTTAAGGTCACTAAATGGCCCAGAACATATAGGCCCACTCTGCACACAATTGTACATCATATTTGTAATCATGGTTTGATGACACTAGTAAATATATCCCAAGTAGTCTCCTGCCTGATAAAAGAAAGTAATGTTATATCCTTGAAGAAATCTAGTAAATTTGTCAAACATGATTTCCTTTTCAAAAAACCATGCTTTACCTGTTTACATCACTCATACAGAATAAGTTCAGTCCTCTTTCACCCAATCTGTTTATCTGACTATTTTCTCAAATGACATGAAGAAGACGGGAAGTCTTATAGAAACATATAAGATTATGAAGGGAATAGATAAGGTGGAGGCAGGGAGGTTGTTTCCGCGAGCAGGTGAAACTAGGCCTAGAGGGCGTCGCCTCAAAATAAAGGGAAGCAGATGTAGGACTGAGGTCAGGAGGAACTTCTTCACCCAAAGGGTTGTGAATCTGTGGAATTCCCTGCCCAGTGAAGCGGTTGAAGCTACCTCGCTGAATGTTTTTAAGGCAAGGCTAGATAAATTTTTGAACAGTAAAGGAATTAAGGGTTATGGTGAATGGGCGGGTAAGTGGAGCGGAGTCTCAAAAAGATCAGCCATGATCTTATTAAATGGTGGGGCAGGATCGAGGGGCCAGATGGCCTACTCCTGCTTCTAGTTCTTATGTTCTTATGTAATACCTTTGTATCCTTTTCCTCTAATTTTGGTGGGGCCTGTGTAAACTTAAACATTTCCTTACTGGGCTTCAATAAGTCTCTCTTATTTCCTCTAAATCCAAGTACCATGTTGTACCTCAATTATTCTGCCTCCTGGCAATGCTACCTCCAGTTTACCTGCAAAGTCAATCAACTCAGTCTTTCAGAGTTCCCTCAATACTGCGAGGAACAACTCTGCCACCTGTAGGAAATCCTTTCCTGTTTCCTGTACCATGTCTTAAATCCAGTACAGAACCTGGCATTTTTGTTCACTTGTGTTAGTTACTAATATAACACCAAAATCCTCATCGTGTCTGCTTCAAACTAATCCTGGATGATTTATTACATCCCACAGGAGTAGTACACTGGAAATCAAATCCCACTATTCTTGGAGTCACCAGAAATATTTAAGATTTTTTCTAAAAAATTGTTAAATTCCTCAATTTACCTATCTTCTTAACAAAAAGCACGGACTAGATTTCTGTATTTAAGAGGGATTTATATTTATTGTAAATCAATTGACTCTAGCTATAGGTAAGAAGTTAGGAACCATTGACATATAAATCTATTTGTTGAATCTCTTAATCTTCTTATAACCACTCATAGTCAGACATACACACATATAGATAGACACAGGCAGAAGAAATTACCATGGGTGTCATGAGCAGAGGGAAAGACTGGGAAGGTAATTCAATGGTCCCTGTCCACATGATTTGCTGAAATTATTCTTTTGATGGTCAGAATGCTGCCATTTGATTCTCTTTCTCCAGTTGCTTTCACTTGTTTACAAGAGGCACAGAGTGACTGGTTCCCATTTGTAAAAGATCTTCGAAATATCAATTTAAAACCACAGTTTACAATAACAAGGAAGTGAAAATAAACTGGCTTTCTTCAGGTTTGAGATGCAGAGAAAAGAGACCACACTGGCTTTGCAGAAATCAGATTGCTTTCCCCAAATATTCACAGCCCCAAGGTGTTCAGCTGCCTGGGAGTCAATCTCAATCTTGTTGGCAGGCAGAAAGCTGATAACTGGTCTCCAATCAGCTACTTGTTGCCTACCAATGTTCCTTTTGTACATACCTTTGGCTCCAGCTCATTTCCAAACTAGAATTGCACTACTGCTTAAACAAGCAGCTGTGTAAACAGTACTCACAGCAAGTGCCAGGTGACTAGTTTTTAGAAAGTACAACAATCCCTGGTTTTATAAACAATTCTTTTCCCATTTCAGCCCACAATCAAAAACACACCATCTTGTATACATCCTTACATGACATTACTTGGGGACTGGGAAGATACTGCTTTAAAGGTCTGCAAAGTATGCGAGAAAAGTTGCGTGAGTGGGCAAAAAAAAATTGGCACATGAAGTATAATGTGGGAAAATGTGAGTTTGTTGTTTGTTCGCAGTAGGAATAGAACTGCATTATATTATTTAAGAGCAGAGAGAAGGCAGATTGCTACTCTTATAGGACGATCTGGGTGCTTTCAAACATGCCTCATGAAAAGTTAGCCTCTGGAACAGCAGCTAACAGTAGTATACAGACCACACCTGACATACAGTTTGGTACCTTTACTTGAGGAAAGATATCTTGCCATGATAAGAGAGGTGATGTTGTGGTGGTTTTATCTCTAGAATATTAATCCAGAGACCCAGGTCATGCTCTGAGGTCCTGGGTTTGAATCCTGTCATGGTACATGGTGGAATTTGAATTCATTAATGATAACCATGAATATACACAATGGAGTTTAGAAGAATGAGGTGATCTTATTGAAACATTTAAGATTCTGACAGGAATTAATAGCAGATGGTCAAGAATGTTTCATCTCCTGAAAGAGTCTGAAAGCAGGGGGCATGGTTTAAAAAATAAGGCTCTTCAATTTAAGATGAAGATGAAAATGAAAATAAGTCAAATGTTATGGGAAATAGACAGGAAAATGGAGTTATGGTCAAAACTCGATAAGCAATAATCTTGTTGAATGGTGAGCAGGCTCAATGGATTGAATGCCCTATGCCAGCTTATGAATTTGCGACTGCAATGAGGACAAATTTCTTCACACAAACTGTCATGAATCTTCAAAATGCTCTACTCCAAAAAGGACGGATACCCAAACATTCAAGTCAAATGTTGCTAGGTTTTGGGATCTGTCTGACATATATGGGGATAGTGTTTGAAGATGAAGTTTGAGATAAAAGATGATCTTGTTGAACATGGAGAAGACAGAAAGGACTAAGTGACCTACTTTTATTTATTATGCTTTATATTCTTACTGCTGTGCTTTCTTTAGCTGGCAATCAGCCTGCTGGGAGCTCAGTTCAGATCAGCTCAAAGAAATGGATGGCAGAACATGGAGTTTGGGGCAGAAAGGGATTTTCCAAACACCATGTGAGCAGAAATAGGCGAACGGATACTCAGCTCTTGTCACAGCTGATAGTAAAGTTGGCAACAAATTGAAAGCACTATGTTGCATTGTCATCCTACCATGCAAACACAAGTTTCCATCCACATGTCTCTCTCTTGCGGATCCTGAACTTGTTCCTTTGCTTCAGTTGCTGGTGATAATGACTGGTCTCTCATGCACACCCAAGTTGTAAAGCACAGAACAATTCATTAAAAATGTTTAGGCTTTCTTGGTAGAGTATTGCTGGGTGCCTCTCAACTGATCGAGGCTTATGAACCTCCAGTTTGGGAGCTCAACAGTTTGCTCTGTGATATTTCTGAGGGCTGGGTGACTCTCAGTTTATGAATGGTTGGCTACACATTTATATTTAAGGGCAATGCTAAAAATTAGAAGATATGGGATGGTTTGGCATTTTCCGGATTGAGAAGTGTGCCATGTGGTTCCATACAATACAGTACAATGCAATACAGCACAGGAACAGGCTCTTTGGCCCTGCACTGATTCCTAATCAACATAATATACATATACATTGTATATATTAATATACATAAATGATCTGGAGGGAGGTATAGATGGTCTGATTAGCAAGTTTGCAGATGACACTAAGATTGGTGGAGTAGCAGATAGTGAAGGGGACTGTCAGAGAATGCAGCAGAATATAGATAGATTGGAGAGTTGGGCAGAGAAATGGCAGATGGAGTTCAATCCAGGCAAATGCGAGGTGATGCATTCTGGAAGATCCAATTCAAGAGCGAACTATACAGTAAATTAAAAAGCCGTGGGGAAAATTGATGCACAGAGAGATCTGGGTGTTCAGGTCCATTGTACCCTGAAGGTGGCAACACAGGTTGATAGAGTGGTCAAGAAGGCATACGACATGCTGTCATTCATCGGATGGGTTATTAAGTACAAGAGTTGGCAGGTCATGTTACAGTTGTACAGGACTTTGGATCGACCACATTTGAAATACTGCGTACAGTTCTGGTTGCCACATTACGAAAAGGAAGTGGATGCTTTGGAGAGGGTGCAGGGGAGGTTCACCAGGATGTTGCCTGGTATGAAGGGTGCTAGCTATGAAGAGAGGTTGAGTAGATTAGGATTATTTACATTAGAAAGATGGAGGTTGAGGGGGGACCTGATTGAGGCCTACAAAATCATGAGAGGTATAGACAGGGTGGATAGCAAGAAGCTTTTTCCCAGAGTGGGGGACTCAATTACGAGGGGTCACGATTTCAAGGTGAGGGAGGAAAAGTTTAAGGAAGATATGCATGGAAAGTTCTTTACGCAGAGGGTGGTGGGTGCCTGGAACGCGTTGCCAGTGGAGGTGGTAGAGGTGGGCACGATAGCGTCATTTATGATGTATCTAGACAGATACATGAATGGGCAGGGAGCAGAGGGATTTGGATCCTTGGAAAATAGGCGACAGGTTTAGATGGAGGATCTGGATCAGCGCAGGCTTGGAGTGCCGAAGGGCCTGTTCCTATGCTGTAATTTTCTTTGTTCTTTGTTCTTTGTTCTTTGTTCTAATCCTTATTTATACCCATTACTTGTTGCCTACATGTGGTTTCTATTCCTCAGTTCACCTTAAATGCTGCTAAATGTCTGCTTCCACTATCTCCACTTGCAGTGTGTTCCAAGCATCCACTGCCCTCTGTGTGAAAACTTTTCTCTGCACTTCTCCCCTAAACTTTCTTCCTCTCACCTTGAACATGTGCCCTCTTGCAGTTGACCATTGCAACCTGGGAAAAATCCTCTGACTATCCACCCTATCAATGCCTCTCATAATTTTGTAGACCTCTATCAGGTCGCCCTTCGACCTCCATCTTTCCAGAGTTTATTCAACCTCTTCTCATAACTCAAAGCCTCCAGACCAGGCAAAATCCTGGTAAACCTTCTCTGCACCCTCTTCAAACCATTCACGTTGTTCTGACAATATGGCGACCAGAACTGCATGCAATATTGCAAATGTGGCCTAACTAAAGTTTTATACAGCTGTAACATATCTTGCCAATTTTTATATTTGATGCTGCAGCCAATGAAGGCAAGAGTGTTGTATGCCTTCTTGACCACCTTATCCACCTGTGTTGCCACTCTGTAGATCCCTCTGTATGTCAATGCTCCTATTGGTCAGGGACAGGTGTGTGAATACTCTTGGGCAAGTTACCAGGACCTCCTGTGGCACTGGAAAACCTAGTGCCTTTTATCTAGATCTGTGCAACATTTCCATCGTTTAGTTTTCACCACACAGTCTGTGTAAGTTGGTGATTGTGAGCTACATGTGTTGCCACAGGAAAACTGTATCGAATCAATGCTTAAGTCAAACCGGCAGTTGCTGGTTTTGGAGTTTGCAGGCATCTTTAAAACAGGATTACCATCAATTTGCCTGGAAATTGAACACTAATTCCAAGCTTTCCAACAGTGATTTCTTATTATCGCAACACCCACTTAGCACCTATTTTCACCTTTTTGACAAAATAATCTCTCTTGCATTTAATAGTACAATCACACAGAGCATAGTCTCATTACAGCATTTCTCAGAAGACTTCATCATTCTTCTAATAACTAGTGACTTCAAAAAAGTCATAACTAGTGATAACAGGATTAGGAAATTTATACAGAAGTGAATGTACAAAGCAGACCAATTAGTTTGCACTGTTTTTTGTACTGTATGCTTGCTCCCTTCCTTATATACATGTCATCTCAACTGTATGTCTTTCTCCCACTTAACCTTCTTTTGAAAGCATCTAAGCTGTTTGTGTCAACCATTTCCTGTCATTGAGCTACACATTTTACAACTCTCTGAGTAACTGAATTTCGCCTTATTTCCTTGTTGAATTATTAGGAGCTATTTTGTATTCATGGTGTGAGAATTCTGGATATTCCCACATCCTCTCCAATTCATTCATAAATTTAAAGACCTCTAGTGGGTCATTTTTAAGATTTCATTTTTCAAAAGAAAAAAAGCCCCAAAACCTTGTTAACCTTTCCCAGTAGATGCAACCCCCTTTGAAAATATAAAAACCTTCTTATAAATCGATATCTCAATTTGAAGAAAATGAGAATGGTAAAGAAGTATTTCTGAAGTTGTTTTGTGATTAAGGGGCTTAAAAGAAACAAGGGAGTTTTAAAAGCCCAGGGCAGAATCTTCCCAGGCCCTGAATGACGTGAACTATGATGAAAAATCTGGAAGAACCAAATGAGAAGTTCAGCAAGGCCATTCTCGACAACATTTTCACCAGAGTTCTGAACATCAAGGCAAGATATTGCTAGGCAGTAGCAAGATGCATATTAAGGAGGTTTATGCATATTACCACCCTCATTAACTGGATATCTCACCTTATTAAGGTGTGGCTTTCTATCCTACCACCCGCTGTGAGGAAATTAGATGCGGAAAATTTCTGACATGAAAGTCAGAGCAGGTACCTGACCACCACAGATTACCACTCCCTCCTCTGGACTGCCATCTAGGACCCCTCCAACAACATGTCAGGACATGCCCCGTCCATCAGTCTATTCTACACTCTGTTCTGTTACCCTGATGTACTTTGTATGATATGAGCTGCCTGTATTACACACAAAACACTTTTCACTCTATGTAGGTACATGTGAGAACAATAAATCAAATCAAACCAAATCACTCAGTCCCCATCTACTGATGCTGGCATCAGACACCTACCAGCTTTGGAGGGCCTACATGCAACTTCTGCAATCCACTTACAGGATGCTTCTCCATTTCGAAGGTGCACGGTGGGGAACACAGCCAGCACCAAAATGCTGTTGCAAGGACAGTTTCCATGCAGGGACAGGCAGCCAGCTCACAGATTAGACCAGGCTGTATCTCAGCCTGCTGGCTTACTCCCACACTCATTTTCGGCTTCCCTGGATTCTGACGGCAGCCCTGCCTTGCCTTTTGGCAGTTGGGTCCCTAAGCTGGAGCTACAGGGCTTGTGTATTGCCTTGGCAGGAAGCTTGTCATAGTTATCAATGGTCCTGAGCCAATTCAAGAGACCCACTCACCAAGAATGCTGGAGAAACTCAGCAGGTCTGGCAGCATCTGTGGAGAAAGAAACAGTTAACGATTCGAGTCTAGTATGACTCTTCTTCAGTTGTGTGGCATGAATGTTACTAGCCACTTGTCAGCCCAAGCCCAGATATTGTCCAGATCTTGTTGCATTTGAACATGGACAGCTTCAGTATCTGAGGAGTCGCGAATGGTCCTGAACATTGTGCAATCCTCAGCGAACATCCCGACTGCTGACCTTATGATGGAGGGAGGATTATTGATGAAGCAATTGTAGATATTTGGGCCTGGGACATTGTCTTAAGGAATTCCTGCAGAGATGCCCTGGAGCTGAGATGACTTACCTCCATTTTCATATGTGCCAGATATGATTCCAACCAGCGGAGAGTATTATCCTGATTCCCATTGATACCGAGTTTGCTGGGGATCCTTGAAGCCACATTTGGTCAAATGTGGCCTTGATGTTAAGAGCTGTCATTCTCTCCTCACTTCTGGAATTTAGCTCTTTTGTCCATTTTGAACTAAAGTTGTAATGATGTCCAGGGCTGAGTGGCCCGATGAAACTCAAACTGGGTATCAGTAAGCATGGCAATTTCTATCATTTTACTGATACTTGAGATTAGACTGATGGGGCAGTAATTGGCCATTTTGAACTTGTCCTGCTTTATGTGTACAGGTCACAATTTTCCAAATTGCTGGCAGATACCAGTGTTGTAGCTGTACTGGAACAGCTTGGTCAAGGATACAGCAAGTTCTGGAGCAAAAATCATCAATGCAATTACCAGAATATTGTCAGGACCCATAGCCTTTGCAGTGTACAGCGCCTCCAACTGTTTCTTTATATCGCATGGAGTGAATCAAATTGGCTGAAGCCTGCATCTGTGATGCTAGGGTGCTCTGGATGCGGCCAAGACAGATCAGCATTTCTAGCTGAAGATTACTGCAAATGCTTCAGCCTTATCTTTTGCACTGATGTGTTGGGCTATTCCATAATTGCTGATGGAGATATTTGTGGAGCCTTCTCCTCCAGTGAGTTGACCCCACAAAAAGAGTTGAAAGTTTGTCAGCTGATACTGCTTTAAAAATGAAAGTTGCTGACACACTTTGTAGCATCAAAATCAAAATGTGGACATTGATGACTTACGATTATTTTTTGGATAAAAGGTTCATTGGATGTTTCATTATTGTGAGTAACAAAATTGTCATGTGTGTGGAAGATATTTTAACGACTAATGATTACTCATATCAGCATTAGAGTCATAGAGATGTACAGCATGGAAACAGACCCTTTGGCCAACCAGATTTCCTAAATAAATCTAGTCCCATTTGCCAAAATTTGGCCCAATTACATCTAAATCTTTCCTATTCATATACCTTTCCAGATGACTTTTAAATGTTGTAATTGTACCAGCCTCCATCACTTCCTCTGGCAGCTCATTCCATACACGGATCACACTCTGCATGAAAACATTGCCCTTTAGGTCCCTCTTAATTTTTCCCCTCTCACTTTAAACCTATGCCCTCAAGTTTTGGACTCCCCTACCCTGAAGAAAAGACCGTGGCTATTCACCCTATATATGTTCCTCATGATTTTATAGTCTTCTATAGAGTCACCCCTCAGCCTGCGATGCTCCAGAGAAAATAGCCCCAGTCTATTCAGCCTGTCCCTGTAGCTCAAGTCCTCCAACCCTGGGAACATCCTTGTGAATCTTTTCGGAACTCTTTCAAGTTTCACAATGTCTTTCCTATAGCAGGGAGACCAGAATTGAATGCAGTATTCCAACAGTGGCCTAACCAGTGCCCTATAAAGCTGCAAGATGACCTCCCAACTCCTCAATGCACTGACCAATAAAGGCAAGCGTACCAACACTGTCTTCATTGCCCTGTCTACCTACATCTCCACTTTCAAGGAACTATGATCCTGTACTCCAAGATCTCTTTGTTCGGTAACACTCCCTAGGACCTTACAATTAAGTGTATAAGTCCTGCCCTGATTTGCCTTGCAAAAATGCAGCACCTCAGATTCATCTAAATTAAAGTCCTTCTGCCTCTTCTCTGCCATCAGCTTATCTGTTCAAGGTCCCATTGTATTCTGAGATAACCTTCTTCACCATCCACTGCACCACATATTTTGGTGTCGTCTGCAAACTTACTAACCATATCTCCTCTATTCACATCCAAATCATTTATATAAATTACAAAAAACAGTCGACCCAGCACCAATACTTGCACTACACTGCTGGTCATAGGCCTCCAGTCAGAGAAACAATCCTCCATCGCCACCACATTCTGTCACCGACCTTAGAGCCAGTTCTGTATCCAAATTGCTAGTTCTCTCTGTATTTCACGTGACTTAACCTTATTAAACAGTCTACCATGCAGAACCTTGTCAAACGCCTTACTGAAGTCCATATTAATCACGACCGCCCCTCTGCCTTCATCAATTCTCATCGTCACTTCCTCAAAAAATTCAACATGTTAGTGAGACATGATTTCTCATGCACAAAGCCACGTTGACTATCCCTATCAGTCCTTGCCTTTCCAAATACATGTAAATCCTGTCCCTCAGAATCCCCTCCAAAACTTGACCACCACAGATATCAGGCTCATTTGTCTATACTTCCCTGGCTTTTCCTTACCACTTTCCTCAAATAGTGGCACCATGTTAGCCAACCTTCAGTCTTCCAGCACTTCACCTGTGGCTATCGATGATACAAATATCTCAGCAAGGGGCCCCGCAATCACTTCCCTAGCATCCCACAGAGTTCTAGCGTATATCTGATCAGGTGCTGGGGATTAATCCACCTTTATGCATTTTAAGACAACTAGCATCTCCTTCTCCGTAATATGGACACTTTTCAAGACGTCACTATTTATTTTCCCAAGTTCTCTGGTTTCCATGTCCTTCTCCACAGTAAACACTGATGCAAAACACTCGTTTAGTATCTCACCCATCTCCTGCAGTCCACACATAGGTGGCCTTGCTGATCATTAAGAGTCCTATTCTCTCTCTAGTTACTCTTTTGCCCTTAATGTATTTGTAGAATCTCTTTAGATTCTCCTTAACAATATGCTAGCATTTTTCCCCACATTCCCAAAGTCAATCCTGGAAAAAGTAGCACCAAATACAGACTGACAGTTTAAAAATGAGCTTGTTAATAGCTTTCTATGGCAGTGGAACATGCAAATTTATTAATTTAGTTTTTTTTTATTCATCCATGGGATGTGGGCATTGCTGGCTAAGCCAATATTTATTACCCGTCTCCAATTGCCAGAGGACAGTTAAGTATCAACCACATTGCTATGGGTCTAGAGCCACATATAGGCACTAGGCCAGGTAAGGATGGCAGTTTCCCTCTCTAAAGGACATTAGTGAACCAGATGGGTTTTTCTGATATTCAACAATGGAGTTATGGTCATCATTAGACTCTTCATTCCGGATGTTTTATAAAAGAACTCAAATTACACCATCTGCTGTGGTGGGATTTGAACCTGGGTCCCTAGAACATTGCCTGGGTTTCTGGATTTAAAAAAAAATCCAGTGATGATACCACTAGGCCATCATCTCCCCAACATTTACTTCCACATTGTATTAGCTTATCCAAGATAAATATGACATCCAAGCTAAAGGGAACCAGTAGAAACATAGTGACTAAAGAGGGAGGTATTGATTAACAACAAATCAATTTACAAATAATGAAACTTGGCTCTTATATATTGTTCTATTCTCTGGAAAGAGCTAGGAAATAACTAGTTAGGAACGAATTATACCTGTAGATTTTCTAGATGATGACATTCGTGGCTGCTCTGTACGGTCAATAGCAGCTTAAGCACTTTACTATCAAGCAGCATGACAGTTGTATTAAACACAAAGGGCTCAAAGCTTTCCCAACTTCAAATGTGGTTATTTCAAATAGCATTTAGTCCATTACTGACTGCATGAAGTTAAAAGTCAGGGTTTAAACCAGGTCCCCAGAACATTATCAGCGTCTCTAATAGTCTAGCTATAATACCAATAGGACAGCGCCTCTTTTGGGAAAAGAGGAGGACAAATATTCCATCAAACCATTTCTTGGGAGTTTTAATGCCATAGGATAATAACATTCAGAACAATGCAGTGTAAATACCTCCACAATGTCACTTGCTTGACCTCATTAAGAAACTGTGTGTAAGGAAGCTGTAGCACAAATTCAAGCCAATGACAACTTCTGGAACTGAACTTTGAACCACTCAGCAATGTCCAGATGATGACATCAACAAGAATGAAATTGTTCATATTATTAAACATCAACAACACTGGAACATTGCAGGAACCAAGAGTGATCATCCTCATTTGAATCAACTAGCTCATGACTGGATCACTCAGGTAACTGATGCCATAATGATAATGTATATTAGATTCAACACTAACACACAGGACAGAAATGTTCCCATTTTGTGGCAGTAATTATTTGTGAGATTTGTGGTGAGTGGTCTGCCAAGACCCAAGTCAATTTCTTTTCCATGCAATCTTCCACATTTTGGCTCATTAATTATGTATCCAATTTATGCAACACCCAGCTCCTGGAATTGTATGGCAAGAGAAATGGAGATGCTGCCAGATCCTGGCAATTTGTGACATTTAGGACACTGGCTGTATATTTAAATCCCAGCTCCAGTGCACTTCAGGGACTGCAAACTAGGAACCGACCCTCACATTGTGGTCTGTACCATTAGAACTTCAAAAATGGCTCAGAAAGGAAAGTTGGCACCCAGACTGGTACCTGGAAGTGCTGGTGGACTGGATGGTCTAGATTAGACTTGGAGCACAAGCTAGTGAGCATATCACTGACACCTCTCTGCAGTTGGTCAGGGAAGAAAAGGGCCATGTTTCTGACACTTGGAGGACTGCTGTGGAGACCATTCATATGTTTCGTCCCAGAAGAAGATGATCAAAACAAAGAAAAGAACAGCCCTACAAGACAAACTGTCTAAACTCAGTCACAACAATGACACAGACAACACAGAAACATAAATCAAGAACATCTGAGACCGACAAATTACAGACACTGAGAAGACCATCCTAGTACATGGACTGAACTATAACTACAGAGACGCCAAAAAAACTGACTTCCTGGTTGCACTGGAATCGACACAAAAGAGCAACAGACTCATGGAGGAAATGCAACAGACCATCAGACAGATGATAATCCCATCATCGAGCAGAAAAGGTAAGTGGAACACATTCAATGCAGAAGAGGAGAAAGTCCTGGAAAGACTCAAGAAAGACAGAGACAGTGTAATCCTACTGGTGGATGAAGGACGCATGGCGGTAATCCTTAATAGAGCTCAATACATTGAGAGAGCCAACGCAGTACTAGCAGATACCAACACCTACCAACAGATGGCGATAGACTCAACACCATATTTAGGGAACTGGATCACAAAAACCCTGAAGAAATTACACAGCTCAGGAGATATCAGCAAGGCAGACTACCTAAAAAAGAAGTCAGAGGGATCTAACACACCCTGCTTGTATGGACTCCCTACGTTCCACAAGTCAGGGGTCCCTGTTAGACCCATTGTCTCACTACTAGGCACACCAAGATATAGGCTAGCCAAATGACTACAACGGAAACTGAAATTCTTAGTTGACAACACTACCCACTCCGTCCACTCTTCGCAAGAATTTCTCAACATCATCAAGGAGACCAGAATCGAAGAGGATGAGATATTGGTGTCCATTGACATAACAGCACTATTTACATCCATAAACATCGACCTAGCCAAAGAGACAATTGCCACACGGCTGGAGAAATCAGGAAGGCAGACACGCCACGACACTGACAGCATCAATAAGGGCAGCACCCTGAAACTACTGGATCTGTTCCTCACAACCCACTTCACTTTCAACAGCGCAGTGGGATCCCCAATATCAGGTACGATAGCAGAAGTGGTAATGCAAAGATTAGAATGGACAGCACTCCTCACTATCCAACCCAAACTCTGGGTCCGCTATGTAGATGAGACCTTCATGATTATCAAACGCACAAGACTAGAAGAAACCCACCGACACATAAACAACATCCTCACCAGAATAAAATGAATGCACAAACGAAGAAGAGAACAACAACCTACTACCCTTCCTGGACATAATGGTGGAATGTAAGAACAATGAGAACAACCAGACTAGTGTACACAGAAAGACAACACATATGGACCAGATACTTAATTACACCAGCAACTGCCACAACACCTATAAATGGAGCTGCATCAGGACATTATTCAAATGAGCCACAACACACTGCAGCAACCCGGAATTGCGCAAAGCAGAACAGGAACACTTATACGGAGTTTTTAAAAGGAATGGATACCCAAAAAGCACAATCCGCTGTTACCTCCGCGACAGACCACAACAAGACGACACAACATGGCCAGACTCACTAGATGCCCTACCGTATATCAGAGACATATCAGAGATGACCACAAGTCTATTCAGACCCCTAGGTATCAGGGTAGCCCACAAACCAACAATCACCCTGCAATAGCTACTGATGAACATAAAGGACCCCATACCCACAACTAATAAAACTAGTGTAATATACAAAATACCACGCAAGGACCGTGAGAAACATTACATAGGCCAAACTGGAAGAAAACTGGCAATAAGGATACACAAACACCAACTAGCCACCAAGAGACATGACCAATTCTCAGTGGTCTCAATACACACGGACTAAGAAGGACACAAATTTGACTGGGCCAACACATCCATAATAGCATGAGCCAAACAGAGACTTGCCAGGGAATTCCTGGAAGCCTGGCTTCCAACCAGAATTCTGTCAACAAACACAGTGAACTGGACCCAATATACAAACCACTGAAGAACAAAACTGGAAGTAATACCAACCACCCCAGAAAACTGAGGTATATAAATAACAAGCGGGACAGAACACCAACGCTTTACCGGAGGTGCACTGACGAAGTTTCCTAGCAGGGTGACGAAACATCTGCAATCAAACACACTGGCTCAGCGAGCAAGTCTACAATCTGAAAGCATTGCGCTTTAATGTGAGTGACAGTGAGACTATAAGCAGTGCACAGGGATTTTACTTCATTTTGATGTAAAACCGGTGGTAGATAATCAATACATACAGCAGAATCTGATGGAAAAGTAAAAATTAACAGATTACTAATACACAAATTCTATACTTTTAACAAATTCTCTCATTTCCATGCAAAGCATTGGTTGAATGCTTAAGGTGAAAGGGAAACAGTTTAATGGAGATGTGCACAGAAGGTTTTTTACAGAGGGTAGTAGGTGCCTTGAATGTGCACCCAGGGTAGATGGTAGAAGTAAAGACAATACCAACGTTTAAGTGGCATTTAAATAAATAAATGAACACTCAGGGAATAGAGAGATACAGGCGATATGCAGGCAGCTGGCATTAGTTTAGAATGTGACTACCCTAAATAGATCATCCACATTAACACCCATTCTGTGATTGAGAGGACAGAATCAGTGATGATTCAACAGGCAATGTTTCGTTCTACCTTTCACATTCCAGGCTGGGAAGTGTACAATGGGAAGTTTACATCTCCACTGCTCTTCATAGCTCAGCGGCTTGCATAGGGAAACACAAAAAAGTGCAGACTCTGTCAGATTCTGTAGGATGCTCAAGCATTTCAGGGCATTTTAGCAGTGGAACATTGAAAGTGAGGCAGTGATAGAAGAGTGACAAGGAGGTGACTTAGGATTGCTTCCAACCTGTTGCTTATCATGAGAGACTGCACTCATATTGTATACTTACTAAAGCCTTAAAGCCAACAATCTTTAGCAGCATGTGATGTTATTGTGCTGTCTCACTGACTGCTGCTTGTCCCTCTGGAGGCTGTGCAGAAGGTTCTGTTCATCTTGGTGTACTGTTGTAATTGTTGCCTTTGTTATTCCTGTTGTTGCACATTTAATAAGGTCACAGGAATTCCTCCAAATGTGTCTACCATGTCAACTGTAAGTGCAGGTAATCATAGGGAATATCAAAATTGAACAGCACACCAGCAACGATACCCCTGATCCCTCATATCAATCACTATGAAACAGCATGTAATGCCCTGACACAGAAACTTTGCAAGAAAGCCAATGTCATGCCTTGATGTGAAGCTGTGATCCAGATGTATGTTGCAGATCCAAATGCTAATGCTACATCGGGGGAGCAAACTTCAGGCACTTATCCAACATAAAAGAATGCCCTCCCCAAACAAATACCACAGTGAATATCAAAGACGATAACCTTGTACGCTACAGTTAAATCTGTCAATTGACAGCGCCAAGGTATTGTCTTTCAGTATCAGGTATGAAGTGATGCAGAATGGGCAAATCCAGGTGAGACTTTTACATTTGCATCTGCAGAGCTTTGCCTTCCTGACATAACAGTGGCAACGTTGATGCAAAGTACTGTCACAATGATGGATCAGAACATCAAAATATTGTGACATTTTTAACCTTTAATTCCACAATGTGTGCTTTTTTTAAAAAAGAGGACTGCTGTAAACAAAAATAGTCTGCGGATGTAAATTCACTACAGGTTGTCAAAGTCCTGTATGGGACCAATGGAATGTTGCACCTGTAGAATATTAGAGAAACCTCAAAAGAAATAAATATGTAACTGGAACAGTTAACAATGGTGTTGACTATCTCCAACTCTCAGCAGAAAGCAGCTTTGCAGACTTTTTTTTGTAGTTTTCTTTTTCATGAAGAAAACATGTGTGTGTCTATGTGTTTGTTTTTTAGTGGAGAAAGTATGTCAGTGAACTGAAGTGCCCATGTGTACCAGTCTGAGTCCAAGTGCCGGTATGCTGTGAAAATCACAGTCAAGAAAACACCCCAAATCACACCTACACTGGGGGCAAAAGTGCGCCCATTATTTGAAGCTAGAAGCCGCCAGCTAGCAAGCCATCAAAAAGAAACATGATAAAAAGCATGCAAATAACTGAAAATCTAATAATTCAGATCCTATATCTACACATCATGAACCACCCAGAGAGACTGATCAGTATATCTTTTAACTTTTGTCTGTTTTGTACTCACTTCTTATTCCTACTCTCTGTGTATGTGTATTGCGTTATTCATTATTTTTGCATATAGTAACTAATAAATTCACTGTTCTGTTATCTCAAGAAAGCTTGGTTAAATTTGCTCCTTTTGAAGTATAGATTAATTTGGTCTGAAAGAAAGACATCCACATGGGAGGGATCCTTTTTAACTGAATCTTGTGGCCACCAACCAATGGGTTTGGTGAATAAAGAAGGTGAGCCAGTTTATCTCTTCTCAACTGGATGCTGAACAATTTGGTATATCTGCCTGGAACTGTGACAACCTGGGGGTCCTTGCTCAGCCTCTAGTCATTATAATATGTAATAGCCAAGATTGTTCGAGGCCATGATTTTTAAAGTTAATAACCGTAAAAAGAATTACACATCAATAAAACCAATTGAACGCCAGCTGGGTGGCATTCCTGGATCAGTGGATACCTGATGAATACAATTATCCCTGGTAGGACCTCACATGCAAAGAATTTATACTCACTCCCAAAGAGAAAATCAGTAACTTACTCTGCCCATTCCGCAAGCAATTTGTCTCTTTAATACAAAGGAGTAGCATTTGTTTTATGGGGACAGCTCAAGATGTATACACTGTGAAGCAATCAGGGTTCATCAATATTGAAGGGAAAAGAGATAACACAATAAGCAATTTGGCAGAAATATAGTGGTGTAATTACCATGATATTGTAATTCATAAAATAACATATGTTTACCAATGAAATCCTGAAACAAGACAAGCTCCTTAGGAGATTTACGACTTGGGCAAGGACACTGGCTTTTCTGGGATGGATGCAATTTTGTGGCTTGATATGTGCAGAGTTACGAATTCAGAGTCCACTTGCAGCTCAAAGAAAGTTTGAGGCCTATGTATGTCCTTCCCCTTTGTAAAGTGGAGCTCTTAATTTTAGACAAAACACTGTGGGTGTGACATTCACTGTGTTCCAAATTTGTTTTTACTGGTGTAAGAGTACAAACACCCCATGTTCTTTCTTGTGTGCTACACCCAAATAGTGCTTTGTCAGTAGGTCAAAACATGGAAGCTGCCTGAGGTGTCACTAAATGACTTTTGTCTGATTTGCTGGCCATTAACTACCACAAGATATTACCTCATTTGCCAAGCCTGTATGCTTCTCTTATTCTGGCTGTGGAGAATTGCATGATTTATAGTTATTACTGTTTGGAATTATGAGAGTATAAATTTGTTTTCACTGGTGTGTCATCTGTGCTGCCATGTCAAAAGAGGTTCTATCACTTTGCTTATGAAGATAAATATTGCATAAGAATACAGCCTAAAGGAAATGTGATTTGTTTAAATTTTTAAGTTCTTACTGTTACAGGGAAAAAGAGTGCAAAAAGAAGAAATGTGTATTAATAAACCAGACTTTGTAACCACTACATAACCCAAAGTGTTTTTGAATTGTTGTTACTGTTGAAATGATGCAAATATAGCAGCTAATTTGGTCGCAGCAATCTCCCACAATGCAGTAGTAATCTCTAATGAACAGTGATTCAGTGAAGAACAAGTATCAAGGTTTTATGATGTGGTATAAATATTGATCAGGACACCAAGGATAATGCCCCTGCGATTATTTGAAATGGTGCCATGGGATCCTTTAAATTCAGCTAAGAAGGCAGGCAGAGCATTGTACTTTATGTCTCATCTGAAAGACAGCACATCAGAGAGGACAATAATCTCTCCATACTGCATTTGGGTTTACGAAGATTACTGTGTTCAAGTTCTGGAATGGGACTTGAACCCACAAACAGTAACTCAAAGATGGAAATGCTACTGACTGAAAACTGACAAGAATTAATTGTACAAATCTGGTTTTAAAGCATCTTCTTGGTGAACTTAATTAACACACTAAAGGTGGTGAAATGGCAACCAGTATTGTGAGGGCTCCTTGTGTTAATTCACTGTAAATTAAATCTAAATTGGGTGCCTGCTCATACATAAATTACGTTTTCTCCTTTGCATATATGAATACTGCAGCCTCTTTACCGAACCAGATTTGTGTGAAGTTATGTTAACATGGAGTAGTATGTTTGAAATTCTCCCTTTTCAATAAATGATCACATTTGGATTGGAATAAAACAATATGATAGACTGAAAGCTGATAATTACAAGCACAAAAAGAAATCTGGACTCGAAACAAAATTGAAGCATGTTAGAATTACCTTTCCAATTCACACAAACATGAAAGTTTACAAGACAGCATGGTAGCTCACAGCACCAGGGACCCAGGTTCAACGCAATCTTTGGACAACTGTGTGGAGTTTGTACATTCTCCCCACATTTGCATGGGTTTCCACCAGGTGTTCTGGTTTCCTCCCAGGATCCAAAGATATGTAGGTTAAGTGGATTGGCCATGCTAAATTGGTCACAGTGTCCAGGGATAGGTGGATTAGCCATGGGAAATGCGGAGTTAACAGGGATAGGGAAGGGGAGTGAGCCTGGGTGGGATGATCTTCAGAGAGTGGGTGTCGACTTCTTGGGCCAGATGGCTTGTTTCCACACTATAGGGATTCTATATATAAGAAAAAGCAGGTTTTAAATTCATTCATGGATGGTTGTCAATGGCTGGGTCAACGTTTATTGCCCATCCCTAGTTGCTCTTAAGAAGGTGGTGGTAAGTTACCTTCTTGAAATGCTGCAGCTCATTTTCTCTGGGTAAACACAAAATGCCATTAAGGAGGCAGAATTTTGACCCAGCAATACTGAAGGTGATATATACCTAAGTCAGGATGGGAATGACTGGAGGGAAACTTGCAGGTGGTGGTATTCCCATGTATCTGTTGCCCTTGTCCTTTTAGATGGAAGTGGTCATGGGTTTGGAAAGTGCGATCTATAGATGCTTGGTGAATTTCTGCTGTGAATCTAGTAGACAGTACACACTTCTGCTACCAAGTGGCTGTGGCACAGGGAGTGCATGTTTGTGGGTGCAGTGCCAATCAAGCGGGCTGCTTTGGCCTGGATAGTCTCAAGCCTCTTGAGTGTTGTTGGAGCGGAATTCATTTAGGCAAGTGGGGAGTATTCCATCAATTTCCTGACTTGTAGATGATGGACGTGCTTTGGGGAGTCAGGAGGTGAGTTACTCGCTACAGCATTCCTAGCTTCTGACCATCTCTTGTAGCCACTGTACTGATGTGGCTATTTCAGTTTATTTCCAGTCAATGGCCACCACTAAGATGTTGACAGGGATTCAGAGGGATTCAGTGATGGAAATGACATTGAACGTCAAGGAGTGATGATTCAATGCTTTCTTGTTGGAGGTGGTCATTGCCTGGCACTTTTATAATGACAGTGTTACTTGCCACTTGTCAGTCCCAACCTGGACATTGTCCAGATCACCCTGCATTGGGCTGTTTTAATACCTGAAGAGTCACAAATGGTGCTGAACATTGTGCCATCATCAGCGAACGTTCCCACTTCTGACCTCATAATGGAGTGAAGGTCGTTGATGAAAAAGCTGATGATCATTGGGCCTAGGACATTACACTTATTAACAAGGGGCCCTCTTGTGGCTGAGTGGTAGTGTCCCTACCCCTGTACTGTGAGGCTTTGGCTCAAGTCCCACCTGCTCTGGAGGTGTGTCATAATACATCAGAACAGGTTGATTAAAAAATATCTACCCTCATGAAGTCCTGCAGAGAAATCCTGGACCTGAGACAACTGAGCTCCAACAGCCACAACATCTTCCTATTTGGCAAGTATGGCTCTAACCAGTTGTCCCTCAATTCCCAATGGCTCCAATTTTGCTAGGGATCTGTGATGACATATTTGGTCAAATGTGGTCTTTATGTCAAAGGCAGTCATTCTTTTCTCACCTCTGGAAATCAACTCCTTTGTCCATATTCAAACCAAAGCTGAAATGAGGTCAGGAGCAAAGTGGTTCTGAGCAATGAGCAGGTTATTGCTAAGCAAGTGTTGTTTGATAACACCCACTGATGAGTGAGAGTAGACTGATGAGATGCTAACTGGTTTGTTTGGATTTGTCCTGCTTTCTGTGTACGTGATGTACCTTGGCAATTTTTCACATTGTCAGGTGTGGCACAGTGTTATAGCTCTAGTGGAACAGCTTGGTTAGGGGCTCAACAAGTTCTAGAGTCTCAGTATTATTGCTGAAATGTTGTCAGGGCCCTTAACCCTTGGAGTATCCACTGCCTTCAACCGTTTCTTGTTACCATGTCAAGTGAATTGTATTGATTGTAGGTTGGCATGTATGATGGTGGAGATGTCTGCAGGAACCCAAGATGGATCATCCACTTGACACTTCTGGGTGGAGATTGTTGCGAATGCTCCAACCTTATCTTTTGCATGGATATGCTGGGCTCCCTCATCATTGATGATGGGATGTTTGTGGAACATCCTCCTTCAATGAGTTGTTTAATTGACCACCACCATTCATGACTGATCTGTTAGTTGTCAAATCACTTAGCTCTGTAATAGAAACAAAAAAACTGTGAGCAGGATTAGGCCATTCAGCTCTTTGAGCCTGCTCCACCATTCAATATGATCATGGCTGATCCTCTATCTCAATGCCATATTCTTGCTTTCTCTCCATACCCTATAATGTCTTTAAAATTTATTTTAAAAATCTATCTCATCTTGAATGTATTCAGTGATTTTGCTTTCACAGTCTTCCCTAGTAGAGAATTCAATCGGTTTACTTCCTTTGGACTGAAGAATTTTTTCCTCATCTAGTATCACCCTAGTGAACATCCATTGTACTGCCTCAATGCTAACTCTATCCTTTCATATGTCGGGAGACTAAAACCATGTGCAACAGTCCAGGTGTGGTCTCACCAAGGCCCTGTATAACTGGAGTAAGACCCTTACTTTGGAAATCAAATTCTCTTGCAATGAAGATAGTTGCATATCCACGCCTCCCAATATATCACTGTCTAAATAATCCACTTCCATTCTTTTTTTCACACCAAAGTGAATTAAACTTCAGATTTAGCCATGTTATAATTTATCTGCCATGTGATTGCCAATCTACTCAAATTATCTAAATCACCTCGAAGCCTCTTTGCATCCTCCTCATAACTTACATTCCTGCCCAGTTTTGTGTCATCAGCAAACTTGAAGATATTGTATTTGGCTCCGTTATCTGAGTCATTTAAATACATTGTGAACAATTGGGGCTCAAATACTGATCCTTGCACTAATTGCGGCCTGCCACTCAGTAAAAGACTCATTTATTCCTATTTATTGTTTCCTGCTGGTCAACCAATTCTCAATACATGCCAATATTTATATTACTCCTTACCCTACGTCCTTTGACTTTGTCCACTGGCCTCTTATTAAATGTCTCTGTAAATCTTCCTTATCAATTCTACTTGTTACATTGTCAAAAAATTCTGATAGATTTTTCAGAAATAATTTGCCTTTCAGTACCCCATGCTGGTTTTGACCAATACTGCTAATGCTTTCCAAATGATTCTTTAATTAAATCTTTTATAATAGACCAGCATTTTCGCTACTACTGACCAACTGATCTGTTATATTCCGTTTTCTCTACCCACCAGCTTTCTGAATAGTGGGGTTACTTTCACTCCAGTCTGTAGAAACTGCTCCAAAGTCTATAGCATTCTGGAAGATGAACACCAATGGATCCAATATTTTCAGCGTCACTTCCTTTAGTACTCTGTGATGTAGACTATCAGGCTCTGGTGATTTGTCAGCAGCAGTGGTCCTACAGGACTCGACTAACTCGATCACTAATGCTGCTGCCAAATCACTCTTGGTGCCGGACAATGAAGTCTCCCACCCACAGTATGTTATGTGTTCTTGCTACTCTACAAGGTGAGTTGCTCAACATGGAGAAGCACTGATTCATTAGCTGAGAGCAGGAGTCAGGTGGAACATGGAAATCATTTGGTTTTCTGGCCTATGTTTGAACTGACCATAAGACTTCCTGAGGTCCCCAGAGTTGCTGTTGAGGACTCTCCGGGCAATTCCTCTCTGAATGTATATCACTGTGCCACCACCCTTGCTGTGCCTTTCCTGCTGGTGGTTGTCTGTAAGATATGTGAGTGAACAGGTTTGTGAGACAGCTGTCTGCATTTTGGAACTTTATCAAATGTTTTTCTTCCAGATGCTAGCAAGGAATACTTTACAAAATCAATAGTTTGATGTTGTTGTCTCCGGTACCTAAGTTGGTGCTGGGTGAGCCATCCAGTTTTGGCTCTAATGGTAATTTGATACAAGTAAGTGTAAGGGCCACTTTAAAACAGTAAAGAAACAATCAGATTGCTCTAGGCCTGGGGTCATATGTAGGACAGATGAAGTAGATTTCTTTGCTTAAAATATAGATTTTATTCAAAAGCAACAGTGGTTTCATGGTCACCATTAGACTTGGAATTGCATTTGAATTCTACCATCTGCAATAGAGGGATTTGAACTCAGGTCATGACTTGGGCCCCCTGGATTACAAGTTGAGCACTAATATCACCATGCCATTTCCTCCTCTTAAAGTAATGACCACAGTTCAGGAGTATACTAATCCTGAAATAAGGCAATATAGTAGCTTTTAATTCCAAGCAGGTTTTGGATGGATGAAATACACTCACAGGTTCAAATTTTAACTCGAGGCCTCACTAGAAAGTGCAAATGGCTGTAAAGGTTGGGGGCAAGTGGTTTTTCCAGGAGGGAAAAGTCAGATGGTCTTGTTTGGCCAACCTGTTGGCTTGGAGCTGAGTAGGCAAGTGGGTGAGTTGCAGCAAAGAAGCTGCAACTTTCCATATGGGTACTTAGAGCTTCCACCCAAGTTCCTGGGAATCTCGGTCATCAAAACCAGCAGGAGTCAAATCAGAGATCAGCAGGAACAGAATGGGAAATAGAGGGAGAATTAGCTATTTGGATACAGAATTGGTTCAAAGGTAGAAGAGAGAGAGTGGTGGTGGAGGGTGGGTTTTCAGGCTGGAGGCCTGTGACCAGTGGGGTACCACAAGGATCGGTGCTGGGTCCACTGCTTTTCATCATTTATATAAATAATTTGGGTGTGAACATAGGAGATACTATAACTGCCAAGAAGGGATAAATCAAAGATTTTTAAGCATAGCCAGTAGTTAGAAATTAACTTAAAAACAGCATTCCAAGAGAAGTCTATTTCACTTGAAAGACTGTTGTTAAGCTAGAACGCATGTTAGAGTCATTGAGATATACTTCGGTCCAACTTGTCCATGCTAACCAGCTATCCTAAGTAAATCTAATCCCATTTGCCAGCATTTCCCCCATATCCCTCTAAACCCTTCCTACTCATATACTCATCCAGATGCCCTTTAAATGTCATAAGTGTACCAACCTCCACCACTTCCTCTGGCAGCTCATTCCATACACACACCACTCTCTGCATGAAAAAGTTGCCTCTTAGGTCTCTTTTAAATCCTTCCCCTCTCACCTTAAATCTATGCCCTCTAGTTTTGAACTCCCCCACCCTGGGGAAAAGACCTTGTCTATTTACCCTATCCCAAGCCCCATGATTTTATAAACCTTTATTAGGTCATGCCTCAGCCTCTGACGCTCCAGGGAAAATAGCCCCAGTCTATTCAGCCTCTCCCTGTAGTTCAAACCCTCTAACCCTGGCAACATCCTTGTAAATCTTTTCTGAACCGTTTCAAGTTTCACGACGTCCTTCCTATAGCAGGGAGACCAGAATTGCACACAATATTCCAAAAGTCCCGTACAGCTGCAACATGACCTCCCAACTCTTATACTCAATGCATTGAACAATAAAGGACAAGCATACAAAACACTTTCTTCACTATCCTGTCTACCTGCGACTCCACTTTCAAGGAACTATGAACCTGCATTCCAAGGTCTCTTTGTTCAGCAGCACTCCCCAGGACCTTAGAATTAAGTGTACAAGTCCTGCCCTGGTTTGCCTTTCCAAAATGCAGCACCTCACATTTACCTGAATTAAAATCCATCTGCCATTCCTTGGCCCATTGGCCTATCTGATCAAGATCCCATGTACTCTGAGGTAACGTTCTTCGCTATACACTACACCGCCAATTTTGGTGTCATCTGCAAATTTACTAACCATACCTCCTATGTTCACACCCAAATCATTTATATAAATGCTGAAAAGCAGTGGACCCAGCAACAATCCTTGTGGCACACCGCTGGTCACAGGCCTCCAGCCTGAAAAGCAACCCTCCACCACCACCCTCTGTCTTCTACCTTTAAGCCAATTCTGTATCCAAATAGCTAGTTTGCCATCTATTCTATGTGATCTAACCTTGGTTGGCAAGTAACCATAATATTGAGACAGCACAAATATTTTTAAATGCCAGTCCATGATAGTCTATTGATGAATTGTAATAGTTCATTACAATAGCCTCAAAATAACTGCAAGTTGTATAGAGTTGCTTGTTTCACATTCTCAAGTTATAATTGTTATCAGTTTGCTGTATTGTTATTGCTTAATTCAGGATTGCTGTGTGAACTAGGTTGACAGTCACTGGCACTAAGGGGGTAAAAGGAGTAAAATTGATACGTTGATGGCTGCTTATTCGATCTGTATCTGAGTCTTTCTTTCCTGTGATAATCTCATGCAAGACCATTTCAATCTACCACAACTGAGGTTTTTAGAAATCTTAACTGTGGGGTAACATCTGTTTTGTTAATATTCTTGAAAGCCTAGTCACTTTCACTCCAGTGTTATTTAAGGGACGACTTTAAAACTGCAAACCTTTGATCTCATTATTTCATATGCATGCAACTTTTGAATGGTCTGTTTAATATCTAATTTAATTGAAGTTCTGAATAATGCATAGAGCCTTAGAGTCATAGAATCATACAGCACGGAAATAGACCCTTTGGTCCAACTCGTCCACAATTACCAGCCATCCTAATCTGACCTAGTTCCATTTGCCAGCATTTGGCCTATATCCCCCTAAAGCCTTCCTATTCACATACATATCCAGATGCCTTTTAAAATGTTGTAACTGCACCAGCCTTGACTAGTTTTCTGGCAGCTTGTTCCATGCACGTACCACCCTCTGTGTGGAAAAGTTACCCCTCAAATCCTTTTTAAATCTTTCCCCTCTCACTTTAAACCTATGCCCTCTAGTTTTGTACTCCCCCCACCCTAGGAGGAAGACCTTGGCTATCACCATATTTATGGCCCTCATGATTTTATAAACCTCTATAAGGTTACCCCTCAGCCTCTAACTAGTTTTGCTTTTCCTATGTGTGATCCTAATCTGCTGTACTTCCATGAAATATCAATTTGATACTAAGACATCGACAATAATCTAGAGACTATAAAGTAAACCATTAAATGAAACAATTACTTACAGTTTGTTATTCTAAATTCAGTCAGATTTCCCATTTAATATAATTGCACACTGTTTGATTCACTACAGAAATTATATACTTTAAATGGAAAATAAAAATCAGTACCTTTTGTAGAGAAATGGATGAAAAAATATGTCCGATAGGACAGTAAGAAATACACAGATTTAATCACTGAGAAAAAACACAGCTGACATTCTGTAAGAAATTTAAAGGTCAAGGGACAGGGTTACATTTTTTTGGAGTAATTGGAATTGTGAATATCACTATCTAACAAGGCCCTGGTTTTTCTCTTTGGAATATTTGATCTTAATGATGTTGCTCACTTTTTTGTAGCTATCCAAACTAATACTGCTGCACTAGTTGACATATGACATTCCATCATTAACAGCTGGGCAGGATTTATTAATATTTATACAAGTCACAGAGTAACCTCAGAAGCAGTAATTTCGGTTTTAACAGTAAAGTCACATAGATCCAATAATATCATCTATGTCAGACTTATTCACCTATATGTGTATCTCAAATATCTAATCATTTTTAATAAAATAAAACATGTCTTTTTGATTGAAATATTCAGTTAATATGGACAACAATTTAATATGGCCAGGTAATTGGTAAAACTATCAACTTTAAAACTAAAATCTTTGCATGTTATCCCAGTTCCTTGATGAAGACTTGAGTATACTGTGATCCTTATCAGCTGTGAGTTTATCCTTGAGAAGTTCAATTGTTTATGTTAACATTTGCAAACAAATCTTTCCACGTCATTGAAAGGGCATATAGTTATTTTGGCTGCCTGCAATAATTGAAAACCTCACTTAAAAAGCTCCAAATAGCTGAATGAAAAGTTGCACACTTGTCTGCCCAAATAAATTTTATGAGGTTACCAACAGACCAGAATAAACATTCTACTCACAATGTAAGTGGTTGTTTTCTAATAACTTATATGGATGGATCTGTATTGATTGTAATAAGTATTTTTTGCATACTTAACAAGGTTAGTGTTCGATTCAAAATAATACACAAATTGTAAAATTCCATGAGAAAGCACAAGGATGAAGAAGGGCTAGATGCAGGTACAATTACAACATTTAAAAGCCATTTGAACAGGTAATGGATAGGAAAGGTTTAGAGGGACAAATGCAGGCAAGTGGGACTAGTTCCCTGACTAGAAATCTGGTTGGCATGGATGAGTTGGGCCGAAGGGCCTGTTTCATGCTCTATGATTGTGACTCCATGACTCTACATAAAAGGTGCTTAGATATACAGTATTTGCAGTATTAAAGAATAAGAATGTGTCCAGCAAGTGTCCTTCAGAGAAGCAGTGATCTTTAGTGTATCTGGTTCTTGTGGTGTACTGGTAATGGCTCTACTGCTGGGCTAAAAGATCTGGGTTCAAGTCCCACCTGCCCTGGAAGTGTGTCAGAATAGGTTAATCGCAAATATTTTTTAGACCTAGGAGATAGCAAGAACTGCAGATGCTGGAAGTCAGAGTCGATAAAATATTGAGCTAGAGGTGCACAGCAATTCAGACAGCATCCAAGGAGCAGGCAATTCAACGTTTCAGGTTGGGACCCTTGATCAGAACTGGGGAGGGGGAAGGGAGCTCAGAAATAAATAGAGGGAGAGGGGTGGGGCTGGGGGAAGGTCGGTGGGTGGTGATAGGTGGATGTAGGTAGGGGGTGGCTGGGATTGGTCAGTGGGAAGAGTAGAGTGGAGAGGTGAGAAGGAAGATGGACGGGTTTTGTCAGGTCAAGGAGGTGAAGATGAGAGGGAGGGCTGCACATGGAATAAGGTCAGGGTAGAGGGGTGGTGGTAGATTTTGAAGCTGGTGAATTCTATGTTGAGGCCTTGGGCTGTAAGCCCCTGAGGTGGAATATAAGGTCTTGTTCCTCCAGTTTGCATGTGGCCTCATTGTGACAGTGGAGGAGGCCCGGGATGGACATGTCACCAAGGGAGTGGGAGGGGAATTTGAAATGGCTGGCAACTGGAAGGTGGTGTTGGAGCGTACAGATCGCAGATGCCCTGCGAATCGGTCAGCGAGTCTGAGCTTGGACTCTCTGATGCAGAGTAGACCACATCGGGAGCAATGGATGCAATAGACCAGGTTAGAAGCATATAGGTGAATCCCTGTTGGATTTGGAATGATTGTTTGGGGCCTTGGACGGAGGTGAGAGAGGAGGTGTAGGAGCAGGTATAGTACTTCCTGCAATTGCAGGGAAAGGTACCAGGTGTGGTGGGAAAGTTGGTGGGGAGTGCGGAGCGGATGAGGGAGGCACGGAGTGAGCGGTCCCTATGGAAAGCAGTAGAGGTGGGGAGGGGGATATCTCTTTGGTGGTGGGGTCTGATTGCAGATGGCAAAAATGGCAGAGGATGACGTGGTGGATTTGGAGGTTGGTGGTGTGGAAAAGAGGACCTGGGGTCTCTATCCTTGTTGTTGCGGGGAAAAGTTTTGAGGGTAGAAGTTTGGGAAATGCAGGAGATGCAGTTGAGGGCATTATAAATCATAGGAGAGGGGAAATTACGGTCACTGAAGTAGGAGGACATCTGGGATGTCCGGGAATGGAATGTTTCATCTTGGGAGTAGATACAGCAAAGGCAGAGGAATTGAGAGTATTGGATCGCATTTTTGCAGGAGGGTAGGTGAGAGGACTTGTAGTCCAGGTAGCAATGGGAGTCGGTGGGTTTGAAATAGATGTTGGTGCTGAGTTGGTTGCCGGAGATGGAGACGGAGAGGTCCAGCAAGGGGAGAGAGGTGTCAGATGGTCCAGGTGAATTTGAGGTCGGGGTGAAAGGTGCTGGTGAAGTGGATAAACTGTTTGAGCTCCTCATGGGAGCACGAGGCAGCACTGATACAGTCATCAATGTAGCAGAGGAAGAGGTGAGGGATGGTGCCAGTGTAACTGCGGAGGAGGGACTGTTCCACATATCCTCAAATTCCCAATGTATTCTCCTGTACATCGGAGAGATCAAGCACAGGCTCTGTCTCCGATTTGTGGAACATCTGCGCTCTGCATACTCCAATCAATAACACCTTTTGGTCGCACTCCCTTGGCGACATGTCCATCCTGGGCCTTCTCCACTGTCACAATGAGGCCACACGTAATCTGGAGGAACAACGCCTTATATTCCACTTCGGGAGCTTACAGCCAAATGGCTTCAACATAGAATTCACTACCTTCAAAATCTCCCAACCCCTGGGTTCATCCCATGTCCAGCACTTCCCTCTCAGCTTCTTTGACCTGATACAACCTGTCCATCTTCCTTCTCACCTATCCGCCTCAACCTTCCCATTGACCAATCTCTACAACCCCCTACCAGCATCCATCTATCACCATCCCACCTACCTTCCCCCAGCCCCTCACACCTCCCTCTTTATGTTTCTAAGCTCCCTTGCCCCCTCTCATCCTGATGAAGTGTGTCGACCCGAAATGTCGACTTTCTTGCTCCTCAGATGCTGTGTGACCTGCTGTGCTCTTCCAGCTCCACATTTTATCATCTATTTATAGACGTAAGCAGATTCTTATATTCAACTTATCACTTATTACTTGGAAAATATGTATGATGTTACATACTAATTTAATGAATTTCTCATGGAGCCCTTTATAATCAATCCACCTTAGCCTCCTGATAGGAGACCTATAAGGGGGCATGAGAAAACCTTGGCAGATAGGATCAAGGAAAACTCCAAGGCTTTTTACACATACATGAGGAATAAGAGAATGATCAGAGAAAGGGTAGGGCCGATCAAGGATTGTAAAGGGAATTTGTGCACGGAGCCTAAAGAGATAGGAGAGGTCCTTAATGAATACTTTTTTCGGTATTCACAACTGAGAGGGAGGTAGTTGTAGAGGAGGACAGTGTGAAACAGGCTGGTAGACTAGAGGAGGTTGATGTTAGTAAGGAAGATGTACTAGGAATTTTGAGGAACTTGAAGATAGATAAGTCCCCTGGGCCTGATGGGATTTATCCAAGGATTCTATGGGAAGTGAGGGAAGAGATTGCAGGGCCTTTGGCGATGATCTTTTTGTCCTCATTGTCCACAGGTGTAGTGCAGGAAGATTGGAGAGAGGCAAAAGTCATTCCCGTGTTCAAAAAAGGGAATAGGGATAACCCCAGAAATTACAGGCCAGTTAGTCTTACGTCAGTGGTGGGCAAATTATTGGAAAGGGCTCTGAGAGATAGGATTTATGATCACTTGGAAAGGCACAGTTTGATTCGTGATAGTCAGCATGGATTTGTGAGGGGTAGATTATGCCTCACAAACCTTACTGAATTCTTTGAAGAGGTGACCAAACACGTAGATGAAGGTAGAGCAGTGGATGTGGTATACATGGATTTAAGTAAGGCGTTTGATAAGGTTCCCTATGGTAGGCTCATGCAGAAGGTAAGGAGGCATGGGATAGGGGGAAATGTGGCAGATTGGATTCAGAATTGCCTGACCCTTAGAAGACAAAGGGTGGTAGTGATGGAAAATATTCAACATGGTACTCAGTTACGAGTGGTGTACCACAAGGATCTATTCTGAGTCCTCTTCTATTTGTGATTTTTGTAAATGGTTTGAATGAAGGAGTGAAAGGGTGGATTAGTAAGTTTGCAGACGATGCAAAAGTGGGTCAAGTTGTGGATAGCGTGGAGGGCTGTTCTAGGTTACAAAGGGACATTGATAGGATGCAGGGCTGGGCTGAGAAGTGGCAGATGGAGTTTAACCGTGAAAAGTGTGAGGTGATTCATTTTGGAAGGATTTAAACTTGAAAACAGAATACAAGGTTAACGGAAAGATTCTTGGCAGCGTGGAGGAGCAGAGGGATCTTGGGGTTCATGTCCACAGTTCCCTGAAAGCTGCCACCCAGTGGATAGAGTTGTTAAGAAGGCATATGGTGTGTTAGCTTTCATTAATAGAGGGATTGAGTTCAAGAGCCATGAAGTTATGCTCCAGCTATACAAAAGCCTGGTTCGGCCACATGTGGAGTATTGTGTCCAGTTCTGGTCACCTCATTACAGGCAAGATGTGGAAACGTTTGAAAAGGTGCAGAGGAGGTTTACCAGGATGTTGCCTGGAATGGAGGTAAGGTCTTACGAGAAAAGGTTGAGAGAGCTAAGGCTTTTTTCTTTAGAACGACGAAGGATGAGAGGTGACTTGATAGAGTTGTACAAAATGATCAGAGGTATAGACAGAGTGGACAGCCAGAGACTTTTTTCCTAGGGTGGAGGTAGCTATTATGAGGGGGCATAGTTTAAAAGTGAGTGGAGGTAGATAGAGGGGAGACGTCAGAGGTAGGTTCTTTACTCAGAGAGTGGTCGGGGCGTGGAATGTATTGCCGGAGAGGGTAGTGGAGTCGGCCTCATTAGGGGCATTTAAGCGGCTATTAGATAGGCATATGGATGATAGTATAAGGTAGGGGTGGAGGTTAGATAGGCCTTAGGATTAGGGTAAAAGTTCGGCACAACATCATGGGCCGAAGGGCCTGTACTGTGCTGTACTGTTCTATGTTCTATGTTCCTCCAGTGGTCCTCAGCATCACACATGCCAGTCTTAAGCCAATTCAATTCATTCCACATGACTTCATGAAATGTTTGGAGAGACCGGATCATCATCATTGGCAGTTCCTCGCAGACAAGGATGACTCTCTCCCACTCTCAGGGTGAGTCCATATGCAGCTGTAGAGACTGATGCAGTTACCGCAGGCTCTTTTACATGGGGCAGGTGGAGTTCGCGGGACGGGGTAGCTATGGCATTGGTGTGGCAGTGCACTCCTTTTGCTGTTTTCATCTGGCTTCCATTTTTTTCCCAATGGCAAGACTTAAGATGCACAATGCCTTCCCAGATGCTCCTCCTCCACTTTGGACAATCTTGGACCAGTGATATTCCTAGGTGTTTGTGGGAATATTGTACTTTGCCAGTGGGACCTTGAGGATATCACTGAAGCACTTCCTCTGTCCAACTGGGGCTGTCCTGCCATTTCAAATCTGGGAGTAGAGCACCTGTAGAGGGAGTCTCATATCGGTCATGCAACAAATGTTTGGAGACACTGAATAATGCAAAGGCTATGGGTCTTGACAACGTTCCTGCAATAGTATTAATGACTTCTGCTCCAGAACTAGCCATGCCCCTTGTCAAGCTACAGCTCCAGTACAGCTACAATATTGGCATTTACACAGCAAGATGGGAAATTGCTCAGGCATGTGCTTTTTAACAAAAAGAGAAAAATACAACCCAGGACAATTATCACCCGAACAGTCCATGCTTGATCATCAGTAAAGTGATGGAAGATATCATCAACAGCACTATTAAACAGCACTTGCTGAGCAATAACCTGCACAGTGATGCTTAATTTGGGTTCCTGCAGGATCACTCATCTGAATATAGACAAAGCAGTCGAATGCCAGAGATTAGGGCAGAGTGACTGCCCTCGATATCAAGACTGCATTTATCCAAATGGATATTAAAGAACCCTAGCAACATAGGAGTCAATGAGAATTGGGTGAGATCTGTCTTCTGGTTGGAGTCATACCTAACAAAAAGGAAGAGGTTAGTGTTTGGAGGTCAGCCATCTCAGTGCCAGGACACAGGAGTTCCTCAGGATAATATCCTTTGACCAATTATTTTCAGCTGCTTCATCAATGAGGAGTGTGATCACCAAGACTCCTTAGACAACCATCCAAACCCATGATAACTGCTACATGAAAGGACAAAGGCAGCATATACCTGGGAAAACCAGAATTTTATTTAAATGGTGATATATTGGTAAATGTGGATATAGAATGGGATCTGAGTATAAGTGTACACCATTGAATGAAAATAGACAGGCACATGCAGCAAGTAATTAGGAAAACAAATCTATGTTGGTTTTCATTGTAAGAGGATTTGAGTTCAGAAATAGGGATGTCTTACTGCATGATACATGGCCTTGGTGAGATAACAACTGGAGTATCTATAGTGATTGTAATGAGGTCAGCTAGGTGGACCTCATAAAATATACATTCCCTGATTGGGACTGTTAATCTGGTCTAACCAGGGAGCCCTGGCTGACAGATAAGAACAGGAGTCTCAGTTCCCTTTACAAGTCCAGATACAATTCTAATTTGGAAATCTTTTGCTGTTCCCTCCCTTAATGGCATTGTGGGGGTACTTACACCAATGGAATGTAACATCCAGGAAGGTAGCTCACCACCACCTTCTCAATAGCAACTCGGGATGAGCAGTACATGCTGACACAACTAATGATGCCTCCATCCCATGGGTGAATTAAAAAAAAGCAAAGAGCAATTAGGGAAAGCTGGAGTTATGCTTTAACTGAATAACGTCTATTTTGTCAATACATTACACAAATGCCCCAATGTGATAACTTCCAAGAAATCATCTCAGAAAGAGTTCCATTTGCAGTTATATTTTGCTGAGGCTTATGCACTTATATTGGAGTCAAGTTAAAATTAACACATAATTTCAGACTTCCTGATTTCTTAATCAGTAAAAGAAGCACTTGATAATTAAGAACTATGGAGGGGAAAAAAAAGTTACATTTTTACTGTTGTCTAGCAATTGTCTAGAAAGTATAACTTTGCCAGTTGCATAGCAAACAAACCAGTAATGTTGGTAGGGTTTATTTCAGAATGTCACCCAAAAAGCATGACCATTTAAAAAAAAACTTTTGCTTTCCCCCCTGGTCCTGATGGCCTCACCAGCTTCTCACCAAGCCTCACAGCTCGTCAGTTTCACACCACTAGCTGCCTCTGGGTCAGAACTGTCACACTCAGCCTCACTGAGGCTCATTTTGGGAACTTCGTGGCTGCAAAATGGAGCTCACTGATGACTTGAGGCCCAACCAGAGATGGCAGTTTGTAAGAAGTTCTCCTTTAATTTGTTAAAATTATTATGGTCATACAATAAACCCATGCAGCCTCGTTTCCCAGAAGACTCAAGGAGATCAGCTTTGCCTCTGTAGATATTATTTTTACTTACTATCCTGGCAAGTTAACTTTAAAGTCTTGTTATTTGATATTATGACTTCCATAGAGTGAGGCCTTTTACCTGGTACCTAAAATGTTCATTGAAGTGATGTTCCTTTTCAGCAAACCTGCAGATTGATATTATAATTGTTAATTAATATAATCTGATTTCTCCTGTCTGGTGCTGCAAAGTTACTGGTCAATTAACCTCCAAAGTTAGCATAAATTGCTATATTATTTGAGATGAGATTAAAATTTGTGACTCATATTCAAGTACTAATATACCCCTTAATGAATTCTGTTTTTAAACTAGATGTGGAGCTGGATGAACACAGCAGGCCTTCAGAAGGGTCCAGACCTGAAACGTCAGCTTTCCTGCTTCTCTGATGCTGCCTGACCTGCTGTGTTCATCCAGCTCCACACCTTGTTATCTCAGACTCCAGCATCGGCAGTTCCTACTATCTCTGTTTTTAAACTGTTCATTTTATTTTTGTTATTGTAATCCTGAATTCAGTCTTTGTTGTACCTCTATCCAGAGTATATGAAGAATGGCCTGTTCGTACAGAACTTGAGTATTGCTATAATCAGAAACATACTGTTGAAGCTCTTCATTTTGCATTCAGTAGGATAAAATCACGAGAATACCAAATCTCAATGGGAACACCTTATGCTGAATGTGAAGATGGCCCTGATTGGTTGTCACGTGGAGACATAGCTATGGAGGAAGCACCAGAAAACAGTTAGCTGCCAAGTTGTAGGCAGGAAGTTGATGTTAAAATCAGGTTAGCTATGATCTCTTTGAATGGTGGAGCAGGCTCAAAGGACCTAGTGACCTACAGCCCTTGATTCATATGTATGATTGTATTTAAGCTTTTGTTTAAATTCTAACCAAGCAAGTCGACTCTGATTGGTCAAGATATTGCAATGGAGAAGGTGCCAAGAAATCACCACTCTTCAAGATATTGTTAAGTTGGAAAAAAGTCAATGAGTGAATAGGGTTAGAGTTCTTTGTATTTGCAAAGAATATGGCACTGTCTGACAATGTACATGACTTCCAGCAGATGTAAGTGAGTCACAGTGCAAGACCAATTGATGATCCTGAATTGATTGTTAGTGTGGATCTTAGCATAAATTGGATGATGTCCAGTGTGGGGTCATGTTTAATGTTAGACATTATGATGTGTGTTTTACAAGCACAGGCTGATAGTATATAGTCAGTTCTCTGCCTGTTGTGAACATCCAAAGGGATATGATATTTGATATGATCAGCCAGTCGTTGGGACATTCAGTATCACACAGGCACTGAAATTTCTATAACACACGATTCATGAGTATTGTGGGCAGAATTGTCATGTTGTCTTCGTGGCAACATCCTGTTACTGGACAGTAATGCTGATGTTTTTCCTGTATTTTACCATGTGAAATAATTAGTTTTACTGATTGTTCAAACTTTTGAGACACTTTACCCTTCTAGCGCACTGTGAGGTAGACTGGGTATTTTGTTGTGTTAATGGGCAAAGTTAAAGTGCATGGGATGGGGGTAATATATTGGTATGGATCGAGAACTAGTTGACAGACAGGAAACAGAGAGTGAGAATAAATCGGTCTTTTCTGAGAGGCAGGCAGTGACTACTGAAGCACTGCAAGAATCAGTGCATGGGCCCCAGCTACTCATGACATAAATAAAACACACACATATGAAAATAGACAGGCACATGCAGCAAGTAATTAGGAAAACAAATCTATGTTGGTTTTCATTGTAAGAGGATTTGAGTTCAGAAATAGAGATGTCTTACTGCATGATACATGGCCTTGGTGAGATAACAACTGGAGTATCTATAGTGATTGTAATGAGGTCAGCTAGGTGGACCTTATAAAATATGCATTCCCTGATTGGGACTGTTAATCTGGTCCAACCAGGGAGCCCTGGCTGACAGATAAAAACAGGAGTCTCAGACATCCTGTTCACTCTGAGAGCTGGCTCTGAGGGAGCTGGATCAGTATCAAGGACTCTCCACTTGTAAATAAAGGGTGACTTGGTGATGGGATACAGGCCTCTGAGTTATACCATGTTTAATATTGTGTGTAGTTTTGGTCTCCCCACTTATGAGACAATATACTTCCCATAGAAAGTATGTAACAGAAGTTCATTACGCTGATACCAGGGTTGGCAAGAGTGATCTTTGAGGACAGATTGGTTTAATAAGGCCTGTACTCACCCTAATTTAGAAGGATGAGAGGGAATTTGATTGAAACATATAAACTTCTAACAGGGCTGGACAGATTAGATGCAAGGACGGATATAGTTTTCCATGGTTAGGGAGTCTATTACTAGAGGACACAATCTCAGGATATGGTGTATATTATTTATTACTGAAATGAGGGAAAACAATCTTCACTCAAAGGGTTGTGACCTGTGGAATTCTCCACCTTGGAAGATTGTGGAAGCTAAGTCACTGAATATATTCCAGAAAGAGAAAGATACATCTCTAAATTTGAAAGGCATCAAAGGATATGAGGAAAAAGCAGCAACAAGGCATTGAGATAGAGGATCAGCCATGATCATACTGGATGGAGAATCAGCCTGCTCCTAGTTTCCTTGTTTTTCAGTACCCAATTAAGTTGTGGAAGATCATCATTGGGACTTCATTGGATATGTCAGTCTTTACATTTTTTAATGTGCTCTGAAAATCATAAATCATATCCTGGAAAAATTAACCTTTAATCTTGCAATAGTTGAACAATTGTTTGTACACGCAATACAACTGAATGCTCCTCAAGGAAAAGGTGAAGCTTTTTAACATGTTCATTTTGTTGGAATTGTAATTTTTCACTGTGCTTTGTGCAATGATAAAGAAAAGTTCAGAGGTATGGTGTACTAAACAGAATACATTGATTTATTGTTTTATAAAAATCAAACTGTGCACAGATATTATTACACATTCTCTGGAGCAGATAGGAATTGAACCTGGACTAAATGGCTCAGACGTAGGGAAATTACCACTGCATCACACTGCTTGTCTTACTAGCAGAGAATAGGATAATATTGACACTGTATATTAACAGGTTAATGTTTTGCTTTCAACAATATATTCACCTGGGTTTTTTGAACTTAATAATAAAACATTGTTGACTCAGATTTTTCTAAAAGTAGGAACAGATCTTTCCTTACGGTGAAATCTGCTGACTTGCTCCAAAAACTTAAAAGCTGAGACAAGCCTGGAAAACAATGTGCAACTCAATAACAGCTGAAATGTATCGTCTTTGGAAATAGGATTGACTTCCCTAAAAGCCATTAGTGTAAATATTGTCTTCCACAATAAGGTATGCATAAAAGTCAAGTTTTACGTGGTATTCAACATGTAAAATTGAAAGGAAAAAAATGCCTGGAGAATTCTTCCTGAAGTGATGAATTTGAAGTTGTAATTAATAGTGAGCTAATTGTCCAGTTTGATGATATATTGAGCCACCATATGCCATCCTAGAAGAAAATAAAGGTAAAGCTTGTGAATGATACATGTTCGTCATTTAAACTTTAGATTGAGGACCAGAGTGATCAATATCTTCATTTTTAAATGTTACTTTTTTTTGCTGTTTTCTTTTAACTACTTTGTACAATGTTTCTAAAAAAGGTCGATACAATCTTATGTAACATCAGTCAAATTTTTTTTTCTATTTTTTGTTGACAATATTTGAGCCTGATTGATCTAGGAAAGCATCATTCTCTATTATTGTACAACTTGCTCATGACCGTCAGGTTTTCTGACCAATTGACTCGTGTTCTCTAGTTTGATTTTAAAATGACTAAATCTGAGATACTTCAAATCAGTGATGGCATATGCAAAAAAGATAGTTGTTCCTATACAAGTTCATACAAGTGTAAAAATGATAAATATGGTTGTGATTACATCTAGTTAGCTTAAGTCTATTATCAGCAACAATAATAACGCATGGGGAATGCATTAGAATTATTTAAAATACAAGCTACAATATTAAGTAAATGCAAATTTAGAATTTTGAGTCCCACATTTTCAAAAATTTATTATATAGTTATAAAGGTAAGTCCAGTAATGTTGTATGCCAACATATTGTAAATATTCGTTTTTGTCAGAGCCATCTGAGATTTCTTGGTTAGATCCTTCTTACTGGTATTAGGAAGTTACTCATATCATGTGGGGATGGGTGCCCAGATAACAGCTCAGGTAAAAGAAAAGCTTGGATTTGATGAAACAGTAAAGGTTTATTGCACATTACTTAGTAGCTAGTTATACCACATCTAAAATATATATTTATATCTTGTGAGGCATCAGGCTCAACTTACGAGTATTTACCCATTTCAGAATTAGCTACATGCTGCTAACAATCACTGAAAGACAATGACATTGTAAAATAATGACAGTGAGGGTTCCACTGGGGAATGCAGCCCTCTGGGCGGCCTGGCTACATATGGGTGGAGGAGCAAGAGATAAATGGAAATAATTGTAGGTGACTCAATAGCGAACAGCGCAGACAGACATTTCTGTGGCCACAGACATGACTCTAGGTTGGTGTGTTGCCTCTCTAGGGCCAAGATAAGGGATATCACTGCAGTGTTTTTCAAGCCAGCTCTTTGTTCTTCTAATTTCTTTCTTAAATTCCCCATGCAGTTTCTGTATTCTAGTAGGACCTCCTTTGATTTGCTCCCTTTGTATCTGTTAAAAGTCCCTCTTTTCCTTTTCATCTAGTTGTCCAGGGTGCTCTGGGCTTGTTATTCCTATCCAAAAAAGGGTCACCCTAAAGGGATCATTTTGGGATCATACTCTCCCTATTGCTGCAGGGCACCCTGAAGTGGGTGGGAGATAAGTCAGAAGTTTTGGTACACACTGGTACCAATGATATAGGTAGAATGAGGGGTGAGGTCATGTGTAAAACATGTTGCAATTCACGGGAATAATGTGAGGCTGGATGGCCTCTATTTTAATGCTAGGAGTATTTCAGATAAGACAGATGAGGTAAGAGTATTCAATGAGATACCAAATTGTGACATTGTTGCCATCGCAGAGACATGGTTGATGAAGGGGCGGGTCTGGCAACTCATCATTCCAAACTTTAGGATCTTTAGGCAAGATAGGGGAGGGTGAAAAGAGGACGTGGTGTTTCATTATTAATTAAGGAGTCAGTTGTGCAGTAAGGCGGGACAATATTCCTGAAAGGGTCTTCAAATGAGGCTTTGTGGGTAGAGCTTTGGAATAAAAAGATGTTAGTCACATTGCTCAGTGTATTGTAGACCCCCAAACAGTTAATTGAGGAGCAATGAGAAGCAGGTATATAGACAATTCAATGAGGTGTGTAAAACAATAGGATAACTATATTATGAAATTTCAACTTCCCCAACATTAATTGGGAAACCCAGAGTGTAAAGAGTTTAGAGGGACTCGATTTCTTGAAATGTATTCAGGAAAGCTTTTCATGTCAACTTGTAGATGGTCCAACAAGGAATGTGCAGGACTGGACACATTCTGGGGAATAAAGTCAGCCAAGTGTTTGAGGTGGTAGTGGGGAACATTTTAGCGATAGCAACCACAACACATTACTATTTAAGTTTGTTATTGGAAAGAAAGAGATGGTCCGTAAAGCTGGGTTCTGCATTGGGGGAGGCAGATTTTATTTAAATAACACTATAGTGTTCAAAAAGGAAATAGGGAGAGTATGGTCCCAAAATGATCCCTTTAGGGTGACGCATTTTTTGGGTAAGAATAACAAACCCAGAGAACCCTGAACAACTAGATAAAAAGGAAAAGAGAGACTTTTAACAGATACAAAGGGAGCAAATCAATGGAGGTCCGACTGGAATACAGAAACTGCATGGGGAATTTAAGAAAGAAATTAGAAGAACAAAGAGCTGGCTTGAAAAACACTGGCAGGTAAAATTGGGGAGGTTTCCCAGGAATTCCCTAAAATTCCTAAGATATTATATAATTATACTAAGGGAAAGAGAATGAGCAGGGAAAGAGTAGAGCCCATTCGAGGAACCAAGGGAACTATGTTTGATATTGGAGGATATTAGTAGGGTGTTAAGCAAGTACTTCCCTTCTTCCTTGACTTGGAGGAGAATATAGGTATAGAAGTTAAGGAAGGGACTGTGAGGCCCTTGATAAGATTGACACAGGGAATGAGGAGATATAACTTTCTTGCAACAGGGGTGGGCGGGGGTGTGGTGGGGGGTGCTAGAGAACTGGTGTAAAACTGTATTTCAAAAAGGGTCCGGATAAACTAGAGAATAACAGAGCAGTGAGTCTCACTTCAGTAGCAGGGAAACTATTGGAGAAAATTCACACGGGTAGAATTAATCTCCCACTTGGAGAGGCAAAGTTGATCGGTATAGTTATCATAGCTTTGTCAGAGGGAGGTCATGCCTAACAAATTTGATTAAGTTTTTTGAGGAGGTGACCAAGTAGTCCAGGTAGATCAAGAGGGTAGTGAAGATTTGTTTGAGCAGTCATGGGATGTGGGCGTTGCTGTCTGGGCCAGCATTCATTGCCAGTCCCTAGTTGCTCCTGAGAAGGTGGTGGTGAGCTGCCTTCTTGGAGTGCTGCAGACCATGTTGTGGACGGCTGATCTGGTATGTAGATGAGGGTAGTGAAGTTCTTTTTAATGCAGTTTGTTCATGTAGTTTATATGAATTTCAGCAAAACCTTTGACAAGGTCCCACATGGGAGACTGATTAAAAAGGTTTGTAAAGCATATGGAATACAGGGTAACTTGGCAAGATGGATCCAAAATTGGCTAGGTGTTAGGACATAGGGGATGGTGGCATAAGGTCAGTTTTGTCTTGAGGCTGGTGTCCAGTTGTGTATCACAGGGATTAGTGCTGGGTCCTTTATTGTTGTGATATATGTAAACAATATTAATGAGAATGTGGGGAGATGAAAAGTAAGTTTGCAGATGACACGAAAATCCGTTGGGTGGTTAATAGTGTGGAACAAGGCCTTAGGTTACAGGAAAATATAGACGGATTTGTTAGATGGGGATATCAGTGACAAATAACATTAAATCTGAAAAGTGTGAGGTGATGCGCTACAGGAGACTACTTAATGAATAGCAGCATACTAGGAAGCTCAGAGGAACAGAAGGACCTGGGGGGATGCTTGCCCATGGATCCCTGAAGGTGACAGGACAAGCTAATAGGGTAGTTAAAAAGGCATATGGGGCATTCATTTTATTAGTCATGGCATTGATTATAAAATAAGGGAAGTTATGTTGGAGCTGTACCAAACTTTGGTTAGGCCACAGCTGGAGTATCGTGTGGAGTTCTGGTCACCTCACTATGAGAAGAATGTGATTGTACTGGAGGAGGAGCAGAGGAGATTCACCAGGATGCTGCCTGGGTTGGAGCATTTTAGCTATGAATAGAGGGAACCTAACTGAGGTGTATAAGAATATGAGCAGCAGGGAAATGTTGGATAGGAAACTGTTGTTCCCCTTATTGAAGGGTCAATAATAAGGGAGCATAACTTTAAGGGAACAGCAGGAGGATTGGAAAGGACTTGAGGAAAAACATTTTTACCCAAACGATGGTAGGAATCTGGAAGACAATGCCTGGGTGGATATTAGAGGTGGGAAACCTGACAACCTTTAAAAAATACTTAGATGAGCACGTTAAATGTAATAATATTCAAAACTATTGGCCAAGAGCCGGAACGTGGCATTAGTCTGGATGGGTTAGTGCAGAGTCAATGGGCCGAAGGACTTCTTCTGCACTTATTGACTCTATGACACACATTGGAGACTAGTACAGCACAGTGAACACTGATTTCATCATTCTGGGAACACTCCTTTATATCTTGATGGGCATAGTTACTGAAGATGTCAGTAACTCTTTCTGGTCTTAAATGCTCTGTATAACAATAATCATATAGATTTTATTTCTTTCTCTTCATAAAAGCAGATGGCATAGGGAGAATGAAAATACAAGTGGGTTCATTAGCGAATTGTGGCAGCAGAACTAATGATGTGCATATAACATTGTCAAACTTAGTTTGAAGAAAATAACTTAAGAAGTCCTGCAGCAGCATACACATCTATGAACAAACACGAAATCTATTAAAAAGGGGAAAAAAAGGAAAATCCACATCAAAATGACGTGAGAAAACAATTGGTGTCCAACAAATTTTAAAGTTAATGCTTTTTATCAAAGTTTGCAGTATCTCATTTGTGATTTCAGGGGACTGCTCAGATCTGTGCTCTGACAGCTGAGATGCTTTTGAAGTACAACCTCTTGCTATTGGAATCCATGGGAAGCACAAGAGACTCCTTTCCTGAACCTAACCTTGCAGAGGCATGATAAACCATAACAAGATAAGGCAGCATATCAAGTACTGACAAGATGAGAGTCAGCTTCCACTTCCAACTTTCTATCACCCCTCTCCTGGGCCAGTGCAAGTCCACTTCAATGATTCTGCTGCAGACCCGAATGGTGAAGCTCAATAATGCATTGGAAGGCCACAATATCTGTTATCCTGTTTTCAATAGCAGAAATTTGGCCCTCAAAGTCTGCATTGCCATGCTCATGGCCTGCGTGGAATTACTTGAGGGTCTTCTTGTAACTAGATGGACAGCTTCTCAAAGTCCTTGGGCTCACCTAAAATCTAACTGCTCAGCAGTCAGTGCTTTTGAACAAGTCTACTTGCTAAGTCCATTCATTGTCTTCCATGTATTATTCCCAAAGTCCACTTGAATGTGATTAGTTATATTTAGCAAGCAGCTCTCATCCTCCTAGTAACTGATCTGAATTACTCCTTCCTGTTCATAATAATGGAGAGTGCAAAGTTAAATTGTTAGTACATTCCCAGTTACTGATGCACCTCCAGCATTTTCATTCTCCATGATAAATTTGGGAAAACAGCATCTACATCCATCCAGGCCAAGCAGCATCATAGGAGCAGAAAGGCTGATGTTTCGGGCCTAGACCCTTCATCTGATGAAG
>NC_063335.1:75375048-75404619 GCF_021869965.1 Rhincodon typus | reverse complement strand
TCAGCCTTTCTGCTCCTATGATGCTGCTTGGCCTGCTGTGTTCGTCCAGCCCTGCACCTTGTTGTCTCGGATTCTCCAGCATCTGCAGTTCCTACTATCTCTGATTCAATTTTAACCCCACTGCGAAGCCTCTTCTAAGGATGCCTAGCCTGAAGAAGTTACCCTCCTCCCTCCGGACAAACCTCAGGGGATCTCTCTCCCACTGCAACTCTCTCGTAATCTCTTCGGCCCTGAAACACCTTTTTTTCTGATGACGGGTCTAGGCCCGAAATGTCAGCCTTTCTGCTCCTATGATGCTGCCTGGCCTGCTGTGTTCATCCAGCCCTGCACCTTGTTGTCTCAGATTCTCCAGCATCTGCAGTTCCTACTATCTCTACATCCATCCATCCAGCCTGTCTCGGTTCTCTGGGACCTGTTGGATTTAAATTTCATAGCACTCATCCCCTCACTCTCAGGCCCCTCATTTTCTCTATATGCACTCAGTGCAAACATCCTCCCATTTAGACCACATTGCCCCTCACAATTCTGTGCCAACGTATGCCTGCCACCCATGTCCATGGCTCCTCATGGCCTTCAATGCTAAATCCATGGATGTTCACTTGATTGCCACCATGAGTCCACTTCAGGATGCATGCAGAAATAAATATCTAAACTTCTAAAAATCTAAAAATGTGCTCTGACAAAGTTCAGAATGCAAACAATCTCCTGTTCATGAAAGGTTTCCAAATCTACAGCTGCTGATCAATCTCCTTCCCTCCATCATAAGGTCAGAAATGGGCATTCACTGTTGGTTGCACAATGTTGAGCTCCATTCAGAACACCTCAGATACTGAAGCAATCCATGTTCAATTGCAGCAAGACCTGGACAATATCGAGGCTTGGTTTGAAAAGTGGCAAGTGACATTTATGTTAAGCTGTGTCCAACAATGACAATCCCCAGTAAGAGAATCTAACCACCTCTTGACAATCACTGGTCTTACTATCACTGAATCCCCCACTACCAACATCCTAGGGTTACCGCTGACTAAAAATTAAACTGGACAAACCATACAAATACTGGGCTACAAGAGCAGGTCAGAGGTTAGGAATCCTGCAGTGAGTAACTCACCTCCTGACACCCCCAAACCTGCCTCATCTACAAGGCACATAAAAGGTGTGTAATGAAATAATTCCCACCTTCCTAGATGTGTACAGCTCCAGAAAAACTCAAGAAGCTTGGAGCCATCCAGGGCAAAGCAGCCATTGGACCAGCATTCAAAAGCATTCACTCCCTCCATCACCAACAGTCAGTAGCAGCAATGTCTACCATCTTCAAGATGCACTGAAAAAAAATCACCAAAGCTCCTTCGACAATTCTTTACAAATCCATGACCGTATCCCTCCAGAAGGGCAGGGGCAGCAAATACCTTGAAATACTGCCAGCTGCTGGTTCCCCTCTAAGCCACTCACCATCCCGACTTGGAAATATATTGCTACTCCTTTACTCTCATTCGGTCAAAAACTTGGAACTGCCTCCGTAACAGCATTGTCAGTGTATGTACACCAAATGGACTGCAGTAGCGTAAGAAACTGGCATAATGCCACCTTCTCCAGGGCAACTAGAGATGGGTAATAAATGTTGGGCCATCTAGTCACAACCATGTGCAATGAATGAATATAAAACAAACTTCTAATTATACTCCTAATTCTTTAGTACTACTACAGAATAGGGTAGGTGGTACCATAGTGGTAATATCATTGGGTTAGTAATCTAACAGTCAAGGCCAGTCATCTGGGTACACAGCTAAAATTCTATAACAGCAAAATTCTATTATTCAATTCTGGTGGAATTGAAGTTCAAATAATATGTTTTTAATTAATTTCAGTTATGATGAACATATTGCGATATCCATTTGGTTCATTAATATACCTCAGGGAAGAAAATCTGCTGTCTTTACTTGGTCTGACCTATGTTTGACTCCAGAACTAGCTGATGCATAACTGCCCCCCGAAATGGCTAAAATTTCATTTGTAATGAGTGAAAGGCAACAAATGTTGACCATTAAGTGAAACACATACTTTTTTGAAATAAGGGAAAAAGCAAACTGTGAACATAAAACACCCCACTGACAAATTTATGGCTTTTGAAGCTCAGGCAAACATTCACAACAGTGAGTTCTTCAGGAAATATCAGCAATTAATTCAATTGAAACTGCTGAAATGGATGTGATACCAATACATTTATCAATTAAAGTAATCGTCAGTTCTTTTGTTTTCAACAACTACTGACAGCTGAAGGCTATTACATTTTTTAAAGAGTGATAGTTTTAAAAGTATCAGATCATGACAGTTAAACAGACCTCATGCACCCTTCAAAAGTCATTAACTTTACTGTATAAATTCATGATCCCTACATTGTAAGTTCAGGTCGTCTACAGGCTGATTTGGTCTGTTTGAACTTAGGACTTCCCTCCTGTATGAACCAAGCCCTATTTCTCCATTACCCAGAAAAATGGGATTTTATCAGAAATAGGCTGGAACTTCTGCATCCAGGACTCGTGGTATAATCGCTGTTCTATTAATCCAGAAACTGAGCTAATGTTCTATGTATCTGGGTTCGAATCCTGCCATAGCAGATGGTGGAACTTGGATTCATGAAAAAAAATCTGGAATTAAGAATCTACTGATTACGATGAAACACTTGTCAGAAAAGCCCATCTCGCTCGCTAATATCCTTCAGGGAAGGAAATCTACCATCCATACCCAGTTTGGCCTACATGTGACTCCAAAATCACATTAATGTGGTTGAATCTGAACTGGCCCCTGAAATGACCTAGCAAGCCATTCAGTTGTATCAGTCACTATGAAGTCTCAACAAGGAAATGAAACTGACAGACGGCCTGGCATTGACCTAGGCACTGGAAAAGACAACGGCAGAAACAGCCCTATCAATCCTTCCTAATATCTCGGGGCTAGTGCCAAAACTGAGACAGCCATCTCACAAACTAGTCAAGCAACAGCCTGAATGTAGTCATTCTCATAGCATCATACAATGTCCCAGATACCACCATCACCATCCATGGATACGTCCTGTCCCACCAAAGTCCTCAACAGTGAAGCATTGTCACTTCAGCTTAAAAATGGGCAAAGAAACCTGCTGTTTATAATGTACTGTCCTGCCTTGCTGAACACTCAATACTCCTGCATGTTGAACAACACTTGGAGGAAGAACTGAGGATGGCAAGGGTATAAAATGCACTCAGGGTGGGGGATTTCAATGTCCACCAAAAAGAGCAGCTTACCAAGACCAGCAGCACCATTAATCAAGCTGGTCAGCTCCTAAAGGTCATAGCTGCTAGCCTGGGTCTATAGCAGGCAGTGAGGGGAGATGGTTGCCTTAGTACTTGCTGCTCCCCTCGTCAATCTGCTCCCATACAGTTACAACACTGACATCTACCCCACAATGTAGAAAATTGCCCCGGTTTGTCCTGTACATAAAAAGCAGGACAAATCCAACCCAGCCAATTATTGCTGCATCAGTCCACTTTCGATCATCAATAAAGTGATGGAAGGTATCCGTAATAGTGCTATCATGCATCAACCTCTCAACAAGAATCTGCTCAGCAACTCCCAGTTTGGCTTCCGCCAGGGCTACTCAGCTCCCGGCATCATTTCAGTTTTGGTTCAACCATGGACAAAAGAGCTGAATTCTAGCGGTGAGGTGAGAGTGACAGCCTTGACATCAAGGCTGCATTTGATTGAGTATGACACCAATGAACCCGAACAAAGCTGAAATCAATGTGAATCAGGGAACATTCTCTCCAGTGGTTGGACTCATACCTGGCACATAGGGCAATGGTCATGGATGTTGAACATTAGTTATCTCAGCTCCGGAAAATCTCTGTGAGAGTTCCCAAGGGTAGTGTCCTGTGCCAAACTATCTCCACCTGCATCATAAGATCAGAAGTGGGGATGTTCACCAATGATTGCACAACGTTCAGCACCATTTGCGACTCCTCAGATACTGAAGTAGTCCATGTTCAAATATAATAGGATCTCATCAATAATGAGGGCTGGGCTGACAAGTGGCAAATAACAAATTCCAAACAATGATTGTGTCCAAAGGAGGTCATCTAACCACCACCCTTTGACATTCAATGGTGTTAGCATCACTGAATGTCCCACTGTCAACATCCTTAGGGTTCACATTGACCATAAACTCAACTGGACTCATCACATAAATATAATGGCTGCAAGAGCAGCTCAGAGGCTAGGGATACTGTGCTGTGTAAGTCACCTCCTGGCTCACTAAAGTCTACCCACCATTGACAAGACATAAGTCAAGAGTGTGATGGAATACTCCCCAGTTGCTTGATTGAGCGCAGCTTCAATAGCACTCAAGAAGTGTGACACCATCCAGGACAATGTAACCCAATTGATTGGCACCGCTTCCATTCCTTCCACCACCATGCTCAATAGCAGCAGTGAGTGCTAGCTACAAGATGCACTGCAGAAATTCACAAAAGATCCTCAGCCAGCACCTTCCACAATTATTTTTATCTAAAAGGACAAGAGCAGCAGATATATGGGAACACCACCATCTTCAAGTTTCCCTCCAACTGACTCACCATCCTGACTTGGAAATGTATTGCCATTCTTTTGCTGTTGCTGGGTCAAAATCCTGGAATTCTCTCCCTATGGGCATTGTGGGTGAACCTACAGCACATGGACTACAGCAGTTCAAGAGGGCAACTCACCACCACCTTCTCAAGAGCGAATGGAGATGGGCAATAAATGCTGACAAGCCAGCAACATCCACATCCCATGAGTAATCATGCCTGCTATTATTAGAGATCTGTGGCATCAGTAAAACTTCATGAAAATCGAGTCTAGTGTTTCCACTTGTGGGCAAGAACAACACTAGAAGCCAGTAATATAACTCGGCAAGAAAAACACATAAAGAATTCAGAAAGGACTTATTGCCATGTGGAATTCATTATCACAAGGAATAGTCATGAGAAATAGTGTTGAAGCATATAAGATCAGACTGAATCTAAATATGATAGAGAAGGTGGTAAGGGGTTACAATAGTAGAAAACAGAAAATGCTGGAAATGCATAGCAAATCTGGCAGCATCTGTGGAGTGAGAAAGACAGTTAATGTTTAAGGTTTTTGACCTTTCACAGACCATGGGTCTGAAACATTGGACAGCATTTTCCCTATGAGCTTCTGAATCCTACATAAGGCATTATAGGTAAGATTTTGGAGACCATTGTAAAGGATGAGATTTCTGAATATTTGGAAGTGTATGGTAAAATAGGGCAAAGTCAGTATGGTTTCATCAAGCGGAGGTCATGCCTGACAAATCTGCTAGAATTCTTTGAGGAAGTAATGAGCAGAGTAGACCAAGGAGAGCCAATGGATGTTATCTACCCGGACTTCAAGAAGGCCTTTGACAAGGTGCCGCAGAGGAGGCTGCTGTGTAAGATAAGGGCCCATGGTGTTAGAGGCAAGGTACTAGCATGGATAGAAGATTGTCTGTCTGGCAGAATGCAGAGTGTGGATAAAGGGGTCTTTCTCAAGATGGCAGCCGGTGACAAGTAGTGTTCCACAAGGGTCAGTGTTGGGACCACAACTTTTCACTTTATACATTAATGATCTAGATGAAGGAACTGTGGGCATTCTGGCTAAGTTTGCAGATGATACAAAGATAGGTGGAGAGACAGGTAGTATTGAGGAGGTGGGGAGGCTGCAGAAGCATTTGGACAGGTTAGGAGAGTGGGCAAAGAAGTGGCAGATGGAGTACAACGTGGGAAAGAGTGAGGTCATGCACTTTGGTAAGAAGAATAAAAGCATGGACTATTTTCTAAATGGGGAGAAAATTCAGAAGTCTGAAGTGCAAAGATACTTGGGAATTCTAGTCCAGGATTCTCTCAAGGTAAACTTGCAGGTTGAGTCAGTAGTCAGGAAGGCAAATGCAGTGTTGGCATTTATTTTGAGAGGACTTGAATACAAAAGCAGGGATGTACTCCTGAGGCTTTATAAGGCTCTGGTCAGGCCACATTTGGAGTAATGTGTGCAGTTTTGAGCCCAATTATGCCAGGAAGGATATACTGGCTCTGGAACGGGTTCGGAGGCGGTTATGAGAATGGTTCCAGGAATGAAAAGCTTAACATACGAGGAATGTTTGAGGACTCTGGGACTATACACATTAGGGTTTAGAAGGATGAGGGGGGATCTAATTGAAACTTACAGAATACTGAATAGCGTGGACAGAGTGGATGTTGGGAAGATGTTTTCATTTGTAGGAGAGACTAGGGCCTGAGGGCACAGCCTTAGAGTAAAGGGAAGGCTTATTAGAACGGAGATAAGGAGAAACGTCTTCAGCCAGAGACTGGTGAATCTATGGAATTCACGGCCACAGAAGGAAGTGGAGGCCAGGTCATTGAGTATATTTAAGACTGAGGTAGATAGGTTCTTGATTATCAAGGGGATCAAGGGCTATGGGGAGAAAGCAGGAGAATGGGGTTGAGGAACTTATCAGCCATGATTGAATGGCAGAGCAGACTCGATGGGCCGAATGGCCCAATTTGTGCTCCGATATCTTATGGTCTTATGGCTGACACATGGATGAGAAGCCTACACTGTACGGGAAACAGACATTGATTGGGATAGAAGGCAGACTTGCCCTTCAGTTCAGGATGGAGACTGGATTCTTACATCTGGAGGCCTAAACCGTGCCTTATAACTAGAAAGGGGCAACAAGTTGCAAGAGCAGATAAGTAATAGACAGGGCAATTCAAAATTGAGTCAGCCTCTTTCAAACTTTGCAAAATCTAAAATAGAAACTGACATTTGCAGCCAGGGCATCACCATAACTGGTCAAACCCCTTTATCGAGTCACCTGCAAATGCTGCAGCATCCAAAGGAAGAACCAAGGTCCTTTTAAGCTGTCTGGATTGTTGATCCCTGGAGGTCACTGCACAACAGCTATACTGGCTCTCTCAGTTTGGGGGAACCATACTAGATTACTAATGACCTGAATCAGCCAAGTCCCGCTTCTGGATAAATATCTCTGCAGCCAACCAACCTGTTGCTAAACTCATCCCCAGAAGAACCTGAAAATCAAACCCATTAACTGTGTTTCACTCTCCACAGATGCTGTTCCCTGCTAACAAAACCATAAGACACAGAAGTAGAAGTAGGCCATTCAGCCCATAAAACTGCTCTGTTATTAAGTGGCTGATTTTAAATCGTCAACTCCATTTTCCTGCCTTTTCCCACTGCCCTTTGATTCCTCTACTGGTAAAACATCTGTTTCTCAGCCTGGAATATACAGAATAACCCAACCTCAAGAGTCCGATATGCTAAAGAATTCACACACTGACTACCATCTGAGAGAAGAAATTCCCCCTTATCTTTGTCTTAAATGGATGACCTCTTATTCTGAGATTATGCCCTCTGGTCCTAGACACTCCCACAAGGGGAAACAATCTCTTTGCTTCCACCTTGTCAATTTCCCCAAGAATCTTGTATTTCCATAAGTTGGCTTCTCATTATTACACCTTTACTGAGTACAGGCCTAATGTACTCAACCCTTACACACAAGACAGTGTCCCCATACCCAGAATCAGTCTCATGAACCTTCTTTCGATTGTCTCCAATGTCTTTCCTCAACTAAGGGGGTCAAAATGGTTCAACATTTTCCATTTTTAATTCAGATTACCAGCATCTACAGTATTTGGCTTTTGTTCTGATTTATTTCAAAACTTCTTGTTCTGTGTATAGAGAAACTGCAAGACCACCTGGTTCAAAAATTAAACGATTGCCCGAAGTTTGAATGTGGCTGTTCTGTATCTCCAGAAAACAATGCTTTTTGACCTTGTCAATTTTGACGATGACCAGCATGCCTTGGTTTTAAAAGGTGTCAGGATTACTACTACAGTGTGGAAACTCTCTGGCAATATTTCAGGTCGTCATATTAATAGCCATTATTTTCTGTAAAAGTAATCTCACTGAACATTACCACGGAGTCAGATGCATAAGAAGATCCTGCATTAGATGTTCTTTACTAGCACTGTATCCAGAATGTCTTTTATATATAAGAATACAGGAGCAATTTGATGAGACCACTTTTATGGAACAAAACACCTTCATTAGAATATTTTTACTCAACTACATTTGTGTGAGTAGATAACAAAAGCTTTTGATATCTCAGTTGAAATCCCTTAAGCTGTTACGGGATAAAAGTATATCTGTATTAAAACCTGCAATATTGCAGTTCCATTTCTTTCACATTACTTTGGTAGCTGTCTTGATATTTCCTTCTAATCCTTCCAGGACCTTTGGGTTGTGAGCCACTCTCACCAGCCAAGTGGACCATGTGATCTAGATCTGAAAAAGATGCCCTGATTTTTCTTAAGCCATGAAGTCTAATCGTATCAAGGTCACAGAATCTGGGTTTGTGAATACTGAAAGCAGCCAGTTCCTGAACATCTTGGGCTCCTCACTGCATCACTGTATTTGCAGCCTAATTAAACAGCTTGTTAACTGCTTGAGAGTGTGAAAATGTCATTGTGCAGGTGGCTGTTAATTGGCTGCTTTTTGTCTTGTGAGATTTGCAAATTCATGAGGCATGAATCTAACTGGAGGAAGCCTAGATACACCCGTCAGTTTAATGAGCCTGTGTGACTCACAGACAGAAATAAGTGAACTTTAACATCCATTTCTAAATGAGGCAAAAGGAAATAAAGATTCAGCAATGTCTTTGATCCACTACGCGGTCCATATTTATCCACGGGGATAAGTGGATTGTGTTGTAATACGGTCTAATATGGGTCCTCTGATTCTTCATACAAGTTCAGGCCAAACTTATAAGTTACTTTTAAACAACATTTAGACTGTACATGATAGTGAGGCTACAGAGCAGTGTGCTGTGTAGGTTCCAACTTATACTTGTACAACCACTGAGGTCACAATTTACATAAGAGGCTCATTCATTAAACTTCATCTCTCTATCTCCCCCAAAGTATTAAAGAAGATTCACTGGACTCAAAACATTAATTCCGTCTTCTCTCCACAGATGCTGACAGACCTGGTGAGTTTCTCCAGCAATTTCTATTTTTGTTTGTATCATATCTCCACCAACCATAGTTGTTTAAAAAAAAACGAGGAAGGGTCACCGGACCCGAAACGTTAACTCTGTGTTTTTCCTTCACAGATGCTGCCAGACCTGCTGAGCTTTTCCAGCAACTTTGTTTTGGTTCCATAGTTCTTTGTTTTATTTTACGCCAACGTACTTTCCCAGTTTCCAACATCATCGACCATAAGCGTTTCCTTAACACTATTAGCTTAAATATTTAACAAAAATTATTGCCCTTGAGACTGAATGTATATCCAAACCCATCATCCCCCCAACACAGTCCACTGTTCACAGAGTCAAGTGTTACAGAGATTTCAGAGTTCTCCCCGAGCTGGTCAGGGAGGAGGAGAATTGCTTGAAGACTGACCTTGAACTGTACTTATAGCTACTGATGCAAGAAGAATAAGTGGTGAAATTCCACTATCGGAGAAAAGCTGAAGAGTATCATTATTCAACTTTGGTAGCAGTGCAATAACATGTCAATGTTCCCTGTACTAGGCTTAAAAGTAGGTAGGTGTCCAGGACAAAATGTAATGTATCCCAGGTCATTGAGTGACACAAGGGAGGAAATAGCAGGTGTGCTGGCAATAGTTTTGATATCCTGTCTGGCCGCAGGAGAGGTGACAAAGGATTGGAGGACCGCCAATGTTGCTCATAATGTTATATAAGAAGGATGCAAAGGATAAACCAGGAAACTACAGGACAATCAATCTAATCTCAGTGGTAGGGAAGCTATCAGAAGCAATTCTGAGGATCAGAATTAAGCTGCACTGGAGAGGCTGGGATTAATCAAGAATAGTCAGCATGGTTTTGTCAAGGGGAATCCTGTCTGACTAGTATGATTGAATTTTTCAAAGAGGTAATCACAAGTATGGATGAAGATAGCACTTTTGATATAGTCTACTTGGACATCAGCAAAGCTTTTGTTAAGGTCCCACATGGGAGACTGACAGCAAAGGTAAGAGCCCATAGGATCCAAGGATATTTGGATCCAGAATTGGCTGAGAGACAGGAAGTAGAAGGTAATGGTCAAAAGGTGTTTTTTTTTGTGATTAGAAGCCTGTATGCAGTGTGGTTCTGAAGGAATCAGTGTTGGGGCCCTGGCTATTTGTGGTGTTGTCTTGATGATGGGTAGAGTACTTGTGGATTGGAAGACAGAATATTAGAATTTGTTTGTAAAATGATGGTGGAAAGAGTGTGTGGTCCCTTTAAAAGTTGCCGTCCTTTTTCTAGGCTTGGGGATTTTAAAAAAATACTGTCTGCAGTTGCACAGAGTTCCTGAAAATTGAAACATTTGTATCAAAATGCTGTGTGGTTAGCAATCCAGGCAGTAGTCTTGTTTTGCCAGTAAGGCCACCAGTTTGGATATCAGCCAATTTAAACCAGGCACTTAGAGACTCAAAACCAATTAAATTCAAATCTGATTGTTTTGACAACCTAGGACCAATCCTATTGTAAGAAATTGATAGGGCATCAAAGGTATAAAAGAAGAAGGTATTTGAAAATTGGTTTGATAGCAAGTGTTATCTATTAGAGTTAACAACCAATAGCCCTAAAGAGAAAATCATTAGATCTCACAGAATTCTGTAAGCTGTCAGAAAACTATCTAAACTTAAGGTACAGTGGCGCTCTAAGCTAATATTCTTGACACAGGAATTCAGTGGAGAAAGATGTTCCTGACTGAAGAACAGCAGAGAAGGTACCGAACATTCTGGTAGACATATTCTGGCTGTAATTTTGAGATACTAAGTTTTAAGGTTTTTTAAAATTAATTTGGTTTATGTAAGTGGGAATTGTATTTGTTAAAACAGCATACCATTAGAATTTTGTTTTATTCAGGAATAGTCAGTAGTTAAGGGGAGAATTGTTTGGTTTGTTAGTAGATATGTTAATTTTTCCACTGTTAGAGTTAGATTAATAAATTGTTACTTGTTGATTTTCGAATGACTGTCAGGAGTTCATTTCATTTAGCATCTCCTTTATAACAGATTGAGGGGGGTATGAGAAGCAGGTTATACTACTTTTCATACTTCGTTTAACAGATTATGAGGCAAGGTAAACTTCTCTAGGTGTTTCGGTTTTAGTTATCCTAGGTGGGGTGGGGGGTGGGGTTGCGGGGGCGGTGGAAGAAGTCAACCTCTGCTTCATAACAGCGTATATATTTTTTTCACTTGTGTCATGTGGACATTGCTGGGCTGGGCAACATTTTATTGCCTGTCCATAGCTGCCCTTAAGAAGATGGTGGTGAGCTGTCTTCTACAACTGCTGCAGTCCACTTAGTTGACCCACAATGCCCTTAGGGAGGGAATTTCAGGCTTTTGACCAAGTGAAGGAATGGTGATATATTTCCAAGTCAGGAAGGTGAGTGGCTTAGAGGGAGACTCTGTAAGTGTCAGTGTTTCCATATATTACCAACCTGTTTTCATGAGCAGCGTGGATCTTGCAGTTGCTCCTGGGATTGCAGGCTTAAAGATTTTTTTACCCAGTTTTACAGTTATTATAGTCATTATAGTTTACTAATATAAGATTTTTTCCCCATTTTGTTTTATTAATGTTCAAAAGAAAACAAAAATACCAAAGAAATAAAATAGTGATTTTTGTTTCAAACAGGCTTTTTAAAAACTTTTTAGGGGTCTACAGTGAGCAGCTGAGGTTTTCTTTATTCTTAATTCAGAAATTAAAACAAAAAGTCCATCTGTGTTTTAAAAGTTTTTTTTCACATTGTAAAGGCTTTTTGTTTTTGAAAAAACCAAACAGTTGTTTTTGAAATAAAGAGTTGTGTTTTTGTTCTGCAGAGTCCTACATGTGGTCAGCTTTGGAGAAGATTTTCTTTTCTTCGAGGAATTTATTGATGAGAAATTGTTTTTATTCAGTTAATCAGCTAAGTGATTGATTTTATTTAATTTTTATATGTTTGATATATATATTTTAATTTTATTTTAATTTTAACATTATTTTCTGGAGGCAATGAGAGGTCGTTTATTTTATACATTAGGTGTTATTGAAACATCATTTTTTTAGGCTTAATGTTATTAAGGCCAAATATAAGGTACAGGGTGAGATGTCTAGTAGATTTAGAAAAGTTAATACCAGCAGGATCAGTCAGATAGATGGGTGACTGTCGGGAAAGGAAAGAAGGTAGCTCAAAAGTCTCTGGTGGCTATTCCTCTATCAAATAGATATTCAGTTTTTGGAACAGTTAAAGGGGATAGTCTATCTGAGGAAAATGGAAGGGTCAGTCAGTTATTGGACACTTGAAACGATTCTTATGTTAGGCAGTGTTTGACATGATTTAGTAGAATTATTGTCATGGGGATTCTCCTGACAGGGGCATACACAGGCGATTCTGTGGAAGTGAACATAAATTTAGGATCGTTTGTTTCTTTCCTGGTGCTAGGACATTTCTAAATGTTTCAAGCGTATTGTTAAAGTTGAGATTGAGGAGCCAGAAATTATTGTATACATTGATAGGAATGACATTGTTAAGGAAAAGATTAAATCTGTACACAAAGAATTTAAGAGGTTCAGTAGAAGATTAAAAAACAAAATCTTAGAAGTAGTAATTCCAGATTTACTCCCAATGCCAAACTGAAAGGAGGGAAGGAACAAAAGGTTAAAAGAGGGAAATCAATGGCTGAAGAGCTGGTGTATTGCTCACAGATTCAGGTTTTTGGACAATTAGAATGTCTTTTGGGATAGAAAAGACCTGTTCAAAATATATGGATCTAACCTAAACTGGAAAGGGATCAATATTTTAGCTGGGAAATTTGCTCCTTCTGTTAAGGGCGATTTTATACTGATAGAGAAGGTGAGTGGAGGAGTTGTAAGTAGTAATGTAAATGGAAGGATTGATGAGGTAGGTTCTGAATATGAGGACAGCACATCAATTAAAAAAGAAAGAATCAGAGTTTGTAGTAACTCTGAAGAACTAAATTGCATTTATTTTAATGCAAGGGGTCTTACAGGTAAGACTGATGAAATTGGGGTATGTTTAAGAGCCGGGGATTACAGAAACTTGGCTGAGGAATGGACAAGACTGGCAGATCAATGTTCCCAGTTTTAGATGCTATAGGACGGATAGAAAAGGAGGCAAGAAATGAGATGGAGGTGGGGGGGTGGGAGCTGGTGCTTTTGATTAAGGGATACATTAATGCTGTAACTAGGGACGATATTTCTGAAAAATCATCGAGTGAAAATATATGAGTGGAAATCACAAATAAGAAAGGAAAGATCACATTGATGGGATTATACTATAGGCCCCCAATGGTAAGAGAGAAACTGAGAAACAAATATGTAGGAAGGTCTCAGACATATGAACTAAGTTTGTAATAATGGCGGATTTTAATTTTGCAAACATTGACTGGGACTACCACAGTGTTGAAGGTTTGGGTGATGAATAATTTGTCAAATGTGTTCAAGAAAATTTTTTTTTATCAATATGTGGGTGCTCCTAAACAGTAGGAGCAAAACTAGACCTTATTTTGGCAATAAGGCAGGGCAGGTGACTGAAGTAAAAGTGTCAGAATACCTTGGGTCTAGTGATCATAATTCTATTAGTATTAAAATGGTTATGGCAAAGGATAAGCCTTCCATAAAAGTTAAAGTTTTTAATTGGAGTAAAGCATATTTTAATAGTCTAAGACAAGAAGTTTCAAAAGTTGACTGAAGTAATCTATTTGGAGGTAAAAGGATGTCTGGCAAGTGGGAGGCCTTCAAGAGTGTGATGCTGAGAGTTCAGAGGCATTATATTCCTGTTAGAGTGAAGGGTGAGTCTGTTAAGATTAAGGAACAATGGATGAATAAAGATATTGAAGTTGTAGTCACAAATAAAGGAGAATCTTTTACAGATTTGATGACTTGATTCAATTGAAACTCTTAATCAATATAAAGAGTGTAGGGGCATTCTTAAGAGGCAAATCAGGAAGGCAAAGATGGGATATGAGATAGCATTGACAGATAAGGTTAAAGATAAAGAGATTCTACAAATACATTAAGAGCAAGAGGGTAACTAGAGAGAGGGTTAGTCCTCTTAAAGATCAAGGAGATAGTCTTTGTGTTTCACCCCGGGGGATGGGAGAGATTGTAAATGAATATTTTGCAACTGTTTTTACCGTAGAGAAAAAAATAGAGCCTAGAGAATGCAGAAAAAATAAACTTTGATAATTTAAAAACAGTTCATATTACAGAAGAGGAGGCTTGGGAGGCTTTAGAGAATATAAAGGTTGGTAAATCTCCGGGACGTGATCTAATGTATCCCAGAATGTTGCAGGAAGTAGGGGAGGAAATTGCGAGACCCATTGCAGAAATAGTTGCATCATCTATAACTACACGTGAGGTGCCTGATGACTGGAGAATGGCAAATGTTGTACCCTTGTTTAAGAAAGGTTGTAAGGAGAAACTAGGGAACTTTAGACCTGTATGTCTGACTTCGGTTGTGGGCAAATTGTTGAAGCTGATTATAAAAGATAGGATTTATGGACATTTAGAGAGGCAAAAATTGATTAGGGATAGTCAGTATGGTTTTATGTGAAGAAAATCGTTTCTCACAAATTCAGTTGAGTTTTTTGAGGAAATTACCAAAAAGGTTGATGATGGCAGAGCAGTAGGCATTGTTTATTTGTATTTTAATAAATCCTTTTACAAGATTCTGCATGGTAGACTAATTATTAAAGTTAGGTCACATGGGATTCAGGGTGATCTTGCCAATTGGATACATAATTGGCTTAACGGCAGGAGACACAAAATAGTGGTGGAGGGTTGGTTTTTCGACTGGAGGCCTTTAACCAGCGGTGTTACACAGGGATTGGTTCTGGGTCCTCTTTTGTTTGTCATTTATATAAATGATTTGGATGAGAATATATGAGACATGGTTAGTAAGCTTGCGGGCGACACAAAAATTGGTGGCACAGTAGACAGTGAAGAAGGTTTCTAAGATTACAAAGAGATCTTGATCAAATATGTTAATGGGCTGAAAAATGGCAGATGGAGTTCAGTCTGGATAAATGTGAGGTATTGCATTTTGTTACAACCAACAAGAGTAGAGCTTATATAATTAATGGTAGGGCCTTGGGTAGTGTTGTAGAACAGAGAGACCTAGGGGTGCAGGTACATAATTCTTGAAAGTTTGCATCATATATAGACAGGATGGTTAAAAAGATATTTGGCATGCTTGCCTTCATTGCTCAGTTCTTTGAGTACAGGGGTTGGGATGTTATGTTGAGGCAGTACAAGACATTAGTGAGGAACAAAAACAAAGTTGCTGGAAAAGCTCAGCAGGTCTGGCAGCATCTGTGAAGAAAAAAACAGAGTTAACGTTTCGGGTCCGGTGACTCCTCCTCAGAACTGTTCTGAGGAAGTTCTGAGGAAGGGTCACCGGACCCGAAACGTTAACTCTGTTTTTTCCTTCACAGGTGCTGCCAGACCTGCTGAGCTTTTGCAGCAACTTTGTTTTTGTTCCTGATTTACAGCATCTGCAGTTCTTTCGTTTTTTTTTAAGACATTAATGAGGCCTCTTCTGGAATACTGTGTCCAGTTCTGGTCACCCAGTTAAAGGAAGGATACTATCAAGCTGGAGAGAGTTCAAAAGAGATTTACCAGGATGTTGCTGGGTATGGAAAATTTGAGTTATAGGGAAAGGCTGGATAGGCTGGGACTTTTTTTTCACTGGAGCATAGGAGGTTGAGAGGTGACCTGATGGAAGTTTATAAAATAATGAGAGGTATAGATAGGGTTGATAATAGTTGTCTTTTCCCTAAGATGGGGAATTTCAAGACGAGAGAGCACATTTTTAAGATGAGAGGAGGGGGATTTAAAAAAGACATAAGAGGCAATTATTTTACCCAGAGGGTGGTTTCTGTGTTGAATGAACTTCCTGATGAAGCGGTGGATGCGGGTACAATTGCAACATTCAAAAGACATTTGGAAGAATATATGACAGGAAAGGTTTGGAGGGATATGGCCTAGGGGCAGGCAGGTGGGACTAGTTTAGTTTGGGATTATGTTCAGCGTGGACTGGTTGAACCAAAGGGTCTGTTTCTGTGCTGAATGACTTTATGACTCTGTGAGTCTACCCTTATTCTTCTAGATAGAAGTGGTTGTGGGTTTGGAAAGCACTGTCTGAGGAACTTTGGTAAATTTCTGCAGTGCATCTTATAGGTATTACACACTGCTGCTACTGAACAATGGTGGTGGAGGGAGTGGATGTTTGTGGATGTGGTGCCAATAAAGTGGGTTGCTTTGTCCTGGCTAGTGTTAAGCTTCTCAAGTGTTGCTGGAGTTGTGCCCATCCAGACAAGTGGGGAGTATTCCATCATACTGTGGACTTGCGCCTTGCAGATGGTGAATAGGATTTGGGGATTCAGGAGATGAGTTACTCGTGGCAATATTCCTAGCCTCTGACATGCTCTTATAGCCGCTGTGTTTACGTGATGAGTCTAGTTGAACCACAAGGATGTTTATCGTGGGGAATTCAGCAATAGTAACATTATTGAATGTCAGGGGGCAGTGATTAGATTGTCTCTTAATGGAGGTGGTTATTGACGGACATTTGTGTGGTGTGAATTTTACTTGCTATTTGTCAGCCCAAGCCTGGATATTGTCCAGATCTTGTTGTATTTGAACATGGTCGGCTTCAGTATCTGAGGAGTCATGAATGTTGCTGAACGTAAAGCGATCATTGGTAAACATCCCCACTTCTGACCTTATGATGGAGGGAAGGTCATTGAGGGAGCAGCTGAAGATAGTTGAGCCCAGGACTCTACCTGTGGAATACCTGCAGAGATGTCCTGGAACTGAGATGACTGACCTCCAACAAACACAACTCTTTCTATGAGCCAGGTATGATGCTAACCAACAGAGAGTTTGTCCCCTGATACCCGTTGATTCCAGTTTTGCTGATGCCACACGTAGTCGAATACAGCCTTGATGTCACTTGAATGTAGGAGAGTTGATTAGTATTTTCACGGATGGTACGAACATTTCTGTGGTGGTAAATTGTGAGGAAGATAGCACTGGATTACAGGAGAATATAAATATCAGATAAACTGATCAGTGACAAATAGAATTCAATCTGGATAAGTGTAAGACGTCACACTTGGGAAGGACAAACAAAACATGGGAATACATGATGAATAGTAGGAACCTGGGAAATGGCACAGATCAGAAGGGCCTTGATCTGCATGTCCACTGGTCTCTTAAGGTCACAGGATGGGTAGACAATGGTTAAAAAGGCATATGGGTAGCCAAGGTGTAGAGTTTAAGAGCAGGCAGGTGATGTTGGAACTGTATAAAAAGTTGATTAGGCCACAAATAGAGTATTGAGTGCTGCTATGGATACTGCGTTGTTGTTATTCCACTGGAGACACTGCAGAGGAGATATACCATGATGTTGTCTGGGCTGGAGAGTTTTAGTCACAAAGAGAGATGGGGAAAGTCTGGAATAAAATAAAGAATTGCGGTTGCTGAAATAAACAAAATCAGAACTTACTGGAGAATTTCAGGAGGTCTGGCAAGATCTGTGGAGAGAAAACAGTGTGATGGTGCTGGTATGTGTCGAATACCAGGGTCACTAGACAGGAGTTACAAGTGGTCACTGTCCATGGAGCATGCACTGAGATGTTGGTGCCCAGTGTTGTAATTGGAGGTCCAGAGGAGGAAGAGGCAATATGGAGTCACTACGTAACTACTCTGGCTTCCATGTTGGGAATTGTCTCTCTCTAGCTTCTATCTGTTTTATGAGAAAATTGGAGACTGCATATTATTGATGAGATGGTCATCTCATTGAATTTCCACAACTTTCCCACCAATGTCTACATCATTAACGGTTAGATATGTTCTAAACATCCTTGGAAAGCTGAAGGTAAGATCAGTCTATTACCATTTGGCCTGTCAGCACCTGTGAAGAAAAATATCAGAGTTAACGTTTCGGATTCGGTGACCCTTCCTCAAAACGGGAAGGATCACCAGACCCGAAACGTTAACTCTGATTTTTTCTTCACAGATGCTGCCAGACCTGCTGAGCTTTTCCAGCAACTTCTATCTTTGCTCCTGATTTACAGCATCTGCAGTTCTTTTGGTTTTTAGTCTGTTATCATTGTCGTGCCAAATATTTGCTTGAAGATTTACTTACTGAAAACCTTATTGAAAACCTGAGACAGAATTCTGCAGCTGTGATGGCCTCTGTAGATGAATAGTTGAAGGTTGCTTATGTAGGTGGCTTTGAGGGAGAAACAGTTTCTCGATCTTCACCAGTTCTGCAGTTACGGCATGAGCAGATTTTACCTGGACACTTCCAGTAGAATTGCAGTGGATTCCTGAGAGCTAATTTCCTTGAGCTTTCTTTGAATTTTTCCTTTGATCATGTCTTTCAAAATTTCCATCTTTGGGAATTTTGTTTTGAAATGGAGTATAACAGAATCTTAGTTACAGGCCAAAATCAATTATGCCGGAATTTCATGTAGGGCCAATCATTCTCCTGTTTTTTTCAGAAGCTTTGAATTCTCACACCCAAAGAAAGAACTATTATACTGACCAAGAGTTAATACAGTTCTAAAGGTCTCCTTTTATGATTGATGCACACCCATCTGTCTGTTTTTTCGTTGACAGTGAATGAACTAGAATAGTCATATGACTTTCTGCAGCCTTCTTTTTAATTGCAGTATCTATTTTAAAAGGTCAGTTTAGTCTTCTTTATAAAGCATATTACAATTACACAATCACAACAGTCCACACCCAATCATGTTGAGTAAAATTCTGTCAATGTGTAATAAAAATCAAGAAATTCACTCAAGGGTTCATTAAATCCTTTTGAATCCAGTTACACTGCACACGTTGAATTAATTTCGAGATGCTTTCTGAAAACTTTGCTTGTGTATTTGAACACTTGTCCAAACTGAGTTTTAATCATTTTTTGTTAAATTTGTTCATAATCTTGAAAACTTCAGATAGCTCCCTAATCCTTGCTCATCATTCACATTCTTGATTCCTGGAACTATCTGAATCATCCTGGTAATTTACATTTGCATTTTCCCAAGGGCAATAAAATCCGGAACAATAATTACTCTATTTCTGCTCAATCATATTGTTCTTTTATTATAGAAAACATCACAAACAAAATATTGATTTTGTAATCTTACAATTAATTTTGTTTGGCTTTGTAATGTAAAATTAACCACTGAGCATCTCTTTCTTAATAGCATTTATAATCTGAAGTGACAGTTTTATGGCAACAATCTCAATTTCTAACTTTCAATCCTTATTCTATATTACCTCAGTACCTATATTACTCTAAATCCCATGAGACTGCATTTTGTGTAATAGCATATTGTGCAGCAACATTATTGAATACTTCTTGAAAACCTAAGAGCACACAATCCACCTGTTATCCATTTTACTGGTTGTATCTTCAATAAGCTAAACAGATTTGTCAAACACAATTCTCCTTTCATATAATCTACATTGACTCTGCTTGATTACACTCTATAAGTATCCTGTTAACATGTCCCTAGTAATTGGCTATAACATTTGCAGTACTGATGTTAGACTGCATGGCCTATAGTTGTCCATTTTCTCTCTGACTTCCTTTATAAATTGTGGGGCTAGGTTTTGCAATTTTGGAAACTTTTTGTAGAATCTGATGAATTCTCGGTGAACAGAACTAATGTGTTCCATGAACCTGCAGCTGCCTCTTTGTAGACCCTGGATGGACATTTTTAGGTCCAGGGGATTTATTACCACTTTAGTGGCAGTCTCCAGACTCTTCCCCTGCTTCCCTCATCATTCTCCCCACTCTCTTCATAATTGCCACCATTCTCTTCATTGTTTTCCCCAAACCCTTTGCTGCTCTCCTCACAGCTCACCACTCCGTCCACTGCCTCTCACCATGGCTCACTTCCGGAGTGGTGAGTGGTAGGGGAAGTGAGGAGAACGCTGGATGGGGAGAACAGGGACAGAATCAGAGGGAATGAGGAGAAAAGGGACAGTTGTGGGCGACACATAGACGAAAGAAAATGTAATGGCACGGGTAAACAGGGACTGTACTTTTGGGAGGCATTATGATGACATAAATGGTTGGAAGAATCATACATATTTAAATGGCTGGAGTATGAGTTGACTTCTTGATTTCTGTCATATTTTGTTGGTGGCAGTATTTACAGTGAATGCAAGCTAACCTGATCCCTAGTTGGTTCCTTGACATGGCAATCTAGAAATGTGTCTTGTCAAGATTTCATTCAATCAAACTCCACACTATTTCAATAAATTTGTTTTGACTGTCAACAGATTGAATGCTCCCATCATTACTCAGTTACTATTATTAAAGGTATCTCTAATCACCTGAATCATACTCTATGTTACACAACAAGTACTATTTATGACCTTATAAACAGCTCTCATCAACGTCTTCTGTTGTTTTTTTCTGCTTCTTAGCTTCACTCTTTCAGTGGCCATAAATCAGTCAGATTAATTTTAATGTGATAAGATATGATCTATGCCAAACTAGATTGGGAGCAGCTACTTATAGGAAAATCTACATCAGAGCAGTGGAAGTCTTTCAAGAAGGAAATAGTGAAAGTGCAGGAACAACAGGTTACTGTAAAAGTGAAACATGTGACCAAAAGATACAGAAAACTCTGGAAAGGGAGGAATATACTAGATTAGGTAAGGAAAACAAAGATAGTTAGCAAGGGCTTTGAACACCAGAAGCCCCAGAGGCATATGGAAAGTATAATGGGTCACTTAAAATAAGAAATTAAGAAAACGGAGACGCACAATGAAGTAAGGGAAAATCCAAAGGCACTTTGTAAGTATGTTAGAGACAAGAGGATAACCAGGGACAGAGTGCCTGAGTGGCAAACTGTGAATGGAGCCAGAAGAAATAGGTAAGGTTATAAATGAAAACGTTACATCTCTATTCACAAGAAACAGAGGGGCAAAGCTGTGCAGGTCTGACAGCATCTGTGAAGAAAATAGGTCTAATGGGTCCTAACTGGGGGAGGGCTTGGCATCGCTAAGTTTATACATTGAAGGCTTCAGGCTCCCACTTTGTACAGGGTTACTTGGAACAGTCTGAAGTTTTATCCACCAAAACTGGCTTCTGGTGTCAGAGGCGATGGGTATGACTTTTGCCATTCCTATGAGCCAATGAAGAGCTGTGGTATGATGCCTACTGGCAGTATTCATCCTAAATGCTCCTGTGTGGACCTTGGATACTCCAAGAACAGGCCGAAGAGAAGTCACCAGCACCTACAACACCATATTGGTTGGGCTCTGATTTGTCATCCCACCATTTTTGCAATATTACTAGCAGGCATCCCATGGGTTGCTAATGGTGGATTAGACAAATGCTGTCTTTTTAAGTTGGGAATTATTAATTGTATGGCACACAATATATTGTCAGATTACCTGTGTTACACGAACTGAATACCAGACATTCTGTTCCTGGTATGGTATTCTGACATCTGAAGGCAGTCTTGGGAATGATAAATGGAAATTAACTATTTTTTTACTGAAAATTAGAGATGAATATTTTTATTGTATTTATTTTTTCCTTTTTTACCGTTTAGATTCTTTAACATTTAGGATTCACATCAAGATGCTCTAAAGTTGCTCAAAATTCCAAATATACGGCATATGAATGGCAATAGTGTGGAGTATGTGGAAAACTTTTCAAAAGGTTTGACAGTAATGGACAAGTCTTGAATTTAGTTATCATTGGATTACTAGCTATGTTTGGTAACATTCAAAAATGACATTGGAGTCTGAAAGAGATGCAATGTGAAGGGACAGGTATGACTAGAGTTTAGAAGAATGAGGTTTGATTGTTTTGAAATTCTTAAGATTTTGAGGGGCTTGATAGTGTACTTGTTGAGAGAATGTTTAAACATGTGGGGGAATCTAGAACTAAGGAGGCACTATTTAAAGATGAAAGGTTTTCCAGTGGAATTTCTTCTCTTAATCGGTCATTGGACTTTGGGAATCTGTTCCACAGAAAGCAATGAGGACTGGCCTACTGAATATGTTCCAGGCTGAGTTAGATGGATCTTCGATTGATAAGGGAGTAAAGGACTCTGGGGAGCAAGAAGTTTACTGAAGGCGCAATCATACCACCATGATCTTTTAAATGATCAGATTCAATGAGGTAAATGGTCTACTCCTGCTCCCATATCTATTATATTTACATTCAGGAACTGCAAAATGACAGAAAGAAGCAGAATGTTCAATTTAGGTAGAAAGTGTAGGTGACAGAAGCTTGGACAGGTATTTGTGGAGCATGCAGTGGGTAAACTTTGTGTGCTCCAAGTGAACAGTGGTATGAGGAAGTGGGATGGTGCTGTTATGTAGGTGAGAACAAAGAGTGGTAGAAGTCCACAAGTAGAGCTGAGTTTGGGTGTGGGATGACATGTTATGGAAGGAAATGGCAATGAGTTCACGGTTTTAGTAGGACAGAACAGGAAGTAGGAAAGGAACAGACACAACAACTTGAATTCCCTCTCGAAGCTGGAGGAAGTGAGGAAGCTTAAAGCACAAGAGAACATTTCCAGTTGGTGTTAGGAAGATGTTAATGGGATCCTTTTCTTACTCCTCAAAAGCTTTTCTTCTTAACTATGACTCAGAAGTCACATTTGAATTATGGAGTGTAATTCCTCAAATACTTACTATAGTTTTGGGGAAAATCTTTTTTAAATCAAGAATACTACAAATGACAAAGTCATGACAAAATTGTTTAAGGATTTCCACTGTAGACCATTTATGGGGAGCTGGTGGCATAATGGTAATGTGAGTGGAACAGTAATCTGCAACCACAGGCTAATGTTCTTGTGACATGTACTTGAATCCCACAGCGGCAGGTGAATTCAATAAAAATCTGGAATATAAATTTACTGTAATGGTGACCTTGTAGCCACTGTCAATTGTCTTTAAAAACCCATCACTAATGCCTTTAAGGAACAAAATCTATAATTTGTACCAGGTCTGTTCTGCATGTGACTCTAAACACAGTAATGTGATTGACTTTTCATAACTCTCTGGTCAATTAAGGATAGGCAATAAAGGCTGACCAAGCCAGCAACACCCATATCCCAAGAATGAATAAAAAAAAAGGTTTGCAGTTTAGTTGAAGGACATAATGTGTGAATGGGTTATGTTTTACCTTTTAATTGGACAATTGGTGAGACAAGTCACCATGATGCCAGTTGGATTAATTCAGGCAGGAAGATGGCCACCTCTGGTGTCTTTGGGTCTTCAGGTAATGACTGTTGGGTCAGAGGAAGCGCATCTTACTTCATTAGGGCTAAATTAGGAGGTATAAATGTCATCTCATGGTTCTTTTGATCTCTGAGGTTGGCGATGAAGATGGAATGGCCGAGAAATAATAGAATCAGTGAAAAAAAGTCAAAATCAAACTGGAAGTTTGGTCTCATATTGACAATAAACGAATAAAAGTGAAAAATGTACAAGGATGCTTGATTGGACCAAGAAAGAGTCGACCATCAACAAAAGATATCAGAGAAAAAAAGGGCCCCAAACAGAATGGATGAAGATATAGCTTTTGGTTTATAAGGACTTTATCTTCACATAGGAACTGTGATTAACTGTGACCAGAAAAAAAATGTCTGGAAAAGTGCACAGTGTAGCAATCTTTCTACATTTGAAAAACTTTTTGTTTTAGATTTACTGCTACAGTAACGACTAAAGATGTCATAAGTGGATGTTTGAAGCTCGTAAAATTCCTTCAGCCACAAGAGTTTACTTGCACTTTATGTATAAAAGCAAAATTCCAGCATGCTTGCCATTCTAAAATGTCTCCAGCACCCAACACAAAAAATGGACATGTCTGAGACTCGCATATCTCTTTGCAACTCTGCCATATGATTTGCTTGCACCCAGTTAAAGTTTCGATAAGTAAAACAAGCATTAGTGGGGCGAAAATTTGAGGGTGGCTATTAATGCAAGTACAGCACATCATGGCTGTAGGAGGCAGGGGGCTAATTCTATGCTGAATATGTGTGAGAGCATAAATTTTGGGCCTATAAAAATGAGGCCATCTTATAAGCCAAGTTAACTTATACATTGTGATTTATAGTATCCTAAACTTTAGTACTGTTTTGTCTCTTAGTTTTAGATTATTTATCCTGAAAGGATTTGGCTAAGTAAAATAGTCAGCTAAACTGAAGAAAACAGTTTTTTTTTAAATTGCAAATCAAAATTGATTTGCAAATTGGTTTGTATATCTGTAACTATATTCTCAGTCAACAAATGTCAAGTCATATTCTGGACCACTAATCAAACTGATTCTCTATTCAAAAAAAAAAGGTCTGTCCTGTGACATTTGATGTCTACAATCTGACAGTTTAATTTTGCGTACATATGCAAAGTAAAATCCACATTCTAGAATTGGCACAGTGCCATTGCTAACTTGTGGATCAAATTGATGCAGAATCAGTCTCATTTTATTTCTGACACCAGAAATCATCACGACATAATGAAATGTAGAGACTAATTTTTCTCATCTGGAGTTAAATGCATCTGTGAGAATGTGCTAACAAGTAATATTGACATAGCAGTCAAAGGAATGCATTAACTCAATGTAAGGGTTGTAGTTTTTGAAAACTTCCAGAACAAGAGTGTTCAGTCAGAACTTTACAGATTATTCAAAGTTGAGAAGGTTTAAGCTCTCAGTTGTGTGAGTATTCAAGGAAAAAGGCTTCACATATCACAGAACAGGAACAGAAATGAAGCAATTAACTCAAACTGATAGATTGAACAGGGAAGAAAGATTTCTCTGGATTTTGAGTAACAATAAAGTGTTGTTGTTAGGAAGTAGACAGGAATTTGTTTCATTGTGTGCTTTGAAATATTTTAAACAGTGTTATATTTAGATAGCATGGTTTGGTTTATTTTAGTTTCATGTATTTTGTGAACTAAGCTTCCGATTTCTTGGTAAAACCAAATCTGCACCTTGTATGCTTATGTTTTAGCAAAAGACCACCACTTTAAATTAAGAACAAAATAAAATATGATCTGTTAAGTTAAATTTAATTCTGGGATCTAATCTATCCAGGAATAGCATCAGCTGGGATCACAATAATAGACATGTTCTTGCCTAAGACATTGGGTTTTGATCTGCCAGAAATGATGATGAAACTTGAAGATAGATACCATTAAGCACACATCTCAGCCATAGAAAAGAACACAATAAGGTTTATTGCCATGTGTACTCAAGTACAGGAGTACAATGAAAAGTTTACAATGTCTCCCCACATGGTGTCATCTTAGGTACAAAGTACCTAGGTACAAATCTTAGATACAAACTAGAGTGATAAGGTTAAAAATGTTACATTACTTTACAGGTATTCATTGTATAAGTTAGAAAATTGAGAGCTAAAAAGTTAAAAAGATAAACTTTACAGTCTTTCTGTAAGGGGCCTGTGTTGGATGAATGCCAGGGGGTTTTCACATATGGTCTGACCGAGCTCGCAAGCTGCTGACCACCCGCACTGGCCTCCAGCCCAATAACCATCGGGCTCTGCTCGGGCCTCAGTCAACTGGCCGTCCTCGCTCTGCTTGGACCTCCAGTCCACTGCCCGTCTCTGCTCTGCTCAGGCCTCCAGTCTGCTGGTCATCATGACCCACTGCCTTGTTATTTGGTTCTGTACATCTTACAATGGATTCCTATTGGACGCTCACAGCGTATGGACACAGGACATTCTTCTTCGACTACAGAGCAGAATGAAAAAAATACACGAGGAGTGAATAGGTAGAAAACTACCACAACTATGCACTGAGCAGGGAATGAGACTCAAATGTTTGGAAACCAGCAAAAGTTTCTAAAATATGCAACCAACCCAGATGATATAGAGTTATTACTGATTGTGGTACTACATTGCAAAGGAACAGAAGCCAGCTCAGGCTAGTGTATGGCACAGGAATCATACCTGAAGAGAGTAAGGAAGAATGCTATGATGTGATACTTGTGTGGTGTTGTTGAGTGACAGCATCCAGCTGCAAGGCAACCAAGTTATCAAATAAATGCAACATAAAACCATGTGTAGCTTTCCAGATAGGTATATAATCACCAGATTAAGTCAAGTTGTCAGACCTGCAAAGTATTAATTTGACGTTTGAAATCTTGTAAATTCTGTTTTACCTGTTTGCATTTTTATCAAATTTTCAACATGCACATATATATCTGTTTTGGTAAGTTCTTTGGGAACCTTTGGGAAAAAGAGGGATGTTGTGGTATCTCTCAAGATGAGTGTGTCAGTATACCTTTAAGGGATATGTTTATGGCATCATCACTTAATCATAACATGCGACCTGATGGTATAAAGATCCATCTTGCCTGGGATCACTTGAAACATGACTTGCAACTGGAACCATGCTGCTTTGTATAACTTAATAGATTAACGTGAGCTTCTGATTGGAATACTTGTATTTGATAGCTCGATATAGTAAATGTCTATTGAATTCTTCAATACCATGATATCAACATCCAGTTTCTTACATTACAGGAGATAACAGGCATTGTTGAATTTGGAAAGATGCCCTGTAGGAGGCAATAATTAGTGAATAAAATGCCAAATGCTCCAAGATAGAATTTTCAATGTCTACTTACTAAACCTCTGAAAATGCAAATTGATAGCTACAATTTTAGGGACTTCAGTCCATATTTAATCACTGAAATGTCATGAATGTTAACGGCATACACTGAGAAGGAATACAAACCCTACAATATCTTTCCAGTGTTTGTAGCAATTTTCCCTTCAGAGTACATTTTCATGCACTTTTTTGGTTGGTAACTTAATTTATTCTGTAGATTTTCATTGCAGCTAATTTCAGTGTTTGATGAGAAAGATGTACGGTCATAAACAGAAAATATTGCTGGAAACACAAGGGAAATGAGGATCTCCTGAGTGTTTCTCCAGCAGCTTGCCTTTAATTTCAGATTTCCAGCAGCTGAATTGTCTGCATTATTGAGATTTTGGGGTTGCAGATTTCATGAAAATTGATCTCATTAGCATAATAGAAAGTCAGCAGTGTGAATACTTCTGCAAAAATGTTTCCCCTGAAGTGCTCGATTAATCATTGTAACTTCAAAAGTAGGAGTGTGGTGAAAGTCCCAGAGAAACAAGTTCACTGGTGCAAACATCATTTCTCTCATGTTCTGCTGTTTTTCTGCCTAACATCTGATGGGAAATCAGGTGAAGCTTTGTCAAAGGTCCAACTTCTCCCTTAATATTTCCCAGGTAGCCAGTTAATTTGTATCAATAATAAAACAAGTTGAAGCACAATTAAATATTTTGATGTGCAATAGTTAAGGAGAAACTATCACTGAGAGGATATTATGAACCAGTTTTAACATAATCAGAATGCACTGTTTGCAAGCAAGGTAGAAACCAATTGAAAAGTCACCTTTAAAAGGGAAATGGATATACTTTGAAAGCGAATATATTACAGCATTATGTGGAAAGAACTTGAACTGGAACACTAAGCAACACACACTTATTATGTGGAAGAGTTGGACTAGGGTAGACAAGGTCAGAAATCACACAACACCAGGTTAAAGTCCAACAGGTTTATTTGAAAACACAAGCTGTTGGAGCCTCACTCACTGAAGAAGGAGTGAGGCTCCAGAAGCTTGTGTTTTCAAATAAATCTATTGGACTATAACTCGGTGTTGTGTGATTTCTGAACTTATATAATTATTCATCCACTGTCACTGAGCTCAAATCCTGGAACTCCTTAATTGTGCTTTGGGCATTCCTGCACCCTCTAGGACTACAATGCTTCAAGAAGGAAGCTGCGCACTACATTCTTCCAGTCAAATAGTGATGGGCATTAATGTTGGCCAAGCCAGCGGTGCCCACATCCCTGGGATGAAGAGAAAAAGATTAATACATCAAAGATTAAACAATTCAGGATTGGCCGCATGTCCTCTTTCTGAACTGTAAGGTTTCTGAATAATTCAATATGAGGTGCAAAAAACATTTTATATTTCGGCTCAGGACAAATTGCGGAAAGTCTGTTTTGCTGGCCAGGCCATAGGGTTTCTGATGGATTGCAAAATGAAGAAAATGCTGCAAAGCAGCTCACTTTAAAGAGAAAAATACATGACTATACATAAAAGAACACATGAACCTGGGGTCAGGAGAGTGGAAGGACATCTGGAGAAAGTTTTGCAATATGGAAAATGCATTAGACAATGGAAGGAACAATAAATATTTACAAAACATCGATCATGGAATGGAGGTAAATACAATCAACAATAGATCAACGTACCAAAGTGAAATCGTCCCATTTCAATTTGGAAAGAAAGATCACAAAATGCATTTTGGTTGCACTACACCTGACCAAGTCTACATCTAGGGGCCACAGTAAATCATACATTAATGGCTGTGGCAGCTGTGCTTTAGATTAGACTCTATCATTGAAGCTGTAGAATCGAAGAAATAATTTTGACTGCCCCAATGTCATACTTTATTCATAGCCTTCTGCTCATGATCTACTATTATACTCTGATAGCTTTTTGGAGCCGAGTAGATTTAAAGCCTGGGTGAGTTTGTCTGCATTTTGCCCACCTCCTGTCCCCTTTGATCTCTTGGGCTGATCAATCAATGAAATCATTTCTGAGATTCCAGTTAGCTTTCTTCCCCCCTTCACTAGTGAAATTCTACTATTCAACATTTAACATAATTAGCTGTGGCTAATGAATGAATTTCTGTGAGTGGATTTTTGGGATGGGAGTACAACACATATGTCCATACAATCTAAAATGTTTATGCTGCTAACCTTGCTCCCAGTCTACATCTACTCTCTCATTAAAATTCATGATCAAAGATCTGTAAGTCCCTTCTTTTTTACAGTTAAGTGGTGATTCATTGCTTTATTATATTACACTTCCCTTCAACTAAGCTTATTAGCAGCTCATATATCTTATAATTTAAGACATTGATTTTGTTCATCTTCAGGGAAGGTGTTACAACAGCATCTAATGTGATTAAAAAGTTACATTTTTTCTGATAAGCACAGAAATACAGCAATACAGAATAAGAGAGGTGGTGGTCTGGTGATAAAATGACAGGGCTCATTAATTCAGAGCCCAGTTTCATGTTCTGAGGACATGGGCTCTAACTGCATTATTCCCTGAGTTAAATAAAATCTGGAATTAAAAAAAAATTCTAATGGTAACCATTACTGATAGTAAGGAATATCTATCTGGCTCTTTTAAGAAAGGAAATCTGCCATCCTTAGCTTGCCTGGCCAACATGTGACTCCAGACGAGTAGCAATGTGCTTGACTTTCAATTGCCCTCTGGGTATATCTGTCTGCGCTAGCCTCAACAGCTAACAGTACAACATGAAATATTTAAAAGTGAAATTTATTTTTGCAAAACATCCATGATACCTCGGATAACAAGGTGTAGAGCTGGATGAACACAGCAGGCCAAGCAGCAT
>NC_063335.1:75341090-75374648 GCF_021869965.1 Rhincodon typus | reverse complement strand
GGCTGACGTTTCGGGCCTAGACCCTTCTTCAGAAACCTTTCTGAAGAAGGGTCTAGGCCCGAAACGTCAGTCTTCCTGCTCTTCTAATGCTGCTTGGCCTGCTGTGTTCATCCAGCTCTACACCTTGTTATCTCAGATTCTCCAGCATCTGCAGTTCCTACTATCCATGATACTTCTGTGTTTTTAAATCTTATGTGAATGGAAATGGAGTTGGGCAGGAAAGTTTTGGCCATGGTGCAGAGCCTCCCTCTTTGACTGGGAAACTCTTATTGCTCAACTGTACCTGCAACATTGACAGCAATTGGCAGGTACCTCAGCCTCCCAGGTGACTAACGCTACTCTGCCTACTCACTCACTTGGGCCATGTCAACACCTTGCCCTATCTGTAGCAGGACAAACAGCTGTCCCAGCTTCTTCGATCTCAATCAATACCTCCCTTTGTCTTATTCCAGAAGAAAACATCCCATAATAGGACAGAGAGAGCCAGGACGGGTGGTGGGGTGCCTGACACTCAACTCCTCACCTCTTATGAGGAAAAGAACCCAGTCCTGCCCATTGTAGATGGTGACCATTCATGTGTTAATGATGAAAACTCCATCTTCCAGCAATCAAGTAAAAAGAAGCTTAAAGCGACAGGCTTTGAACAGACATAGCAACTCAAGATTGGGCTCCATGAGGCACAATAAGGCTTCAGCAACAGCAGGACCACACCCCAAAACAATCTGTAACCTCATGGCTCGGCATATTCCCAACTCAGCCATTACCATTAAGCCAGGCAATCAACCCTGGTTCAATAGAGAGTGCAAGATGGCCGTGCCAGGAGCAGCACCAGGCAGACCTAAAAATAAGGTGTGATAAAGCTTAATGAAGATACCAAATTGGACAACTTGTGTGTCAAACAGCATAAGCAGCAAGTAATAGACAGAGCTGGGTCAGAGGGAGGCAATGACCTAGTGGTTTTATCACTGGGCCGTTAAACCAGAGATAACATTCTGGGGACCTGGGTTCGAATCCCGCTATGGTAGATGGTGGAATTTGAATTCAATAAAATATCTGAAATTAACAATCTGCTGATGACCGTGAACCCATTGTTCATTGTCAGGAAAAACCCATCTGTTTCATTAATACCCTTTTGGACACTGTCATCCTTACCCAGCCTGGCCTACGTGTGACTTCAGACCCACAGTAATGTGGTTGACTCTGAACTGCCCTCCAGGCAATTAGGGATGGGCAATAAATGCTGCCTGGTCTGCGACGCCTTCATCCCGTGAATGAATAAAAAAAATACTCTGAGCTCTACAGCACTTCCACACCCAGTCATGAATGGTGGTTGTTGAATGAAAAACTCACTGGAGGAGGAAGATCCAAATAAAATCTCCATCCTCAATGGTGGAAGAGTGAAAGATAAGGCTGAAACATTTGCAACAGTCTTAATCCAGAAGTGCTGCATGAATGATCCATCTTGGGCTCCTCCAGTGGCCCCAGCTTCACAGATGCCAGTCTTCAGCTAATTTGATTCACTCCATGTAATATAAAAAAACAATTGGAGGCACTGGATACTGCAAAGACTTTGGACTGTGACACCATTCCAGCAATAATACTGATGAATTGTGTTCCAGAACTTGTCACAGCCCTAGCTAAGCGGTTACAAAACTGGCATCTAACCAATAACATGGAAAATTGCTCAGGTATGTCCTGTACACAAAAATCAGAACATATCCAACTAACCAATTACCGCTTCATCAGTCCACTGTTGTTCATCAATAAAGAGATGAAAGCTGTTATCAGCAGTGCTATCAAGCAGCACCTACTCAGCAATAACCTGCTCAGTGACACCCAGTTTGAGTTCTACCAGACCACTCAGCTCCTGAGCTCATTACAGCCTTGGTTCAAACATGGCCAAAAGAACTGAATTCCAGAGGTGAGACGAGAGTGACAGCCTTGACATCAAGGCAGCATTCAACCAAGTGTGACATGAAGGAGCCCTAGAAAAAGTGGAATCAATGGGTATCAGGAGGCAAACGCTCCGGTGGTTGGAGTCATACCTGTCACATGGGAAGATGGTCGTGTTTGTGGGAGGTCAATCATCTCAGCTCCAGGGCATCTCTGCAGGAGTTCCTCAGGGTGGTGTCTAGGCCCAACCATCTTCAGCTGCTTCATTAATGACTTTCCCTCCATCATAAGGTTAGAAGTGGGTTAGAATGTTCACTGATGATTGCACAATATTCAGCACCATTTGCGACTCTTCAGATACTGAAGCATTCCATGTTCAAATGCAACACGACCTGGAAAATATCCAGCCTTGGGCTGACAAATGGCAAGTAACATTTATGTAACAAATGCCAGGAAATGATCTAACCACCACCCCTTGACATTCAATGTAATTACCATCATTAGATCCCCTACTATCAAAATCCTGGGTGTTACCATTAATCAGGTACTCAACTAGACACGCCAAATCACAAGAGCAGGTCAGGGGCTAGGAATACTGCAGCAAGTAACTCACCTCCTGACTCCCCAAAGCCTGTCCACCATATACAAGGCTCAAGTCAGGAGTGTGATGGAATACTCCCAACTTGCCTGGATGAGTATAGTTCTAACAACACTCAAGAAGTTTGAAACCATCGAAGGCAAAGCAGCTCACTTGAATGGCACCACATCCACAAAATCCATTCCCTCCACCACCGACATTCAGTAACAGCACGGCATGCTATCTACAGGAAATACTGCAGAAATTCACCAAAGATCCTTCCAAACCCATGACTTCTTCCATCTAGAAGGACAATGGCAGCAGATATATATGAGCACCGCAAGTTTCCCTCCACATACCTTCATGATTGGAAATATGTTGCAGTTCCTTCACTATCGCTGGGTCAAATTCCTGGAATTCCCTCCCTAACAACATTGTGGGTCAACTTACAGCACGTGCACTGCAGTGGTTCAAAAAGGCAGCTCCCCATCACATTCTCAAGGGCATATAAGGACAGGCAAGAAATGTTGACAAGCCAGGGCTGCCCACATTCCACCAGTGAATAAAATAATAGAGCAATGTCAGTTACTGTGTTATTCTTGTATTACAACCACTGTGAATGTGTTCCAAACATTCTCATCTTCTACCCTTTGTCAGCAATGCATTCTCTCTTTTGTCTACTGCAGAAATCAGTGGGATCTGAATTGCTTCTGTAGCCAAGAGGTCAGCTCAGCAACACAACTCCTCCTCCACCTCTGAGGAAAAAGCCACAGATCTCTCAAGCGATGCACCCCCTGACCAGCTCAGATGCTGACACCTCGGTGGATACGTTTCTAGTTTAGAGTCAGGGGCACGTGCTGGTGAGCACATTACTGCCAAATCTCTGCAATTAGTTGAGGAAGAAATGTCCCTGAGGATGTTGGCACTCAGAGGACTGCTGGAAGCCAGACAACCTTTTAGCCCCAGACAGGAGAAGGCCCCATGGTATCAGCAAGTCATAACGTCATTGAAATGCACAAGCAGACGCAAGAGCAGCTGGCCAGTTGTTGGAGACACAAGGCAAACAGACATGAAGTCTGCAAGACTCCACCAACATCGTGTGCACCATGCTATCAAACTACATTTCTCTGACTTTACTTCTTGATCCCCCCTTAATATTCATGTCTTTTCTGTCTTTTGTGGGTTTGTCTGTACATGAGTGCAGAAGGAATTTAAACAGGTTAAAATAGCTCCCTGACTAACATCCCATGACTCTCTGGACTGCTTGCAGTGGACCTGCAGGTTTGGCCATGGCCCTCTGTAGAAGAATGCACTCCCTGAGCCTGGCCACCTTATGCAGCTGATTGGCCAAAGACATGCCGCTGAGTTAATATTGTGCACTGTGCCGGGACTCACTGACTGAAGGGTGTCTCCCTTGACTTGATTGAAAACTCCTCTCATGAGATTTTCGGACATAGCTATTTAATTGAAGCACATTCCATGTTATTGCCATATCAGCTGAATGTGGTACAGGTGTGAGATTGATATGACATAGTGGGTAGAGGGACTTAATCATTTTTGTGGATGTGATGATACTCAATTGGCTTTGTCCTAGATATTGTCAAGTTTCCTGAGTGTTATTGGAACTGCTAATTGGCTAGAATTCAATCACTGACTTGTATCCTGTTGATGGCAGACAGTCTTTGGGGAGTCAGAAACTGAGAGTTACTTGCTGCAGTAATCCTAGCATCTGAACTGTTTTTGTAGCTCTTGAGGTTAATTACTAGCCCAATTCAATTTTTGGTCAATGGTAACCCACAAGATATTGCTATTGGGGCAGTAGTTAGATTACCTCCTGTTGAAAATAGTTATTGCCTGGCATTTGTGTTACACAAATGTTATTTACCACCAGCACCCTTTTCCTGGACATTGCTCAGACTCTGCTGCATTTAGACATAGACTGCTTCAGTATCGGAGGAGTCGCAAATGGTAGAACATAGAACATAGAACATAGAACAGTACAGCACAGTACAGGCCCTTCAGCCCATGATGTTGTGCCGACCTATTATCCTACAAAGATCAATCTACCCTGCATACCCTACATTTTACTATCCTCCATGTGCTTATGCAAGAGTCGCTGAAGTGTCTGACTCCACTACCACTGCCGGCAGTGCATTCCACACGCCCACCGCTCTCTGTGCGAAGAACCTACCTCTGACATCTCCCCTATACATTCCTCCAATCAACTTAAAATTATGCCCCCTCGTAATAATCATTTCTGCCCTGGGAAAAAGTCTCCGACTATCCACTCTATCTATGCCTCTCATCATCTTGTAAACTTCTATCAAGTCACCTCTCATCCTTCTTCGCTCCAGTGAAAAAAGCCCTAGCTGCCTCAACCTTTCCTCATAAGACCTGCCCTCCAGTCCACACAGCATCCTGGTAAATCTCCTCCGCACCCTCTCTAAAGCTTCCACATCTTTCCTATAATGAGGTGACCAGAACTGAACACAATATTCCAAGTGTGGTCTAACCAGAGTTTTATAGAGCTGCAGCATTACCTCACGGCTCTTAAACTCAATTCCCCTGCCAATGAAAGCCAACACACCATATGCCTTCTTTACAACCCTATCAACTTGGGTCGCAACTTTGAGGGATCTATGGACGTAGACCCCAAGATCCCTCTGTTCCTTGACACTGCCGAGAATCCTGCCATTAACCCTGTATTCTGCATTCAAATTTGACCTTCCAAAATGAATCACTTCACACTTTTCTGGGTTGAATTCCATCTGCCACTTCTTTGCCCAGGTCTGCATCATGCCAATGTCCCATTGAAACCTACAACAGTCTTCCATGCTGTCCATAACTCCATCAACCAACAGTGAACATTATGCAATCATTGGCATACATCTCCATTTATGACCTTATGAAAGAAGGAAGGAAGGTCATTGATGAAGTAGCTGAAGGTGGTTTGGCCTAGGATTCTACCCTAAGGAACTCCTGCAGAGATGATCTGGAGCTGAGATGACTGACCTCCAGCAACCACAACAATCTTCCTTTGTGCCAGGTATAACTCTAACCAGTGGAGATTGCTCCCCCCGATTCCGAGTTACTCTAGTTTCCCTTGGCCTCCTTGATGTTGCACTCTGTCAAATGCAGACTTGCTGTCAAGGGCTGTCATTCTAACCTCACCTCACCTCTGAAATTCAGCTCTTTTATCCATAACCAAGGCTCTAATGAGGTCAGGAGTGGCTCTGGAGGGGGGGTTCCCAAACTGTCTGTCTGGAAATGTATTGCAGGTATGTAATTAATGTGCCCATTGACTGATCACTGCTGACATCCATGACTGGCCGCCTCTCTTTTTATCTGTGCTAAAAGGGAAGTCAAGAAAGAAGTACAGTCAGAACTTACACTGTGGCTAAGGGGAAAACGTGCAAAAGACAAGACAATGTTGTGAGCATCCCTGAGATACAGATTGGTCCAATCCATGGCATAGATGCCTTACCCTGTGTGCAAAGTATTCCAATACAGTAGTGTTCCAATGAAAGATGTCAGTGTGCTCCAAAGTGTAGCATGGACATGCAGAGTCATCTTGCAAGTGGATCAGAGAGGTGCCACGATGGTGGTGAAGCTGGCATGTGTTTGATGCCAACTACCGTGGATGAGGGATGTGTGCAGTTGCTCCCAATGTGGTCGATCCTATGATATTGGTGGCTGGTGTCCAAGACAGAGGTTTAGAAGATCAAGAGTGAACTGGAGTCACCAGGTAACCGCTCTGACTTTCATGTCGGGACTGGTGACATTTAGTTTCGATCCAGTGGATAGGAGAATGGGAAACTTGAAATAAATGAGACACAAGTTAACTAATATCAAGCTGTTAATACATGCTAATACATGTAAATAGGCCTCTCACTAGCAAGAATTTCATCGCACCATTTAAACACTTGATTGGAAAATGGGAATTTGATCTCAACATCAAGAAACTCATTACTAACGATCTCACACAATTTTCCCAACTTTCTCATGAATGCCTACATCATGAGTCCCTTGTTAAATTCCACCCCACATTTTTTTCCCCAGTATAATAGCTCATTCTCCATGAACTGCGTGCACATATTTTATCTTCTCCATAAAGCTTCTAGTGTTACCATTGGATTTATCGCCTCCATGTTACTATCAGTCACCAAAACTAACTTTTTCTGTTGACCAATATTTCGTTTGATGTCTATTTAACTTCCTCTGCTCCAGTCTCCCAAGCCAATGTTTTTCAAATGTTTTTTTATCATATCTTCTCATCCTTGGTGTCATCCAAGTTAATTTTCTGTATAATGGAACTGGATAAAACAAAGTATACACAGTACTTCAGTGCTAATATAAGGCAAAGAACTCCGTATTCTAGAAAACTAGAACAGAAATTGCTGGAGAAACTCAGGTCTGGCAGCAACTGAAAACAGAGTTAATGTTTCAATTCCTGTGACCTGCCTTCAGAACGTCAACTGTAGCCTGGCCGATATCTTGTAAAGATTCAACACCATTTCCTTACCTGTCTTATTTAAAATCAAGGTTTCATTGCTCCCTTTGTTTTGTTTTTCTAATCAGCAATTCAGCTTTTAAAGATCTGCATTTCTGAACCTCTTATTGCCATCAGGCAATGTCCCAACAATTTCCCAGAAGCACACTACTAACGACGTCTTGTTAATCCAGGAAATATCCATTTACATCCACTGTCTGTTAACATCAATTTTTCTACCATATCATTATTTGTATTATTGATTTATCTCATATTGTCATGGGCCTTAATCTTTGCAGTTAATCTGATATTTATTTCACCAGGCACTTTTGAACATTTAAATACTTCACATTCACTGAATCCCCTTTGTCAGTAATTTTGTCAAAGAATTTAATTATATGAGGTAAGTATGATCTACCATTTTCAAATCTATATCGACTGATTCCAATTATCCCATACTTTCCAAATGTGTGTTATCCCTTATTTCAATCTCCAAACATTATCTCATTGCCGCCTATGAGATAATGCTGTGTGTAAAATGGATGATGAATTCATCAACAAAATAACAGTGACTAAGCTGCACAATTGTTTATCTCGTCATTTGAGTTCTGAAGAACTTCAGGAAACCCTGAAATCAGTAAGTGGCATTACCTAAATGCAAATCCATTTTCTCTAACGAACTGGCTACTATTCTAATGAGTCTAACTAGTCTATTGCTTTTATAGCAGTTGCCAAACTCTTCTTCGAGAAAATCTGTGTTTCAAAAGTGTTTGTAAACGATGCTTAATATCCCTAATATTCTTCAGTATTTCAATGTATAGACTGTCTGGGCCTGTTAACGTAATCTTGGTGGATTTCCTTATTTTGCATTTATTTAAAAACAATTAACAACTTGACACATGCACATTGCAGGCTGAATCTTACCAGAAATCACACAAGTGCCATTTTTGGTGCGTTTTGTGGACATTTTTTCTTTGCAAGCCCTAGTGAGTCTTCTCACACTCTCTTCCCAATGTCATGCTCCATGACATTCATTGTATTCTCCAACTTGCCACAGGAAGATTTACTGACCACTACCAGCTTTTCCTGGGATTCTTGGTGCTGCTGCCATCTTTAAAGCCTGGACATGCATCCAGTCTAGTGCTGGCAGTCCATAGCTGTCTTGCATGGTTTGGTTTAATTGCTCCAGAAATGTTGAACAGAGAATAATTGGCACCCTGCTTTGCCAACAGGGATCTGGGATCTGGAGGATCTTGTTGGGTAGGGTGTGTATGTTATCACATCTCATGGAGCGTGCCCTGAGATAGGATCATAGAGTTGTACAGTATGGAAACAGACCCTTTAGTCCAAGTAGTCAATGCCAACCAGATATCCTAAATTATTTTAGTGCCAATTGCATTTGGCCCATACCCCTCTAAACCTTCCTACTCACGTACCCATCGAAGATTCCTTTTAAATGTTGCATTGTACCATCCTTCCCCACCTCGTCTGGCAGCTCGTTCCATACACGCACCACCCTCTTCACAAAAAAGCTGCCCTTAGACACCTTTTAAATCTTTCCCCTCTTGTGTTAAACTATGCCCTCTGGTTTTGGACTCCCCCACGGTGGAAAAAAGACCTTGACTATCCACCCTATCCATACCCCTCATGATTTTGTAAACCTCTATAAGGTCACCCCTCAGCCTCCGACATTCCGTTGAATATAGCCTTAGCCCCAGCCTCTCCCTATAACTCAAACCCTCCAACCGTTGGTGACCGATTGAGATGTGGAGAAGCAAGTGTTGAGCCGGAGTCACCAGATCATTGCTTTGGCTTTCATGCTGTCTAGTTTCTACTTGCTGTATTGAAAATGAGACACTCCTTATTAAGGAGATGCTAACATATGCAAAAGCATGCAAATAGGCCTCTTGCCACTGATTAGTGTGAATCTACTCGCCATTGGCTTAATTGGAAAATAAGACTTTTTGCTCACAATATTGAGAAGCTCCTCACTGGCTATCTCACAGGATTACCTCAACGTTCTTGCCAATGGCCACTTTTTTCAATAGCTGGGAAGATTTGCCAACTCATTTCTGGACATGAAATACAAGGTGAAATGTTGTGGTACCTACAACAAACAAAATGCTTTTATTTGGGAAAAAAAATGGTTTAAGACACTTCACAGCCATGCATTGCGAAATAAATAAATGCCCAATCTAAAATATGTTTCATGTAAGGTTCCAGATGGTTCATCAATCAAAACATAACACTGGGCCACATAAGAAGCAAAGACTTGGTCAAAGAGGTAGTGTTGAAAGAGGTTAAAAAGGGAAGGAATGCAGTTAGGTTTTAGATGAGAAATTCCAGAGCTTAGGCCTTGGTAACTTCAGGCAAAGCCTTTCATGGTGGAACAATTAAAATAGGTGATGCTCAAAGAACCAGAATTGAAGGAAGACAGATACCTAGGACAGTTATTGGGAAAGATGGTTTCACGGTGATAAGCGTAGTAAGGCCAAGGGGGAGATTTGAAAAGGATGAGAATTTTAAAACAGGGGCATTGCTTAATTATGGAGCAATGTAGGAAGATGAGTACAAAGGTGATTAGTGAATTGGACTTGGTGTGAGTAAGGTGATCAGCAGCAGAGTTTTAGGTTATGTCAAGCTTATAGAGGAAAATGTGTTAGAGGCGAGCCAGGAGTATACTGCAATCATCAGGACCAGAAGTAACAAAATCCATTGGACTAAAGCATCATTTTTAAACAAAGCTAGAAGTCACTTTCAAAACTGTGTAAACATTCACAACAGGACTGAATCCATTATTTGATCTTATAGCTCAGCCAGGCATTTATAATAAGATGATCAGATAAACAGAAGCCTGGACATCTGCCCATCCTGCTTTTCAGATACAGTTGCCAGATAGCAGGTCATTATGAATACTTGGCTGAGCTTCCACACTTATTGAGTTATTTAGTCTTGTAAGGATTGTTTGCACAGTTGCAAAGGGGGTTTCTAGCATTGTTTTGCTGATGTCATCACACTCCTGAACTGCAGTGAGACCTGGCCTGTGTAACGGCAACAGAAAGCATCACTGGAGAAACTCCACCAGCAAGATCTCTGCCACATCTTTTGAATAAAATGGAAGCAGCATCAAACAAATGCTAGTGTCCTTTTTGATGCCAGTTCTACAATTATTCGGTTAAAATACCTGCTATGTCAATTTTGATGAACTGATACTGAGTTTGGATATCTGAAAGGCATCTCTCCATGCCAAATATTGTTTTTTCACCTAATGGCAGTCATCCAGAGTGGACAAAGAAAATGTCTCAAAGATGTTCTGAAGCTTTCCTTGATATGCAGCAGCATTCACATATCTTGCTACCAATGGATTAGAATAGTGACAAGTTGTCCAGCCAACTGCTTCAGACATAGAGTCGCAACATCTTATTCATGAAGGAGACTAGCAAGAGAGAGGAAGAATAAAGGAAGCAAATCATACAAGCTCAATCTTACTACCCTACGTTGTCAAAGGTCTATGATGAGAATCAGCCAAATCAAACACATAAAAATACATAGACCATAGTCATAACCCTGAGTAAACATCATCCTCAAATATATTATCAGATGTGTCATCTGCAGATGAGACAACAAACTTAGACCCTATCCCATATAGTCCAATGTCCAGAGAGTCATTGGAGCAGTGTAGACTTGGGTTTCATATTGGGACCATGTGGAATGCCCAAAGCAGAAGACTCCATCAGAACTGTCCCGGAAATTGAAATGTCTGATGGGCATTTCCCCTTCATGTGGAACCCTCCAAAACAAAAAAAAAATAAGTTTGGAAACTTTAAATCAGTTAAGCTGTGGTCAAGTGACCAGAAGACCAAAATTAGACATTCTAAATTGACCCTGTCCTAGAGAAATCGGGACAGACAGAAAATTGGCCAAACTAAATTAAAAAACAGCCAACAGTTATCAGCTACAGAGAACATTGAAGACTAAGATCAAAGAGGTCATAAAAGGTTCAGGGAGAAGCAGTTACAACCAACCTGAGGGTTGTACACTGGAAAGGTATCAATCAGACTTTCTGGCACCTTGACTTCCAGCTGGTGCTTGGGGACATGCACTTTACACCTCCCTACCATGGCACAACCTCATTGGATGCTTTGAACGCTGCTCATGACCCCATTGGTCAATGACTTCAAAACATTCCAGAAGGTGAGGGGCGAAGGGGATAAAAACACATACCTGGAAACTACCCCTTCAGTAGAGACTCACAGAAAGACTCATGGCGGAATCTGTGCAACAACGCAAGAAAACCCAGGAGAAGATCCACTCTGACCTGCGAGACACACCTTCAAGGAAAAGAGCCAGCCCTACCTCATAGGGGAAGGAGATTCCAGCTCCAGTCCCAGCTCAAACATGAGTGTTGTGGGTAATATCCTTTTGGAGATGATAGAGCTAGATAGGGAATAAATATAGTAGGAATTTTGGAAATGCTCGGCAAAATGTAGAGGATTAATCCTAGGCACTCACCACTGAAATCACCACCACCCCCGCCCAACCCACTCCAAACAAGTACACCTCTCTGACCACCTTACCAGACTGATTCCTGGGATAACAGCAGTGACATATGACTGGATCAATTGGGATGACATTCACTAGAAGAATAAGGGGATCTCATAAATATCAATAAAAGTAAGTGGACTAGACAGGTTAAAGGCCGGAAAGAAGTTCCCAATGACTGGGGAGTCCAGAATTGTCTAAGGATATACGGTAGCACATTTAGGACTGAGACAAGAAGAAATTTCTACATCCAGACAGTGGTGAGCCTCTGGAATTCTCTGCCACAGAAAGCAGCCAAAATATTCAATGTTTTTGATGAGTCAGGTATAGTTCTTAGGGCTAAAGGGATCAAAGGGTCTGGGGAGAAAGCCAGAACAAGGTACTGAGTTGGATGATCAACCATGATCATACTGAATGGAGAAGCAGGCTTGAAGGGCTGAATGGCCTACACATTCTCTTATTTTCCATGTTTATAACCTGTGGAGCCCTGACAATAAACTGCTGACCAGACCTCCCAACACCGATTCAAAATGATTCCACACCCTCACCCTGACCCAACCCTACGAGGCCTAAGACCCACGCACTATCCGCATAGTAGGCCTGACGTTCCCAGAACCGACCCTGCCACTCACTGTCCTAATCCTCAAGCAGGGGATAACCTCTCCCACTTATCACACCTGATACCCCTCACACATTCCCATGAGGGCACCAGCCTGACCTGCAATTTCCCTACACCCCCAGGCAGACTTGACTGTCCCCTTAATACGAAGCAAAACTCCCCTCCCACCCGCCTGATAGCCCATCGTGCCTGACCGCCTGACCCCAGCCTCCAGCTTGACCTCCCGAACGACACCCTCCCGCTTGTCAATCACACAAATAGCCCTGACCCCTGATATATCCTAAGAACTTACTCACTTACTTAGCATCCTGGCATCATACCCACCTTATCTGTCCAGTACCTAACCTGCCTTTCACTCTCTCAACCTCATCCACCTGGCATAATACCTACATCAACTTTCTGGAATACTTGGAGACCTATTATCCCACTTGCCACCCAAACCACACTCTTACTATGCTTCCCCTTTTGCAGGAGCTGGCAGATATTGCTGTGTGGCTGGACAGTTAAATCTCAAAGCATGCAGTCTGGTGTAAAAAGGGGCATGGCTTCCCAAGGGATTTCCTTAGCTGCTGGATTTTGTGATTCCTGGGCAGGTTCATAAAGACCCATGTCCAGGAATCACCAACACAGAAAACATTTAGAGGTAATTCAGTAATATTTAATCTGATCAGGGTCAGAAATAGGTGGCTGAACCTTACAGGCTTTTGGCTACATTTGTGTCACATCGAATTTTTTGGAGGGTTTCTAATTCTGAGGCCTAGTGGGTTTTTTTTGCCCTAAATGACCACACTCACCTCATTAATTGCCTACCACACTTTTATGGAATCTCTCACCTCCAATTTCCACCCCATTTTACCACACAGCATTCCTGGAGCAACTCACCAAGTGATATCTGGAAATTCTCCAGGGACTTTGTGCCCACATCATCTTTAAAGGGCCATTTTCCCCAAAAAACAGTGTCAGTCCAGAGCAGCCCTGCACACTTCCTGCAATTTGCAATTGGACCTGGCTGACTGGGAGAATTTGGCCCACCGTTTTTTGCAGGCAGTGTCTTGGAGGTCCAGCTGGACAGGGTGGTACTGAGGCAGGATGTTCCCCAGGACCAGCTGTGGAGGTCATGAGACCAGACCATAGGAGACTGGTCTGAGATTGCCATCCAGGTTAAGCAGTCTAAGCTGGCTGGAGGAATTTACAGCAATGCAAGTCAATGTCCTTTTCCATCCCCTTAGCTAAAGTGCCACCATCTTCTCTCCAGTACTATACACAGGCTTACGTTCTACCATTCTCACTATTGCATGTAAAATCATTCCTACTTTCTCTCATCCACTTCAACTCTCAGCACCACTACATTCATAGAGTCCTAGAGTAATACAACATGGAAACAGGCTGTTTGGCTCACACTGGTCCATGCTGACCATGATGCACTAGCTCCAATTGCCCGCAGTTGGTCCATATCCCTCTAAACTCTTCCCATCAATGTACCTATCAAAATGTTTTTTAAATGTTGCCATGGTACCTGCCTCAACCACTTTCTCTGGCAGCCCATTCCATGTATGCACCACTCTCTGCATGAAGAAGTTGCCCTTCAGGTCCTTCTTAAATCTTCGCCCTCTCACCTTAAATCTATGCCCTCTAGTTTTCAATTCCCCATCCCTGGGAAAAAAAGACTAATGGCATTCATTCTATCTATACCACTTATGATTTTATATACCTCAATAATGTAAGGTGGGGCAAAAATCCCCATCAGTTGTTGAAATTATATTATATCGGATTAAAGTCACTGGGACTCCAGAAACCATGGGCTGCAACTGAGAAAGAGGCTGACTGGAACAGACTGGGAAATATACAAACCCAGGGGCAGATGTCTGGGACAGGGGTTAGCTAACTGAAACCAAAGGAAAATCCCCCCATTCATGCCTCAGCTAAAACAATGCAAGCCAGTCTACAGGAAATAAACAACCTCAACAATTTCCGACCCTTTGGAGCCGACACAGGTATCAACCCATTCAATTCCAAGTCAGTGCTGAGGCACAAAGTTACTGAATATTCCACGCCATTGGATTACATGCAAACCTGTTTCACCTTGGAACGTTCACACCACCATGCGAACTGAACAGGTACCCATCCAAAGGAAATGCCGGACATTCCAAACCCATCAAAACCATTCTTTTCAATCAAAAAATGATTATCACCCACTCCAGTGCTCAGGAAGATTTTTCAGCCCCAAGAGGAGGAGCAATAGCTCACAGATTTGTTGGGAGATAAGGAGGGGCCTGCAGTGGGGTATAACTGGAGACCCCGAGGCCATTAACTGGAGAGTGAAGTGGAAGGTGCAGCAAAAAGTGTAGGAAAAGGAGAGAGAAGCAAGAAAAGAGAGCAAGAATCCTGCACTGTGAGTGAGGCATTGCAAAACCAGTACAGTGAGACCAACTGCTGAAAACTAACTAAGAACCTCCACTCGATGTCCAGAGGCGACCGAAGGCACCCCGAGATACAACACACTAACCCGGGCAACACCAGCAACATTCTCCACCAGCCGCAACAACAACCCGCTGGCAAAAACCGCCAGGAGGAGGAGGAAAACCAGGGTACTTACCAGGCCGGTCCCATGCGTCCAGCCGCATTGACAAGACACTGCCAGATGGACTATCATCGGTACCTGCGGCCCTTTGCAGAGTCCCAGCTACAGCAAGCAACTATGGACAGAGCCAGTCGAAGTCGCGGTTTCACACCAGGGGTGAGCCTAAGGTCATTGGGACCTCTAACCCAGCTGGGCTAGTCATAGACAGGGAAGTGGGGTTTGGGGTTAACAGTGTAAGGGACATCTAAGGAAGGGAAGTGGATTAGGCCTTGGGGTCAGCGGGTAACTCTCTCTCTCTTCCCAATTAGTATAAATAATAGTCACCCACTGTATCTATTTTACCCACTGTATTAATTAACTCAGGGTTAAGTTAACTGGGAGACAGTCTCAGTCAGAGACAGGGGAGGTTTCAATTTGATATTCACTTTATTGCTTGGTAGATATATTAATTTTGCTTGTTTGTTTAATAAAATCAGAGTTTTCTTTGCCTCTGAAACATCCGCCTCCTGTGTTTTTTTCCACCACACCACATTCCATACATAAGCCCAGTGTCAGAACCAGGAAGCTGGTAAGCGGTGAACCAGGCAGCACTCCCTACAATAACTATCCCTGCATGCCCTCTGCTCTGTCTACTCACTCACTTCGGACAGCTCCCCATCTGTACCAACAGGAACAACTGCCCCATCCACTTTTATCGTCTATTTCTCTTGATCAATAGGGCAGGTGTGCTGCCCATTATTTGGCTCCTCACACATTGAGTGGAGGATTCTGACTCGAACCACCCCAAGCAATGCCTGGACTGGTATAGGAGGCTGCCCTTGATTTACTGTGATGGGAACCACAGAGTAAAGGCCTGCTGGCAACCATGACAACCATCCTGGCTTTTTAGGCTAAAGGAAACAAGCCAAGAAGGCAGCTATATGGGCATGGTATCACTGACTGGGGAGACAAAACATAAAAAGGCAAGGCAAGGCAGGCATACTGTGAGCATCTAAGTAGGGCCTAAGTGAGTGAGCACTATGACAGAGAGTAAAGTGTGCTGGGATGCTGCCTGGTCCAGGCCTTCGTTTGGTTCATGAATGCACAGTATCCTTTTTGCAGCATTACAATGATTGTTTCTGGTGCAGCTGAGCTGTAGCATTGAAGTGCAGATACATTTGTGCCATGAGTGTTCTTGGAGGTTGGCACATGTCAGATGCCAATGTCTGTGAATATGGGGTGCATATAGCTGGTGTTCATGGAGTGCACCCTGAGATGTTGGCATTCTAAAATGGAGGTGGCTCAGAGGAGGCAGTGAGCTTAAATCCATCAGCTGCTTGGTCTGGTTTTCTTGTTGCGTTTTCCTGACATCTAGTTTGCGTGTTGAGTTTGGTAATATGGAAGTTTAAGCATTGACAAGGCATTTAACAATCAACAATAGCCATCAATTAATATCTCATTGCTGCATAGTGACAATATTGTCATGTCACTCGTGAAAAATATAAAAAATGAAATGAGATGATATTGGTGTGACGTTGGGCCTTCCCACACATTTCCCCATAGGGCTACATCATGCTGTCCCTTCTAAGATTCTGGCTGGGATTTCTAACCCTGCTTGAAATATCTAGGGCCCTGTGTTGGTTTGTTGAGGATCCCCTGGTATATTCAAAGAAAAGTAAAACAAGTATCTTGCCAATATTCTGAAACATTTTAACTACCAGTACCAAAATAAATGAATTAGTGATTCCTGTTTATGTGATCTTGCTGTGTGCAAGATAGCTGCGATAAGATGCCATAGAAGTTAATAATTTATCTTTTTCCTACCTCTGTTGCTCTTGATGGCATAGAAAAAGAATTGGTGGGCTAGTGCAAAGTTGATGACCATCCCTTCAGGAGATCAGATAGGTTCAAGATAGACATGGGCCCCAGGTCTCCTCTATATGTTTTCTACAGCTTGGAAGTATCTGCTAGCTGATAGCAGACAGCTTGACAGCGAAGAAGACTTTAATCCTGAGCTGCTGCAATATCAGTAACATTACTCACCTAGATTCTGGGAGAAGTAGTTAGTGGGTTTTTTTTGTTCTTCATAATGAGAAGATTTGAGTCAGGAGCAGAGATGGCCTGCTTCAATTATACAGGGCCTGAATGAGACAATACCTCCTTATCCAAGGAAGAATATTCTTACTATGGAGAGAGAGAAGTGATGGTGAACCAGACTGATTTCTGGGATGGCAGGACTGATGTATGAACCTATTCTCAATCAGTTAGGCTTATATTCAGTGGAATTCAGAAGAACGAGAGGGATTCTCAAAGAAACCTTTAAAATTCTAACAGGACTAGATGGAGTACACGCAGGAAAGATGGTCCCATGACAGGAGTCTCAGTCTAAGGATACGCAATAAACCATTTGGGACTGACAGGAGAAATTTCTTCACCCAGAGAGTGATGAGCTGTGGAATTCGCTACCACAAAAAGCAGTCAAAACCAAAACATTGTTTGGATTTGAATTTGGAGACAGCATTTGGGCCTAGAGGGATCAAAGGATATGTGGGAAAAGCGTGAACAACTATTAAGTTGGATGATCAGTCATTATCATAATGAATGATGGAGAAGACTCAAAGGACCAAAAAGCCTGCTCCCATTTTCAATGTTTCTATTGTCAGGAGGGAATTATAGTAATAAGGAATTTGGGTGTTCATAGGAGTGTGAGTGAAAGGCAGAAAGTTACTGAGTGAGATCCATTAATGGACTTTAGAATTATAGTGAAGTCAGGACCACTCCTGCATTTCCCAGCTCCCTGAACATGTTAAGTCCATGTTTCTGGTGATTTTAGGGGCTTCTGGTTAGTCTGTATAGATCAGTCTTTCCTAAACACAGCTGGTTGGTGTTAACGGTGTTCAGAGAAACCCATTTTTGAAAAGGAATCTTCAACCAATCAAGAGGCACACCAGCAGCCTTTTTGCTGGCTTCTTCAATGTGGTAAGTTGTGTAGTCCATGTGCCTTGGCTGAAATTGGATGCTTGTGTTTTCATTTTTTTTGCTTTAAGTCGATGCTTTTGAATTTCCAGACTAACATCTCTAATTACGCAGTTACAGCATTATTTGGTTACATAACCAAAAATAGCTTATCTGGTTTTGAGCCTCTGACCAGGCACAACTGACAGCATAGACAAAGACAGTGAAGCTTAAGCTATTGTACAACTGTCTCCTTTATTATACCTTACTAATTACTGATTTAAACCAAGTTATCACATAAAATATCAAAACTCTGTTACACAAAATATCGTGACTCATGGCTTGGAGTTAGGTATTACCCGTTCCAAGATGAGGTGATTTGTATGCCATTATCAGTCTCCAATGTCTGAGTCTCAGACTCAGGGTTCCTTCACAACGGTTGTTCCTGCAGGTTATCACTGTCGATGTCTCGATGTTTCTTCTTTTATACTGTTTATGTTGTTGCCAAGTTATGATACACATGATCCAATTCTATTGTCTGAGATTTAACCTCAACATCTGTTTGAGCAGGTCTTAGTTAATCATGATTCTTCTCTCCATCTATGGTTGCTCATTACATTTCTGGTTGGCAAGTTATCTGCTAACTATGGAGTCTGATGATACTTCCTCAAATTTGTCTATTCTTCCATTTTCTCTTTGCAGCTCTTGCAACCTCAGCAGCTGTTATATTTGTATAAGCTTGGCTTCTTTTCCCATCATACTCTGCAGACATTTCACTGTTAGCCCATAGCTCCACAGTGTGGATCTACACTGGGGTAAAATTAAACATTGGCAAAGATAAATTCTAATTTGTGGTGAATTCACCACTACAACTTTCCTTCCATTGTTGGGTGGTGTAATGACCAGATGATTTGCTAACACCCATTTTACTCCCTTGCTAAACTTGAATTTCACCATCAGTTTTTTTGATCTCAATATAGATGTGTGTGTATTAATCATTCACTTTTCTGGTTCCATTATCTCATGTTATTGTGTTATTAAGTAATCTCTTCTTCCAAGCCTGCTGTGGCACTTGTTATCTCAAATTGAAAGACCATGGAAGATGTACCTAAACAACCCACAATAAATATGAGATTTTTATTTTGCATTAGTTACACTGAAGTATTATTTTAACCCAATTAATTGCTTAATAAAAAAGCAATCTTAGAATTTAAGACACAACAATAAACAAACGAATAGATGCCTCTCAAAGCAGTTATTTAGCACTAAAATTTAAAAAATCAATCACTTCTGTATGTGTACTTATTTCAGTTTATATATTGTCTTTGAAATCTAACTCTGCTTTCTCTCCACAGATGCTGCCACACCTGTTGAGTTTCCCTAGCAACATCAGTTTTTATTTCAGAACGACCAACTCTCTATTGTTTCAATACACTCCAACAGATGGATATCAGTTAAAATGGGACAAAGTTACTGTACTGGGAGAAGCAAAACAAAGACAAGTATGGGAATTCCTGGAGGCCTGGTTTTCAACCACCAGTGCAATAAACAAACATGTTGAAATAGACTCCAACTACAGTACAAAATCGATAACAGAACGGATCATTTAAATTCAGATTATGAGAGAACAACAGTGCTTCAACAGAGGCTAGACAGCACTGAAGATGTCACCTCGAAGGGAAATGAAACATTTGCACGAAAACCAGTCAGCTCGGCGAACCAACCAACAACTCCAACAAGCTGAATCTGGAGGGGAAAAACAGACATCAGCAGATGGCTGCATTTATTAAGATGGGGCCTGATAGGTTGATGCTCTAGACTCCAGATTCTAGCACACAAGGAGCATGCTGATCGTTCTGTAACCAAAAATTAGCAACAATTTCTAGGCGATTGCTTCCGAACTTAAACTTGGATTGCCAGTGAGGGACTATATAACACACTTGCCTGAAATTATTTCCTGCATTAATTTAGTAAAGGCATCATGAGTAGAGCTAGAAATTGAAGGAACAGGTTAGACCTTAATACACTAGCATTCCAGAAAGGAATTTGAGGGAAATATTCCTCCTATCTATTCTGGCTTCTTGTTGATTTCAAAGGAATTGACAGATCAGTTTTGCAGTTTCCAAAACATGCTTTTTTTTTGACTTGGGTGAGGATTTTGTTGTAGAGCAATGCTGCTTGATGATTGCAATAATTACAGGCCTAAAGGTATATGCTTCTGGTACATCGCATGACCAAAGTTACAGAAGAAAAACAAAAATAGTGGAGAGGAAGTCTATTAGTCTATTTAACGTTTGAAGATTTTAACAAAGTGAAAACAAAAAGTTCTTTCTACAGTTGGTAGAATCAGAATCAACCAGAGTCCTTGTTGGTGTTCACATGAACTGAATCCCTGGAAGGCAAGTGGTGCATGCTTTTTGACAGGGATATGTTTTGATTAGCCCAATTTTCTCATATTTGCTATTACCTGGCAAGCAGCCAGGTGAATATTTCTTAGCTTCCATTGTCATGAACATGACAGAAATAAAAGTTTTACTTTTAATAATGCATCACTCTGGAAGTTCAGCACAGTCATTTCAATATCACAGCCACTGAAGAGATTATACCATGAGATCCTGCATTTTGTAAAAGGCAGCACTAAAACCATTCATATTTTATCACCTCTACAGCAAATGCAGTGACAGTGTGGCCTCATAGTGAATGTGCAAGTTGCAGTTTTGCATTTAGTTAAGAGCATCTGAAACTATATATGCAACAGAGTTCCAGGATTCCAGAAACCATTTAGGGGTAATGTGGGGAATCAGGCCCTATCATAAATTATTTCGGTAATTTGGAACATTTTCGCTCAGGAGATGTTGCAGGAGATGTATTGAAATTTCAAAGCTAAGATTAATAAACTTTATTAGTCAAGCCTCTTAAATTTTACAGAAAAAAGTAGTAGATGGTGTTAAGATCCAGATCAGCCATAATCTCAAGAACGATGAATCAAGCTGCTCTTGTTCACATGTTGCTATGAAACTTGTTCTTTCATTCTTACTTTAAATTTGATGTACGCCAACTGCACATTTGTTATGTAAAGGCAACAAAATACCCTGGAGAGTACCTTGCAATCAAGTTATGGAGCTACACAACACTGAGTATAAGTATCACAGTTAAAACAAACCTGAAGGATCACTCAGGGGATACCCTATGGTGAGGCTTTCTAGAAGAAACACAGAGTATGTGGACTTGATCACATGAGGACATTATATTAGTCATTTCTTAATAGAATTCTAAGTCATAGTCTGGTATATCCATAATAAATATGTATTAGTGTTTAATATTATAGTAAATAGTGTTACTTTGACCTCAAAGTCAAAAGACAGACTGAGCTAGTTTAGTGTAGCTAGCTTACTTGTTGTTGAGACAGACTTAGCTTTTGCCTTTTTCTTTAAAGAACCCAAACTCAGTGTGACAGCAGCACACATGACAAATATATTTAATATTTATGGCATGACCAAAATTACAGATGAAAAACAGAAAAGTTGAGAGGAAGTCTATTAGTACATTTATTTTTTAAAGATTTTAACAAAGTGTAAAGGGATAAGTTCTCTCTACAGTTGGTAGAATCAGAATCAACCAGAGTCCTTTTTGGTGACACATGAACTAGAAGGCATAACTTAAAGATCATCAAAATAATTAAGGGGGTGTATAGGTGATTTTTATATGCAGATGACTTAAAACATGGAATGACCTGTCAAGAACAATGGTTGAAGTAATTAAATACTTGAGAAATAAAATTGCAGAGACTATGGGAAATGGAAGTAAGTGGTCGGCTCTTTTAGGGGGCTATAACTGATATGATAAACAAGTTGCCGCCAAAGCAGTGAAATTCTGCATCCCTTTAAAGAATAATGTGGCATCTTGGAATTTTATATTAGCGTTATGAAAGATTAGAAAACCAAAATCATTTACTTGAGGCAGAGTAATTTACTTTCTACATTAAAGAGGAGGTAAAAATTGTACATTTTTGCATCTGCTATCTATCACTCAGTTGCACTCGTAAGATTGAGTGGGAAATTAATGTCAGTCTATGTCATTTCAATCGCTGTTTAAGATTACTTTAAAACATTATGGCCTGAAGTTGTGCTTCGAATCATGGTTCGAATCATCATAGTAAACATGGATTTTGCTTGATGTAGCAGAGGATTTAATAGCTACCACTGCTAATTGTTAGGGTACATCATCTGTGATTTCGGAGGATATCACATCATATGTAGAGAGAATAGTTCTGACAAAGTTCAGATACAGTAAACCTTGAAAATACTGTCCAGTAGTTTTTCCAGTTCTTTGCTATCAAAAGCAGCACCATGCCAGTTATGGCAATAAATAGACTCAGAGTTCCCCAGCATTAGTTTGTGTGTTTTTTGAGTTCTCACATGATGAGGTCCTGATTGCAGACGTATCAGTGACAGATCCCTAGCAGAAAGCAGACAGCTGCTCACTGACAGAGTTGTAAAATCACATAGGCAAATGACTGCAAGTCATTAATTTACAAGTCTATCCATTAACAAATAATTGCTGCATGGTAGCACCAGACAAGAAATCACAACTAATCTGCTTTCTTTTTCTCTTTTTTCCTTGATGGAGAGTTAATCATTTGGATTTTCATAGGTCTTGAGACACAAGCTGGAAGGCAAGGGAGCTGTAAATGTTATGGGGAAGTTAAAGAGTGGAGCGCCTGGCATCTTCCTTTTGTCATGACATTGTACCAGCTTCAGTAATGGTGGGGAATGGCTCGCCGATCCAGACAGATGGTTCATTTGTCAGCTCAAAGGGCAGCATAGCAGATAAACACTATTTCAGGCTATTTCACTTTTCATGCTGAAAAGAGCATCATGGAACGGAGTGCTGATGTGCATACATACTGAGATGCTAGATGCATTGACTGTCTGCCAGGCAAATTCTGTCTGTGACCTGGCTCCAACTCAGCAGGGGGCATGGCAAAAAGTTCTCCTCAAAGCTTCTGCTTCGCCTCCTTGTACTGTTGCAGATCCTGAAGAACAGTCATTGTTGTCCCATACCTATTGCAGCTTTGTGGCCACCAGATCACCCAATTTTCTGCCATCGCTGATGACCCACATCAGTGTATTTGAAGGTTAGGACACTGCAAATTACCCTTCAAGGCACTCACTGTCCTGACTTGGAACTATGTCCATCTTCCTTTAGTGTAGTTGGGGCAAAATCCTTGAACTTCCTTCTTAACAGCTTTGGGGCTGTATCTATAACAAACGGTCTGAAGAGATTCACAAGGCAATTCACTTTCTTAGGGGCATCTGTAGAATGGTAATAAATGCTGGCTCAGCCATCAATGCCCACAAGCTATGAAATTATGAAAAATGAATCTTTGGCAAATGGACCAAACAGCTCAAAAAAACACTCCTAAGTACTTTCAGCCATTTGCTAATATTAAAAAAAATCACTTTACTGCAAGCTTTAAAGGTTACAAAATGATTGAATTTTCTATCCAGTTTGACAGGGAGAAGAATGAGTCAAAGATTAGTGTTTTAAACTTTAATATGGGCAACTATGTGGGAATGAAAACAAAAGCAAATTGCTGGAGAAACCCAGCAGATCTAGCAGTTTCTGTGGAGAGAAATCAGAGCTAATGTGTCAAGACCAGTAACCCTTCTTTAATGCTGAGCTAGCAAAAGTGAATTAAGATACTGGTCAAGAGATAAATAAGTAGAGAAGCAGTGGCAGACATTTTAGAGAATGTTTCAGAATATTCTGAATAAGTATATTCTTACAATAAAGAAAAATCAAAGAGGTGGACCCACTATGTATAAATAACTATAGATGCAAAGGAAAGCATGAATTAAGGAAAAATTATCTAATTGTACAAAGAAGAGTGACAAGTTAGCTGATTGGACAGGATGTAAAGAATTGAAGAGAATGACTAAAAGAATAATCAGGAGAAAGAAATCTGAGTATGAGAGGAAGTTAGCTAGAAATGCAAAAATAGATAGCGAGAGATTTTACAGGTATTCCAGTAGGAAGAGACTAAGTAATATGAATGTTGCTCCTCTAGAGGGCAAGAATGGAGAGTTAGTTGTACATAATAAGGAAATGGCAGAAGAAATGTTTAAATACTTTTCTCTGTCTTCACTATAAATGATAGGTAAAGTATGCCAGAAATAGCTCTAACTCAAGAGGTGGAAGGAAAAGATGAGCTTGGTGAAATTACAATCACTAGGAAAGTGTTACAAAGCAAAGCGTAGGACCCATAGGCTGACAGATCCTCAGGTTCTAATGGACTTCATTGTAGACTCTTAAAAGATGTGACTAATGAGATAGTAAATGTGTTGTTGTTAGTTTTCTGAAGTTCTCTTGAGTCTCATCAAGGGAAATAGTCAGGCCTAAAGGGCCAGCACAAACATTCAGGGGAATCATGTATTGTTAATTGGGGAGCTGCAAAGATAGTGGCCAGAGGGCTGGTCTGTCATGTCACAGGCAGTTTGTTGAAATCAGTCAGAATGTGGATGACCACATTCCTGCCAGTATGTGGTCGAGTGAGGGATGTGCTGCAATGGTAAAGGGGACTTATTGACCAAGGGGCTGGTAGTGGAAGAAATCAGAGGCATCTGCCAGGTTGTAGACAATGATGGGGACAGGGGTAATGTAAAACTGTAAAGGAGATATAGAGTACAGCATCAGAGGGTATGGTAGGCTACAGGAGGCGGGATTTATTGGCAGTGACCACCACTGCTAACAGGTTTGTACAGGACCATGATGGACATTGGTAAGGTGTAATATCAGGATTCGGGCAGCAATTAATTCATTCAATTTTGTTTGCAATTTGCAATGCATGCAGAGTGAACATTTTTAGGCTCAAATATTGGTCAAAGATGATTTGCAACATGCCATCGATCCTTGCAAACTAAACATTAGCTTCTCAACAATGCAGACATTAGCAGCAATGACTTAAAATGAGGCGAACACTGATCAAAAGACAGCTATAACACAAGACACTTGCCAGGGTGCTGTGGGTGGTAAAGATGATCACTTCATCATCTGTCATATACATGTGATAATAGACTCTACTGAATGCAATGAGAAGTTTCATGGTTGATGTGGGTCTGAGACGAGTAGGGATTGGAGCACAGCAGGCTCACACTTTTTGATTTAATGTATTGGTCACTCAGTTGCTGCAGCATCTTCACCAAGTTGCTGCATATGATCAAGCCAGAAAATGAATGAAAAGGTAGAGATATAGCCCTTGGGGTGTTGTATGTCTACATGTATGGAGAAGTGTACGCAACCCCCATCTGCAGGGTAAACCACGACTTACTAATTTCTCAGAATGAAGAGCCCATTTTGCTTCTTATGTCCCATTGCCAGCAAGAGTCATGCAACCAACCATGGGCGGGAGTTTGGTGACTACCATCTCAAGAAGAAGTCGAAGGTAGATGCAGGAGGACCAGGGCTGACTGCAACCCAATGCGCAGCAAGAAGCTGCCACAGAGACTGAGGAGCAGCCAACTCAGGCAGAAATCACACCCTGAGGATATGTGCAATGTACAGGAGGCCCAGAGTTTTTTTGGCATTGGCTCCATTTCCTGGGGAAGTGAGAGGCACAATGTTGAAGCAAGCTCTGTACATCTGAGGGCACTGTGGCACAACTATGCTGGCTGCTGGAAGGGAGACCTCAGGGCTGCAGGAGTAGGAAGTCTTCTTCTGCTGGTGGCTGTGGAGGGGGCTAACTGCTATGTACTTCTGTATGACTAACTCCTTCCAGGGAGCAGCTCAGTCTTGCACCCTCAAATGCCTCAGCATAGTGGCTGATGCCATCTGCGCAAGGTCATAAAGTTCATTTCATTCCCTCATGGCATGATGAGTGCTGTAGCCCAGACAGTAGGATTCAGAAACAGCTGGCTTTCTCCCAGGTGAAGAGAGCCATCGATTTCACACTCATGAGACTGAGAAGGCTGTATCACAACACTGTGGAATTTATCAACTGGAAGTGGTTTCATTCCATTAATGTCTGGATGACCTGTGGTTACTGGAGACCAAGGGATACCCAATGTAACCTTGGCTGATTACACCCAACTGATGTGGAGCACAAACATATTGCTATCCATGCATCAACCAGGGCCATGCTAGGGCAGTCGATCAGACTGAGGATACAGTTCTGCTGTTTGGACCAGTCAGGGAGTCCCTCTAGAATAGTCTGGATAGAGTGTGCTGTATCATTCTGAGCTCTACAACTAATGGAGTAGACAATGTGTGAGGGACTCCTAAGTGATCCACTAACTAACAAGTGATACCTAAACTCTGCAGTCCTACCACAACAGGTTTTTAATAGTTGTGAAAGAATAAAAAAAAAATAAATAATAAATAAAGGCAGGGTCCACAAATATTCCCACCCCAACAATGGCTGAGCCCAGCCTATCAGTGTGAAAGACATTGCAGTTGTGTTCAGCCAAATGTGCCAAGCGCATGATTCATCTCAGCTTCTCCCTGACGTTCCCAGTGTCACAGACATTGATCTTCAGCCAATTCAGTTCATTCCAGTTAACATCAAGAAATAGCTGTAGGCCCTGACAACGTTGCTGCAGTGGTATTGAAGACTGGTGTTCCAGAAATAACCTAGTCAAGTTGTTTCAATGCAACTACAATACTGGTATCTTCTTGGTGAAGTGAAAAATTAACCAGGTATGTCCTTAAATAATGGAGGACAAAACCAACTCAACTAATTATCATCCATCAGTCCACTCATTTCTGATAGAGCCACTCAGCTCCTGATATCAATACCACCTTTTCCAAACCTTGACAACTCATCTCAAGAGACGAAGTCAGAGTGAGTTTCCTTGACATCAGGGTGCCATCGGACAGAGTGGACATCAAAGTGACTGGGCAAAACAGGAGTCAATGGGAATCATGGGGAGCTGTCTCCTCTGGTTGGAGTCATACTCAGTGTAGGGGAATATGGTTGGAGCTGTTGAAGGTTATTCATCTCAACTCCAGGACATTTCTGCAGGAGTTCCTAGTGACCCAGGCCCAACTATCTTCATCTGCTTCGTCAATGATCACCTCTCCATCAAAACGTCAGAATTATCCATATGCAGTAAGATCTAGACAGATTCCAGACTTAAGCTGATAAGTGGCAAGTAGTATTTCATGCTACACAAGTGTCAGGCAATGACCATCCCCAACAAGCATATCTAACCCTTGATACTCAATGCCATTATCAGTCCCCACAGTGAACATACAGGGAATTACCACTGACCAGAAACTGCACTGTATTTGCCATATTCACACTACAGCTACAACAGCAAGTCAGGGGCTAGAAATTCTACAGAAATTAACTTTCCTTCTGTGTCCCCAATGTCAGTTGATCATCCATGAGGCAAAAGTCAGAAGTCTGATAGAATACTCACCACATGTTTGGAAGAGTGCAGGTCCAACAACTTTCAAAACCCATCACCATCTTTAAAGTACATCAGGTGTGGTATACCTTCCATTTGCCTCAATAAGTTCAGCTCCAAAAACAGTTGAGAAACTTGATACCACGTAAAACAAAGCAGTGTACAAATTTGGCACCCTATCCATCACCTTCAACATTATCTCCCTTCATCACCAGCAATGCCATCTATAAGATTCACTATAGTAACTCACCGAGGCTCCTTTCATCATGTCTTCCAAACTCAGGAATGTACCAAAAGGACAAAGACAGCAGATGCATAGGAAACTCACTATCTGCAAGTCCCCCTCCAAGCCATACACCTTCCTGACTTGGAGATATGTCACTGTCCTTCATTGTCACTGCATCAAAATCCTGAAACTTCTTTCTTAACAGCATTTTGTGTGTTTCTACACCGCAAGGACTGCAGTAGTTCAAGAAACAGTTCAACACCACCTTCTCATGATTAATTAGGGACGGGCAATAAACCAGGCCCTATCCAGCAAAGCTGTTATGCCAAAGAATAAAAATAACCAGTTCAGACATATTTCAAAGGACATTAATGTACTGGAGGAACATTGTATGAGTGATTTGTATCAATATTGGTCTAACTTCATATTCATAGTCAAATCCAAAAAATTACTGAAATATTTCCTCTTGCTCATAGGTTTTTATTGTTAGTATCCCCTTGCTGTTTGATGAATGCAGGCCTCACGTTCTGAAGCTGTACAGTCTCCAGATTGTTTATATCTGAATTTTACAACAAGCATTACATTACTGATTAGAAGTGAAAACATGGCACAATTCATGTGTGAAATATAAAACTTTCTTTCTGGCTACTTACCAAAATCATTAACCATTTTAAAAATATGAAGTGTAGTCTATTAAAACAACATCAAATAATTTTGAGCAAATCATTTTTATTTAGACACTACCATTACCAAGGTTAAAATGATTACATCTTAAAGTATAAGAGACATTTGCATCACTTCCAATGCTCAACAAAAATTGATCGCCTTTATTTTGAATCTTCCAGACCTAATCGATCAATCCCCTATTGTTGTCTCCATTGAAAGTTTATGCAGCTTTGCATCCCCACTTTTGCCTGGACTGAAATGTTTCTTGTATTTTTCTCCAATGTTTTCTGTCAGAACTTCCTATATAAACTGGTTTTCTATGAATTAGGATCTTCTAAACCTTACGGCACCCATTTTCTATAATCCAGAACTAGCCTCTTCACTGTTCTGAAGAAGGGTTGCTGGACTGAAAACATTAATACTGCTTTTTCTCCACAGATGCTCCCAGACCTGAGATTTTTCCAGCAATTTCTGTTTTTGTTTCTGATATCCAGCAAAGCCACAGTAACTTTCCTGCTCAGGCCATCAGTTGAAAATCATACAATTTGGTGTTAATGATATCACAATCCAATACTAAAAATGTAAAGTAGGGTCTCACATTTTAGATATTGGTTACCTGTTCAAATTTGTAGTGGTGGGTAAGATTAAAATTGTCACACTATGTTCATTGTCAGTCAATAAATTACACAAAATAATGACATTAAGAACGTAAGAACTTGACAAAATTGCAGCTAATTGGTCCCTCAAGCTTATTCTAATATTCATTAAGAACATTGTTGATCTGATTTTGATCTTAACTCCACTTTTCTGTCTGCCCCTTAACCTTTGGCTTCCTTGCAGATTTAAATATGCCTAAATCAACCTTGAATGTATTCAATGATATAATACTGGCAAACTGTTGGGAAATAATTGGTATGCTTCTTCATCGGTCAGGCATTTGTTGCACAGACCATGAGAAATTTAATGTGGTCAATTTTGCTTTTGAATGATTTTTTACCAGTGGATGTAAATTGTCTCAATAGTTCTCTCGTCCCCCATTTGAAGTCTCATTGAATTGCTGACCACAATAGGATGGAGTATAACGTTCCTCAATGACAAGTTCCTGAGTTTAGCTAAAAGCTTATTGCAGTAAAGGGTACTGTGATAGGCTTCTATCTAGTTTATTTTCAGTGTGGCCTTGTTAATCAGGAACACCTGAAAAATTGGACACCAGGGTTTTGATCGAAAGCAGTTCAATGACACTGCATGAGTCATCCTTCACTCATATATATATATATATATATATATATAAGATAGCTGCCATTTATATCAATTTGGCCCCAGTTTGAGAATCAGCAAGAGACCTGGAGATAAAAAGAGAGAGTTCAAATCCTTCATATTGCAAGGAAATATATCAGTAATCTCAAGGTTTCAAAGCCTGGGCAGTGATGCTTTTACCACTGTAATTTAATTTCTTTTTATCTCTTAGCTGCTGTTCCTTAATCTAAATTTTTGTGCTGACGGTACACTCATTTTTTTGTTCTTCATACACTGATACTACTTTAAAGTTTAAAGTGGTGAGGTGACTGGGGAACTTTAGTTGGTTAACGATAGGTAAATCTATATTTTCTCAAGATGTGGTATAAATTGGTCGTAATTTGACATGCAAGATAACTAGACGATGTGCAAGGAGAGTTTATTAGAAGTAAATGTCTTTATTCCAACTACCTGAACATGATCCACAACAAAAGACTGTTATTGATTCTCAATGGCAGTAACAGTGAACAGCTTCTCAATGCTATAAAATACTCATTAGATTTACAAGCCTGTTGCCTTGGTAATAAAACCAGTAGTTAAAGAAACATGGTATTTGAACAAGCTGAGCTTTATATTCAATACACTACATATTAAGCCATAATCGTCAACTTTCTCCATAAATTAGAAAAAATGCTACATTAAAATCATTGTTAATCAGCTAAGAATTGCAACCAATATAAGAAAATTAAATAACTATATCAGGCTGCAAGATACCGAAATTTAAGTAAATGCTTGCAGAGTATCTCCAATGTGCAACATTGCTTAGTAATAGTTTATGTGTAGAGAAATAGGATCTCTACTGTCAACACTAATTTTGGTGTTTTTGCATTTGATATGACCATCAATATCTGGGCACTCTTCTTTTAAAGAAGATGCCCTAGCTGTTGAACCAAATAATGACCCTAAATACAGCATGAATATTACAATGCAGAAACTGCTGGAACCTACTTCACTTTGATTACAATACTGTGACCTGGGGGTGGTGCCTTCAGAGCACATTAACTGTGTCATTCTTCAATCCATTGTGTGTGACACAATATTCTAAAAACTTCGCCAAATGCCAAGCAGTACACAAGTAGTTTTTCTCTATGTTATAGTGCCTCTTTCGATTGTTCAAAAGCTGATGGAATCGTCAGAGGAAAATGGAATTGTGGCAGGGATTAGAATCAAATTTGACATAATTTAAATCGTATCTGATTTCTTGGCAGCTTGGCTGATATTTTTAGACATTACTAATGTGAAGTGTGCTCAGCTAGCCATATTTTGGCTTTGAACATGACAAAGTAATAAAATGATGCATTTCTGGCAGCTGTGGGACAGGTAGGAATATGAGATTCGTGTCATAATAATATCATGGCTCTTCAGTTTTACCACAGTTCAGTATTTTTGGATGATTGATTAAAATATCAATCATTAACTTCATAGACATAAAGGAAAATGTGTCAAATAATAATAATTATTATTATGGCACGTACTAACAAAACATCTAGCAGAATGCCATATATTCAAGAATTACCAGATAATTCATGACGATTTAAGGGCAACTGAAGGGCTTGAACATCTCTTTCTCTTAAAAATGCGGCAAGATGACATTTATCTTTGTATAAGCCACTTCTTAAAAAGCCATGAAGAATAAACTTGCTTTAAATATACTTGTTAAGTTTCTGTATGGCGCAGCTGCATGTTACTTGTCAGATTAAGACATTTTCTAGTTTGAGACTTCATGCCAATTTTGAACCTATTAAAATCACTTTTCCATATGGACATGAAGGATAAAATATCAAAGGTAGAGTATGATTAAAAAAAACACGTGCAGAATGAGATTTGTTTCTTTGCACATATGTGTCACCAGGTTTTGAAGATATTAAACCGAAGTTCACCACAATTCTGAATCTATATTGATTTCCCCCTTGTCCTTAGTCAACATAATGCATTATATATCATCTTACATTCTTAACCTAATTCATATTATACAGGACTAAAAGGAATTGGCTGTAGATAAACTATCAGAGCTAGCTTTGAATAATGGATTGCTGTGCTTATCATCATTTTACATTTCACAGAAGAATTGTACCACTGTATCATTTCTAAGCAATAGTATAATGTTTATAGGACATATAAAACAAAGAACTTTGGAAAGGCGATGGTCTGGTGGTATTATCACTGGACTGTTAGTCCAGAGACCCCCAGATAATGTTCTGGGGACCTGTGTTCGAATCCCGCTATGGCAGATGATGGAATTTGAATTCAATAAAATATCTGGAATTAAGAATCTAATGATGACCACAAATTCATTGCCGATTGTCAGGAAAAACCTGTCTGGTTCACTAATGTCCTTTAGGGAAGGAAACTGCTTTCCTTACCTTGTCCTGCCTACATATGACTCCAGACCCACAGCAAAGTAGTTTGCTCTTAACTGCCTTCTGGGCAATTAGGGATGGGCAATAAATGCTGCCTAGCCAGTAATGCCCTCACCCCGTGAATGAATAAAGGAAAAAAAAGGATGCCAAAGATCTGAAACAGAAAAAGAAATTGCTGGAGAAACTCAGCAGGTCTGGCAGCATCTATGGAGAGAAAAACAGTTAACATTTTTGAGTCCAAGACATGAAATATTAACTCTGCTATCTCTTCAAGATGCTGCTGGACCTGCTGAGTTCCTACAGCAATTTCTGTTTTTATTCTCTGGTGCTTCTGCTTTATTGGCCTCATATTCACATTCACTCCCTTCAGCACTGATGCAAAGTAGCAGAAGTGTGCAACATCTGTAAAATGTACTGCAAAAATTCACTGTGGCTCCTTTAAAAAAAACACCTTCCAAAGTAACAATCTCTGCCCTCTGGAAGGACAAGGACAGCAGATACATGGAAGTACCATTACCTACAAATTTCCCTCCAAGCCACTCACCATCCTGACTTGAAGATATTGTTCCCTCACTGGTTCTGAATCAAAATGCTGGAATTCCCTCCTTATCAGCATTGTGGATCTATCTACACAAAATGGACCAGTATGGCTCAAGAAAGCAGCTCACCATCATCTTCTCAAGGGCAACTAGGGATGAGCATTGAATGCTGGTCCAGCCAGTGACACTTGTATCCCTTGAATGTATAAAACAATCCTCATGATAATGCCTTGACTAATCAGAGTCGACTTGCCCAATTTGAATTTAAACAAAGGTTAATAATTCATTGTGCTCCCTGGCAACACTTATTAATCAGAGACAACATCCCAACCAATCAATATTCCAAACAATCAGTATTTGAACTTTGATATTCTTGCAATTCAGTCCTGATGAAATGAACAAAAAGCTTTGACCACTTGTATCTTTTCTCAGCAATGCTCAAATTCTGTACTATCAAGTAACTAATTATCATTACATTGACTTCAACTGAGTAACGTGCCCTCAAAATTTCCACTTATACTTTAATACCTACAAAATAAAGGTACATAAGATGCTTACTGGTAACCTAGTCATCACATTTGTCAACTAACAACTTGAAAGTTTGAGCTCTGACATCTATTTTTCTTCTAAAATGATAATTCATTGACAAGCACCAAAAATTAACCATGAATCCTGCTGGGTTGTTGCAAATATCTAACTGGTTTACCATCTGGAGTATGCGTGAATCCAGTTTCACACTGTTGAGTTGATTCTTAATCCCTTCAAGTTACACGGTGCTCAGCAATCAATATTGCTTTAATGTGCACATTCCAGGAATATTCATTTTTCAAATATTTTTCATTACAGCTTACTTCTGACCACTAAAGCCAGACTTGAATTCTATTCTTTAATATTTTCTACAGTATTTTTTGATAAAGCATGACATAAACTTAGTTTTATGAGTATTCAGACTTCTGGTCAAAACAATTATTTTCCTAAAAAAGGGTATTCCCTAACCCACATTAACAACAAATAACAAAACAGATTGGATCAAATTAACTTTCTTTGGAAGCAAAAGAAAAACATTTCTGAGAGTGTAAATTTGAAGCCTTCTGGTCTGCTCCCAGTCAGATTTTAGATCAGGTCACAGAAAGAAATAAAGAACGATCTTCTGGGAATGCAAATATCGTCTGTTCTTTTACCATGATTATAGTGGGGATAGGATGCCACCAGAGCTAGAAACTTACTCTGTTGAGAGTTCACATTCTCTGAACTTCAGTGGAAATCAGTTTAATCTAAGTGCAAGACTGCCTGGTTTCTGCATAAAGCTTTTACACGCTTCCTTCCTGCAAAATGTTCAGAAATTGAAACTTGGATTCCATAAAGAGGTAGTAGGAACTGCAGATGCTGGAGAATCTGAGATAACAAGGTGTAGAGCTGGATGAACACA
>NC_063335.1:75324960-75340690 GCF_021869965.1 Rhincodon typus | reverse complement strand
GATGCTGCTTGGCCTGCTGTGTTCATCCAGCTCTACACCTTGTTATTCCACAAAGAGGAATATTTTTCAGAGTGCATTTTTTAAATTCAGCTCTCTTGCTAAGAGAGACTTTGGTGTTAACAAAATAAATAGTATTAGTGGTCATTATCGAGGCCTTTGCTGAAGATAGATTACCTCACTCTTTTCCAAATGTTGCTCCTATGTCACACAGCCCTAATGTGTTGCTAGTAACATAGATGCTTGCTGATGGTAAGGAACGGGAGAGTTTCCCTTAACTTCCATATGGTGGAGGATGTCAGGACTTATGTATCAGCACTTACTTAAAGATGATATGCTCATTTATTTTTGAGCTAACTTTAGAAGAAATTCTTAAGACAAAATGCTGTGAGGCTTCCACCAATCACAGGCCATGCCCCTCAGTGAGAACCACATGTCAGGAACTGTAAAGATTTACTGATTTTGGAACCATGCTGTGTGGGGGATTTCCTCTTGTTTACTAAAGAGCAGTTAACAGGAAAAGCCTCTGTCCATCCTTTCTAGGAAAGGGTAGGCTCGAGACAATTGCGGCCAACGGAATGTCATTGTTCATGTTCAAATGTCACAAACACAAATATTTATCTATATTCATGATTTACATCTCATTTGGAATTAGGAGGACTGGGGAAAATCTAGCCATTATTTTGCCAGATTTCTTGCCTCAGTCCTTCAGTGGTGAATTTAGTCACTGGAGACTGGTGATCCATTTGTATAAAAATATTTTTGGTACACTTAAGATTGTGAGGCTATGTTTGTTTATTTTTCCTGTGCCTCCGCCCAATTAAAGGTCTCCTCAGGTGGCAATTCAGTTGCTCAGTGAGCTTAGCGACATAGCCAATATTCAGCGGCCATGACTGAAACTTAAGATTGCAGGTAAATATGTTGTATCTTTACGACAGCTTTTCTACTGGTTCCTTTATAGATTAGGATGTAGATGCAGTGCAATCTCCTTAGAGGCAGTCATAGCTGTCTCTTTTCTAGTCTTTTCCTGTATGGAAGTTGACACATTTTCAATGCAAAAATGACCAAGTTTGTGGCCAGGATTTTTATTTGACACAGTTGGTCACTGCATGTTATTACCACAGGATTCTGCAATGTCAATATCCTTTACCTATACTTTATGAACGTCTGACATGGAATTGCCTCTTAAAGGGACTCCCATGACTCAGATGTACAGCCCATTTTCTCATAGATTAATGAGCTTGTGAGTAATGTTTGGGGCAAGGAGGGATATAGCAAACAGGGAGCATTAGGATGACAAGTGATTTGGGACTCTGCTGGTCTGTGTCCTGTATGACATAAGGGTCTGTGTGTAATGCTGTTTCCCTTTAAAAATCACAATGCTGCCCTCTCCCTCACAGGTCGAGTCACTTATCCTGTCTGCTCCAAGATTGTTCACAATCATTTTCTTTCTTGTTGGGTACTTTCAATTTACAGCATAACGGAAGGCAGCAGAGAGAGCTTTACAGACAGTGGATTCCAGTCTTTGCCTCTGTGACACAGAGACCCTAAACAGCCTTTTCTGTGACACACATAGCTTTTACATCTCCCAGGTCTCACCCACATGAGTGTTCACTCGCTCACTTTGCCCTCAAGGCCCTGGCATATGAGGTGACCATGCCCATCATGGTCACATCCTGCCACCACTTCAAGCCAGGGTGCTTCTGTCCATGGATGAAACCTCTTCTTCTATGATTCAGTACTTTAATGTATTCCCCTTTGCAGATACTCTTGCCCCCTTCACAATTTTCACTTTTCCAATTCCCCTGGCCTGCTGTTCTCAACATCAAAGAATAGATTGCTGAATTCCTGCAACAGTGGTTTCCCCTTCCATCCGCATTGCTCCCTTCATTTTTGTGTTCGGACCCAATGGTACAATCTGTAAACTGTGTACTTGTCCCTGCTGCAGTCTTTCAACGCTAATTGCTAGTGTGCTCTGAATTGCAATACTGTGCTTCCAGAGCAGCCTGGAAATGGATTGGAGAGGTTCCAGGATGGTCATGAAGGCTTGGCAAGTGTCTATGCCCATAGACGAGGGTTATATGAGGCTGGTGTCTGTGGATCGAGAGCTGAAGTCCCCAGGTACCCACTCCAACTTCCATGTTGAGATTTCTTGACGTCTTGGCTTGTTCAGAGCATTTGATAAGATAGGAGGCTGGGTATTAGGTGAGCTGCAATATTAATAAGGCAATAATCCCACTTAATCGATGACTCAGTGATGCCTAGTGAGAACAAATAGTTTGCTGCTTGGCAAAGCCATAAATAATGTTTTGGGGCAGCACGGTAGCACAGTGGCTAGCACTGCTACCTCACAGCCCCAAGGACGGGGTTTGATTCCATCCTTGGGTAACTGTCTGTATGGTGTTTACATGTTCTCCCTGTGTTTGCATGAGTTTGCATGACTCTAGTTTCCTTCCACAGTCCAAAGATGTGCAGGTTAGATGGATTGGTCATAGTAAATTGCCCCATAGCATCCAGGAATGTGCAAGCTGGGTAGAATAGCCATGGTTAATGCAGGATTATGGGGATTAAGGTTGGTACAGGCTCAATGGGCTGAATAGCCTCTTTCTGTGCTGTAGGCATTCTATGAGTTGATCATGATGTCGAGATGGGCCTCCTCATCTGATAGTACTACAAATCTCACCATCATCCGCGTCACTCAGGTCTCTATAAGATTCTGTCCTACTTTAAGTTTGTTATGGATTGTTCTCTGGCTCTTGTCTAATGTTTTCTCTCCTTCAGTCTATAATGCGTCAAATACATTCCTGATTAAATTAACCTCTTCTTCACAAGTTACGGTGAATACCTGTGGAATTCTATCAATATCCCAGCGTAACTTCACTGGCAGAGCAGGAAAACTCTAGGTCAGAGATAAGTGATGGGTATGCCATTTCTCCAGAGTTTCAGTTTGTCTTGCGGTGAAGTTACATCAAAGCAAATCCAGTGCCTATTTGTACCCAAAAACACTGTAGATATGACCAAATGCAAAGCTGAATCAACCAGAAAGAACTTTCTGTTCAGATTTCAAATTAGAACTATCATAAAGCTAGATTTAACTTTCAGTAATACACAAGTAGCATGTGTATCAAGACTAGCCTGAGAGCAGATAGAAAACCTATAAGCTTGATTGTCTCAATGCTGTTAGTCACTTCAGAGTAAATATTGATAAAGTCGCCCACATAGTGTTTCTTTTGCGCAAAATTTTGAAATATGCTGGGGGTTAAATTCAAGACAACAAGGTGCAGGGCTGGATGAACACAGCAGGCCAAGCAGCATCAGAGGAGCAAACAGGCTGACGTTTCGGGCCTAGACCCTTCATCAGAAATGGGGGAGGGGAAGAGGGTTCTGAAATAAATAGGGAGAGAGGGGGAGGCAGATAGAAGATGGATAGAGGAGAAGATAGGTGGAGAGGAAACAAACAGGTCGAAGAGGCGGGGATGGAACCAGTAAAGGTGAGTGTAGGTGGGGAGTTAGGGAGGGGATAGGTCAGTCCAGGGAGGATGGACAGGTCAAGGGGGTGGGATGAGGTTAGTAGGTAGGAGATGGGGGTGCGGCTTGAGGTGGGAGGAGGGGATAGGTGGGAGGAAGAACAGATTAGGGAGGTGGGGACGAGCTGGACTGGTTTTGGGATGCGGTAGGGAGAGGGGAGATTTTGAAGCTTGTGAAATCCACATTGATACCATTGGGCTGCAGGGTTCCCAAGCGGAATATGAGTTACTGTTCCTGCAACCTTCAGGTGGCATCATTGTGGCACTGCAGGAGGCCCAGGATGGACATGTCGTCTGAGGAATGGGAGCGGGAGTTGAAATGGTTCGCGACTGGGAGGTGCAGTTGTTTATTGCGAACCGAGCGTAGGTGTTCTGCAAAGTAGTCCCCGAGCCTCCGCTTGGTTTCCCCGATGTAGAGGAGGCCACAACGGGTACAGCGAATGCAGTATACCACATTAGCAGATGTGCAGGTGAACATCCGCTTGAAGTGCAAAGTCTTCTTGGGGCCTGGGATGGGGGTGAGGGAGGAGGTATGGGGGCAGGTGTAGCACTTCCTGCGGTTGCAGGGAAAAGTGCCGGGTGTGGTGGAGCTGGAGGGGAGTGTGGAGCGGACAAGGGAGTCACGGAGAGAGTTGTCCCTCCGGAAAGCAGATAAGGGTGGGGAGGGAAAGATGTCTTTGGTGGTGGGGTCGGATTGCAGATGGCGGAAGTGTCGGAGGATTATGCGTTGGATCCAGAGGTTGGTGGGGTGGTACGTGAGGACGAGGGGGATTCTTTTTTGGTTGTTATTGCGGGGACGGGGTGTGAGGGATGAGTTGCGGGAAATGTGGGAGACACAGTTGAGGGCGTTCTCGACCACTGACGGGGGGAAGTTGCGGTCCTTGAAAAACGAGGACATCTGAGATGTACGGGAGTGGAATGCCTCATCCTGGGGGCAGATGCGGCGGAGGCGAAGGAATTGGGAATAGGGGATGGCATTTTTGCAGGAAGGTGGGTGGGAGGAGGTGTATTCTAGGTAGCTGTGGGAGTCGGTGGGCTTGAAATGGATATTGGTTTCTAGGTGGTTGCCCGAGATGGAGACAGAGAGGTCCAGGAAGGAGAGAGAGCTTTAGAGATGGTCCAGGGGTGGGGATCTCATTTAGATAAGAACGGAAAGCTCTGGAGAAACTCAGCAGATCTGGCAGCAAGTGAAACAGATGGAGATGGCCCCAGAGCAACAAGCAAAAGGAGTAGTAATGGTAGCAGGGAGGGGATGTAGATGAAGAGCAGGTTTACTGGTAGGTGTGATTAGTAGAAAAAAGAATGGGCCTATAGAGAACAAACTCACAAACCAAACACTTGGGGAAAGTAGTATAATTAAGAGATTGGGTTATGAGGTTGTTGGACTCGATGATGAGTTCTAAAAGCTGTAAAGTGCCTGCATGGAAAATGAGGTGCTGTTCATTCAGATCATATTGGGCCGTGCTGGAGCATTGCAGCAGAAAAGTTGGCATGCGTGGTGGAGTCAGAGAGTCATAGAGTCTGTCCAGCACGCACAGGATGCTTCAGCACACCATATCTGCCCTGGTTATCATGACAGCAAGATTGTATATTGAAATCATCTGCCACTGGAAGGTCAGTATCATTTTTATGGACAGAGCAGACAGGCTCCGCAAAGTACTCACTCAGCCTGGTCTTGCCAATTTAAAGGAGATTGCATTGTGAGCAGTGAATAGGGTAGATTCATTTGATAGAAGTATAATGCCCTCCTGGATGGGACATTCCCTCGATTTTAGAAACTGTAGGTTTGTAAGGTACTGCTGAAGGACATTTTAGTGAGCTCTTGTAACACATCTTTTAGATGGTACGTACTAAAATCATGATGTGCCAACGGTGAAGGGAATGAATATTTAAAGGTGGAGACAGCAACATTCAAGAAAACTGGTTTGTCCTGGCTGATGTCAAGTTTCTTCAGTGTTTTAAGAATTGAATTCATCCAAAATGTAGAGAGGATTCCTGTTATCTTTAGAAACCCAGGGAACTCTCTCAGAGCAACACATGACAGTAATGGTCAGTCCCCAGTGCAGTTACTGGCAGAACAAGCAAGCAATGTGGAAGAAGTAGTAAACATTAAGAAAAGCCACATATAACGTTACAGTTCTTAATTGTTTACTGTGCATTCCCATTCTCCATGAATAAACTATAATTACAAATGAAACTTTTGCACACAACTATCTTAAAAAAGTTCCACATAACTAAGCTTTGGAAATACTTGCTGTCTGATTGCCCTGTTAAATTTTGAAAATTATTTGGTGTTGGAGTATGTGTGTCTGTTGACTACTCACCGTATGGCTATTGAAAGATGGGTGTTCTCACTTAAAGAGAGAGACTGAACTGAGGCTAGTTGTTGTAACTTGGAAGCACATATTTTAAGACATTGAAAATAATACTCCTGAGTCTGATGTGTCATCTCTGCATACCTCTGAGCAATAAACAACATCAATACATGGTCAGGTGGTGCTACATAGGCAGACTAATTCTGTTTGGATATTTTATGTACTCCTTAAACCTCCAACTTTACAAGCCTACTTCTCTGCTTGCAGGTTAAAATGGTACTTGAAAGTTGAAATCTAAACCTAACCGAAATACCAAGAAATAAGTTTCTTGGAGGAGTTTTTCTGGATATTGTAAGACTTGGGGAAAGAGAAATTATAGACTTTCCACAGTTAACTGTTAGTTCCACTCCGTCCTGTAATTACTTTAAAACTTTCTATTCACCCACCCATACAACCAACATCTCTTCCTCTGTTTTATCTTTAGGATAAGATATTGTGAGTTCAGAGGCTTGGTGGTGAGGCCAGAATACTACTGCAGCAGCTGTATAATTGCAATTTGCCATTGCTGTTACAAAAACACATTTTAATTTGTTTTGGGTAGAATTCTGCGAATATTAGAAAAGACTGCACAGAAGCAAGGATGAAGGAAGAGTTCACCCTTGTTAAACAGAGCCCTGGGATTGTTTTTAAGCGAGAAAGTGTGGTTGTTACCTTTGATCGGTATCTCTCTCTTTGAAAGCAGATATGTAGGTGTGTAGGATAAGTAGCACATCATGTTAGAACAATTTTAATGGTTAGGGCACAAGACAATTAATGAAGTTCAAAAGAATGGTCTCCATTTGAATTTATCTCTATCCGTTAGGCCTCTGTTGCATGGCCACAGCATACACTTTTAACTCAACCAACTTTACTTCACATAGGACCCAATTGCATCATTAGTAAGCTTTTAAAACAATTTGAAACCATCTCGGTGAAACTGTTAGCATTGTAACAATCTTGTATAGTTGTAGAAAAAGGAAACTGTAACCAAAGGTGAAGACTACCAACTGGTGGTGGCACAAATCACAAGCATCTAGTGCACTTTAAGTGTATAATTTTGGAGATTGTGCACGGAACCTGCATACAGCTCATTTAAGAAGCTAATCAATTTTGCTTCCAAATTCCACCCTACCCTCCCCTTCACCTGGTCCATCTCCAACTTCTCCCTTCTCTTTCTCAACTTCTATTTCCATTTCTGGCCACCAGTATCTATTACAAACCAACTGACTCCCACAGTTACCTTGATTATATATCCTTACGCCCTACTTCCTGTAATGACTCCATTCCATTCTCCAACTTTCTCCATTTCTCTTTGCATCTGTTTTGATGATGCCACTTTCCAGAGAGAGCCTCAGAAATGTCCACCTTTTTCCTCAACCGAGGATTCCCCACTACTGCAGTTGACAGGGCCTTTAGCCATGTCTGACCAATCTGCCCTCACCGCTTCTCTTCACTCCCACAACAATGATACAGTCCCCCTGCTCTTCACCTACCACTCCACTAGCATCAACATCCAATGGATTGTAAGCCGCCCTTTCAGTCACTATCAGTGGGATGCCACCACCAGATGTATATTTCCCTCCCCTCCCTTGTCAGGCTTTGGTGGGGAGCCTTTCCTCGGGGACACTGTGGTCCACTCCTCCACCATTCCCAACAGCTCCCCATAACCTTACAGCACCTTCCAGGTGAATCAGTGATTTACTGTATTTCATTCAATCTAATCTACTGCATTCACTGCTCACGATGTGGTCTCCTCTGCACTATGGAGATGAAATGCCGGCTGGGTCACTGTTTTACAGAACACCTATGTTCTGCCCATAACAATGACCCCAGTTGCCTGCCACTTCAACACACTACTGTATTCCCACACCAACATGTCTGTCGCTAGCTGCTGCAGTGTTCCAGCTAGCCTCCAGCTAAACTTGAAGAACAGCACCTCATTTTCCTCTTGGCGACCCTGCAGTCTCTAGGACTCAACATTAAGTTCAATAACTTTAGAGCCTGATTCCATGTTTTTTTTTAAATCTACCCCCACACCCGGTCCTGTTATGACATGGTATGTTTTCAGCACAGTCACTCATTTTCCCCCCACTTTCAAGCCTATAATCAAATCACAGTCTGTGCTGAAAGCAAACTATTACTTATTCAGCTTCTCTTCTGTCCTGACCTGCCATCCATAATCCTCTCATTTACCTATCCCTTTCATATCTCTGAGTTCCATCTCCACCTATCCCATCATCTCTCCCTCTTCCCACTGCTCACCCGCCCCCATCCCCCAACCCCCGGTCAAACCTCATCTTCAGCATAAATCAGTTTTTACCAAACTGCTAACAATTCTGATAAAGAGTCTCTAAACATGAAATGTTAACTCTACTTTCTTCCCATAGATGCTGCCAGACCTGCTGAGTTTCACAAGCAATTTCAGCGTTTGGTTTATTTAGCTGCCAACCAGGTGCTTTTTCTTTCCCCTGAATTTGTCATATATTCAAGCATTCTGTTAATAGGAAACTTGGCAAGCACTTGAACACCATAGGATGTTCAGGATTGGCAAGTGGAAAATGTTACAAAAAAATGTGTTGATGCTAGCAATAAATTATTTCTTCTGTTGAACTTCTCATGATATTGCTGAAAAGCACTAACTTACAGGGCCAGAATGCAAAGAAGATTTCACTTTATAGCACTTAGGAACATTTTTCTTATTTTCAGAAAACATGAGGCCAGGAATATCAACAGAATATCAACAGGCATTGCACTGTTCTTCAGACCTGTGTGTTTATCACAGTGATAGAGCCATAGAGATGTATAGCACAGAAACAGACCCTTCAGTCCAACTCGTCCATGCCAACCAGATACCCTAATTTAATATGCTACCATTTGGCCCATATCCCTCTAAATTCTTTCTATTCACGAACCCATCCAGATGCCTTTTAAAAGTGTACTTGTACCAGCTTCAACTACCTCCTCCTGGCAGCTCATTCCATACACGTACCACACTGTTTGAAAAAGTTACCCCTCGGGTCCCTTTTAAATCCTTCCCCTCTCACCTTAAACCTACACTCTTTAGTTTTGGTCTCTCTACCCTGGGAAAAAGACCTTGGCTATTCACCCTATTCATATCTTTCTAAATCTTTTCTGAACACTTTCAAGCTTGACAAAATCTTTACTATAGCAGGAGACCAGAATTGAATGCAATATTCCAAAAGTGGCCTAACCAATGTCCTGAACAGCTGCAACATGACCTCCTAATTCCTATATTCAATGTACTGACAAATAAAGGCAAGCATACCAAACGCCTTCTTGATCACCCTGTCTACTTACATCTCCACTTTCAAGTAACTATGAACCTATACCCCAAGGTCTTTTTGTTCAGCAACACTCCCCAGGACCTTACCATTATAAAAGCTACAAAAGCTACTGTAGAGGATTGTACGCCTATATGCATATTCAGAAGACACTGAGCACTGGACCTGGGTATCCATGGCAGGATAACCTGTCTATGATGACAAACATGAATGCCAGAGCCAGATGGTATAGATGCTATTGGATTCTTCCAATCTTCAATCCAGTTTACCAAGTGACTCTGATACAGCTGTCTGTTACTTTTCTGTTAGCCTATGCATTTTGATGAAATTATTTATTGCCAGGTCCTCTCCTGCCTGGGGATGAGGAGTCTCTGGCAGTCCTTTAAGCGCCAATAACCTGAACTGTTTGTTCCTTGACCCGTTGCGGAGATGTGGTAGTGATGTGCTCACCAGCAGGGGTTCTTGATTAGAATTTAGTAAATGTACCCACTGAGGTATCAGTACCTGAAGCTAGTAGAGGGTGCAAGAGACAGCTTTCTCAGTGCCTCTCTTTAGTGGTGTGCATCTTCTTTCTCAGGGGTGTGTTATAATCCCAGTTGATGCTATTACTGGACAAGTCAGATATTGCATTGAAATCTGGCTTAAAAGATCATTGTCAGAGTTTTTGGTTTTAATATGGTAGTTATTCACTGAACATAAGTATGCAATGTTGCAAATTTGCTTTTAACAAAAATTAAAGTTTATTGTGCAAATGAAAGTGATTCATTAGATAAAACCAAACTATTTACATATAACACACATTTAAAGATTTAAAGATTCAATTCCCAATCATGAGGATCTGATTGTGTCTTGTTGGATTTGTCATATAACTGAACTTAACATTCCTCAGTTGCAACTTACCCCTCCAGGGTTTTAACCAAACACCTCTGTTCTGGAGTAATTGCTAAACTCCTAACACTGAGGTAATCTATTTTTAACAATTCTAAACTCTTTCAGGAGCAAATGCTTTATACATCCACCTTCAACCAAATATCCTGCAGAACTGCCCAAACCTGAAGCTTAAAAAAATTTCTAAGCATGTCCCCTAAATTTAAAACAAAGGCATAAAATCTTCCAATATAAACAAAAAACCATTAGTCTCTAGAAAGTTTCTCTCCTACACTTGTTTTAAATAAATCACCATGGCCACAGAAGTACTTAAGTTAATCATTAAACCCCACTTCAGACACAAATTCCAAATGGTAACAGTTCAAATTCAAAAATCCAAACTCATAAATAAATGATATTAAAATACAAAAGTCACATGTGGAAGAGGATATGTTGACTGGACGGGATAGTCTGTTCAGGGAAAAGACCATATGGATGCTTCTAGTGCCCAACGGAAGACAAGAAAGACAATGAGTTATGAAATAGGGTAGAATCTTGGGCATGTTAAGAATATAATCAGTGCTGGGATTGGAAATGCAGCACAGCACTTGGTAATAGAGCTTACATGGTTACTTTGATACAGAGTCTTAGAATCACCATGTGAGTGATCGCTACCCTCTTGCATGAGCTCAAGAGCTTTCTTTGTATGGAGAACGTTGAGCACCCCACCATCTGCCTTGTCCCGCTCTGCCTTATGATCAGCTGTTTTCTCTTGGAATGAGACAGTAAGGACTGCTGATACTGGAAGCTACAGTCAATAAGTGTGGAGCTGGAAAATCACAGCATGTCAGACAGCATCCGAGGAGCAGGAAAGTCAATGTTTTGGCCCGAAACATTTTCTTGGAATGAGCCAAGGACAGCAATTGTTTAAGAAGAGAGTTTGGAACAGATCTTAGAGTTGGTGCACACAGGGGAAGATTGCTGAGGTGTCCCATATGAGTGATTAAAAAATACAGACAGAAGGAAGGAAGTGTAATTTGGGAAGAGATGATGTTCATGAGAGCCATTGAGACAAGCTACAGCATGCAACAGTGGATGTGATAGACGCTGAGCTTTGATGGGAGGTGAGTGCATTAGCAGAAATAGTGTAAATGTGATGTATCAGAGAGAAGATAGCAGTACGTACTCTTGCAGATTGCATTAATATCCATGTTGCATTGCTGTGGATACCACACTGGCTGGCAACTTTGGATCAATTGGTGATCCTGAGGAAAAAGGATGGTCACACATCCTGCCACCTCCATGTCCATGCCAGCAAATCAGGGTTTCAACTGCTTCTAATGGCTATCTCAGTGGCAATTCTTCCCAAGCTGGAACTATGAAAAGTCACTTCCTGGCCTTAACATTTTACCTAGACCTGGGCTTTCAATATGGCGGTGGGAAATCAACAGCTCCCAGCAGCAGTGAGCACTTTCGCCACTGGTGAGTGCAAAATAGTGCAAGCGGCACCAAGTATGAATAGGTAATCGGGTGAACAGCCTAAAATTGCTTGGGAAAACTCACCGGAGCTCACAGAGAGAAACCAAAGACCACAAGAAATTGGAACAGGAGCAAGCCATTCGGCCTATCGAGGCTGCACCACCATTCAATAGGATCATGGCTGTCCTGATATTCCTCATGGCTTATTTCTATTATTTAACCTGTAACCCTCGATCCCCTGACTGATCAAGAATCTATTTATCTCAGCCTTAAACATATAGAAGGACTCTGCTCCTTCAGCTCTCTGTGGCAAGGAGTTCCAAAGACCCATAACTCAGAAGGAGTTTCTCCTTATCTCAATCTTAAATTGGCACCCCTTTATTCTGAGACTATGCCCTCTAGTCCTAGGCCCTCCCATGTGGAGAAACAACCTTTCAACATTTACCCTGTCAAGCCCCTTAAGAAATTGTGCATTCTTCAATGAGATCAGCTATCGTTCTTCTGAACTCCAGAAAGTAGTCTCCACCTGTTTAATGTTTACTCGTAAGACAGTGAACCATCTCTGAACTGCCTCCAATGAAATGATATCTTTCCTAAACTAAAGGGACCAAAACTACTTGCAGTACTCTAGATGTGATCCTACCTGCACCTTATACAGTTGCAGGTAGGACTTCCCTACACTTTTACTCTGACTACCTGTTGAATCAGTGTTTCATGTACAAGTAGCCCCAAGTCCCTTTGTGGCCATTTCTTGCAAGTTTTTTCTTCCCATTTAAATACTGTTCTTTTGTTCATCCTTCCAAATTGAACATTTTCACATTTTTCTACATTATATTCCATTTACCAACTTCACTTAATCTCTCTTTAACTCTCCATGAAATTGACAGCTAACATTTGAGAGAATTCAGCCCAACGTTTTTGATGGTCACATACAATTTACCTGTAAATAAAGCTTCCCTGATCAACAAGAAGCTATCATTGACAGACCACCAAAAGTGAAATCAGTCATCTGAATTTCTTTGAATGATTCACATTACAACTTTCCTTTTTTGCTTCCACTCACTTCTCACAAAAGCAGCTTGCCTAATTAGTCAGTGTACACTGACAAGTCAAACTGAATAATTGGTATCATGTTAGTAAAGAATAGCACAAACATATACTTGATTACAAAGCATTCCCCTCTCTAAAGGAAAGTATCTCTTTCACAGCTTGTTGCAGCCCAGATGACTGCTTAATTCTGTAAACTGTTAAAGCTGCTATTCAGAATTCAGGTCACAAATCTACCAGATCAATCTGGTAGATCAGAATACTCTAAAGCATTTGTAGGTGCCACAGCTTGATGACAGATTTCCTTCTATTCGTTTGCTTTTCAAAAAAATGTTTTATTTACATTTATCTGCTTTCTCTTTAAGCAGTAAAATAATAAAACATTCTTCAATCTTACTGTATTTTTCATGAAATTCATGAGGGAAAATGTTGGAACACAAGACATTTCACATTTCAATGCTATTTATCCTCAACTCTATAAATGCTTATCCATTTTGTCATGATGGTGGTAAAATATGACTCAATTTTCAATATCAATCATCTGATTTTAATACCTGACACCTTCATGGACTAAAATGGATTTTAATAAGAAAGAAAAATGGAGAAAAAATATTGCTGCAGATATCACCTGGCTAGAGATTTAGGAATGTTCCAGAAAACAATGTGAAATAAAATTCTCTGAACTACAATTACAATTTTATGTAAGGACATTGAAACCACTCAATTTAGTCAAGCATCAAGAAACTTTACATTTTACATTACATTTTATATAAGGATTTGCAAATAAATGGAAATATTGCTTAAAACTAACTTGAAAAAAACCAATGGAGTCAGACTCAGGTATTTGTCAGTGAGCTATTTAAATAGCTTCTTTGTAGAGGGGCAAACAGAGAATGCAAATAGATTGGTAACATCAAAGACTGGAAGACTCTCCTTTTCCTCGCTTTGAAAGTCAGCACATTGATACAGCAAAGCAGAGGAATATCAGTTCACCAAGAACTCTAGATATTACAAATTTCACTGTGCTGAGGAAGCAAGGCATCAACTAAACAGCCATGGTTTCCAGTTCAACTAAAATTTCTCATGGACTAATAACTTTTTAATCTGCATATTCTGTATCCTCCTATAATATCCTTCCTTTTTAAAACTTTGTAGCTGTGTTTCTGTGAACATTTGATGTCATGTTTCATTATATTTTCGGGAATTGCAAGTTGAACATTACTCTTTCTTCTATTGGGGAAACTTTGTAGTTAGCTCCTTCATTCTAACTTTAATTTGAATTGAAGTGTGATATTACTGCATGCCAAAAAGAATTTAAATCTTAGTTGCTGCCAAACAAGAGTTAAATAGCAAGAAGAGAACCATTTTTACCTCTCCTCACCTAGTCATAACTAATGTATGAATCAGGCTGGTAAATTTCCACAGGTTAATAAAAGAAATTGTAGTTGGAGAAATAAATTATACCCTTTAAAGCTTTTTATTTAAGCAAAACAAAAATGTTTTCTTGGGGTCTGTAAAACTGAAGTACTAAACTGTCCATGTATCATGTTACTACTTTATAGAGCAGCATGAAATGTCTTTTAAAAATTAAATGCTTGTACTTTCAAAATTAAAATGAGTAGCTAGGCATGTGGAGATGGCGTTCTGTCTGAAAGCTAAAAACAAAAGATACTGCAATACATGCAGCAAAATATCTAGTTCTGGAAGCTGATGTTAGTGAAATAAAGAAATTTATATTGGAACAGTTAAGAGCAGAACTGGAATCCTGACCAAAAGCAAATGGAAAGGGAATTGCAACAGTAAGAACGAGAAAGAGATAGGAATTGAAAGAAGATAAAGAATTTCAGGAAAGGGAAAAGAGAAAGGGAGACAGTTGAGAAAGGAGAATTCCAATGAAGACAGAACCAGTCAGGGAATCACAACCAACTCAGAATAAATGATTGATGTATTCAAGTTCATCCATTTAATGCTGCATTTGAAAAGGCTTTGAAAGGCTCACTCAGCTGTTACTGTGATCATTCCAACAATAGACCTTTCCATTATTGAACAAGTTGACAGGGAAAGCTCATGAAGTTTATTCACTCTTACCCAAGGAGAATGCCACTGACAATGAGGCAGTAAAAAGGCTAATTTAAGTGCATTTCAGTTCGTGACAGGTGTATAGGATTAAATTCCATGCCCTCAAGAAAAAGCTGAATGAGATCTACCTGGAGTTTGTGTGGCTCATTTTTGACTCATGGATGAGAACACTTCAAACTGAGGAAGCTATGAAAACATCCATGAGGTAATTCTTGTTGAAGAGCTCAAAACCGTTTCCAGTTTGGGCATATATAGAGGAACAGAGGGAAGCAGTGTCCAGACGATCCGTCATTGTAGCTGACGATTAAACAAGAGGCCCATAATCTCAAATAGGCTTAGACCTGAAACTGTCACAGAACAACTAGAATTAAGGGAGAGGTATGTATCCTTTCCACAGGGTGTGAGGAAAAGAGAAGCCAGACAGCAAAAATAGAACCGATCCCAAATATTAAATGAAAAGATACGAATGGGAATTCACAGCAGTCCTTCCACTATGGGTAGACAATACGTGGAAAGGAAAATTGTTGGTTTTAGCATTCTAAAATTTAAAGAACGTCAAGCTGCAAAGCCAGTGTCTGTAGCACAGCAGGTGGTTGGTGTCTGCCCAGGCATGACAGTTAACCACAATAGCCATCACAGTTTGTATCACAAGGAACTGTGATAACTGAGTGTTTAAAACAACCAGAAAGCAAAAGATCGACATTCTCCAAGTAATCAAGTGTCATCTGTCTTGGTTGTTGGAAAATTAAAAGACATTCTACCTTGAAGTAACACCATAGGGACCAGTATCATGTCACCAAGTCACCACATTTTCTTTAAAGCTCATGAACAGTCCTTGAATTTAGTACCACCTCATTCAGAGTCAGGCACCAGAAACTCAGGCCAATCCCCTCTTTATTTGTCAGCCAGAGCTCCCTGATTGAACCACATTAACAGCCTCAATTAGGGAACCCATATTTTATGAAATCCAGAGACAACAAGGTGCAGAGCTGGATGAACACAGCAGGCCAAGCAGCATCATAGGAGCAGAAAGGCTGACGTTTCGGGCCTAGACCCTTCATCAGAAAAGGGGGAGGGG
>NC_063335.1:75311914-75324560 GCF_021869965.1 Rhincodon typus | reverse complement strand
TTCTATGAAATCCGCCTGGCTGACCTCATTACAAACATTACACACCTTGAAAAGGGTTAAATTCCAGTAAAAGAGCCCATTGGGAAGCATATAGAGATATCTTAAAGTTTGCTTAGAGACTGAATTTGTTACAGGTTTGGAAACAGTGGGTGTTATCCCAAGTTTATAAATGTCAGGGATAGATATTTTACTGACAGATAATTTGTCACCTGTAGTGTACAGGCTAGGTGGTTTAGCCATGGGAAATGCAGGGCTACAGGGAAAGGGTGGGGGTGGGTGTGTGTGGATAACATACTGTTTGGAGGGTCAATATGGTTTCAATGGGCTGAATGGCCTGCTCCCACACTGTAGGGATTTTAAGACAAGGTAGACAGTAAAGGATTAAAACTCAGAAAGGCAATACCCCTAAGCAAATAAGTCCATTTTTGATTCCAGGCTAAAATAAATAGATTAAATGCAAATTGTGTGTTGTTGCTTAAATTCTGATATTGCCTGTTCATATTGCTCTTATCATGGAAACTGTAAAGACAAAGGAAAAAAATTAGGAGTTTGACATTATATGATCCCATCAGATGTATTGTTGGCAGGGAGCCAAGGAAAATAAGGAAGAATTTTGTCCCCCACTTTTGCATCTATCCCAAGTACAACTGCACAACACGAAGGGTAGGTAAGCTTCAAACTTGGCAGATTGCCCACCATTTGCATATAACTCATCAATGCTATTCCAATCTTACCCTGCCCATGACAGAATAAAGTTCAGATACACAGACAGGAGTGGGTAGCCTGTTTTTGTTCTGAAGTTTTTACAAAGGGCTGAAGTAAAATGGGCATATCTTTGGAGAGTACTATCATTTGACCATTGGGGACACCCTCTGATTAGAAAAGTCTCAACTTTTCTCCTCCACCCCCCTCCCCCTCCAACATACTATAAATTTCCACACAATTTTTGTATCTGTTTCTCATGTTTGGAAGTTGATAAAGTCTCATAAAATATTGAAAATCAATTTTCAAATTCCATCATTCGATTTTAAAACCTAAGACCTTAGTGGTCTAACATTGGATTTAGAAAACAAGAATTATTAACCAGAAATGGCAGCAACGATCATCTAACCGCCGATAAAGGCAAGTTCAGGAAAGCAATACAGAATAATCAAAACTGACAGGACTAAAATCACAATTTTATCAAATGACATTGAAACTTGCATTGTTATTTTGTTTACACTTGTACAAGAGGTTGCACATATTGGACGTGAAATGGTCTTCTGCAATTATCCAGCTTTGTGGAGTCAAACTCAGGAATAAACAAATGATCAATGTTTCATGACAGAGCAGCAAATAAGGAGAAAGAAAATGAATTAGTAACACTAGTGGTGTGGAGTATTCTCTCTCTCTCTTTCTCCCCTCATTCCCTTCTCATCATTTGAAATGCCATCATTGATGATAAAACAAATCAGAGAAACATCATGCATAAAGAACTCAAGAATTCTAAAAATTATGCTGCCAGTTGAGATACAAGACATGAATTAAATAGTCATGGTCTCAGTTTCAAGGAACACAATACAAGGACACTGAGAAATTCTTAACCTGCACAGTTTGTATCTTCCTTTGATACCAGACCACAGATTCCCAAAATCGGGGGTGAGTATCCAAATGGGGTCATGAGCTGAAATTTTGGGCTAAGCACATTGAGGCAGGAAAAGTCAATGTGGAGCTCTGTGTCTCCCTCACCCTGCACTTTCACATATTTTAGCTTCCACTGCTCTCCTCTCACTTATTCCGAAGGGATTATGGAAATTTTCAAGAATTGGAATAAGGTCGTGATAGCTGAAAGCTTGGGAAGAATTATATGGGAAGTTGTCCCTTTCTTAAACATTATAAGAAACATTTATACACATTTATGTTTAAGTAAGTTTGATTATGCTAATGTTCCCAGGATTAGTAAGTTTAAAAAAAATCTTTCACTCAAGGCAACCTTGTAATTGACTCCCTTATTTTAATCCAGTTAATTACATTTTGAATTGAAGTTTGTTACAGATGCAAACTAAAAAGAATTGAAGTATTTGTAGTGGCCAACCATGTGTTTTAAAAAGCGGGGAACTAATTTACCCCTCCTCACCTATTCTTCGCAATCTCTTTCCATAAACCATGTGATCATATTTCCTACTCTAATATGTATGGTTTTATGAGAAACTGTCTATCCACTTCCAGTAATCCCATCTTGCCTTTACACGAAATTAATTATTTATAAGCATCTAATGAAGGCACCCTGTCATCAATTTCTTAATGCAGCAGAATAGTTTTTAGAGATGTCCTAAACAGGATCAGCGAAGAGATCTATATTGTATATTCACTGTTTTGATTTTCTTATCAGACAGAACGTTGACATAAACTAGATCAGGAAAATATCTTAGTGACCTCTGTCAATGCCAATGTATGATTGGTTAAGAGCTGATGGGTTGCTAGTGAGAAGATCAATTTATGTTAGAAAAAAAACAAAAAAATTGAGAGTCTTTGTTAGCACCAGAGCCCTTTTTGTTTTCTAAACACCAAAACTTTTAAATTAGGAGCCCAATTAAGATTTGGCGAAAGTTGTTCACTAGTGGATACGCACGAGATACATGACAAAATTTAATCCAACTATCAGCAGAGTGGTCGATAGATTCATTAGATTATGTATTATCACCTCATAAGTGGCCATTCATTCCCCATCCCTGTTTTAACTTTGTTAACAAACGTTCAAACCAGGCTCTTATATTACAGTAATCCTTTCATTTTATTCATTCATGGATCTTGGGCATCACTGGTTAGTCCGGTATTTATTGCCTGTCCCTGGTTCCCCTTTAAAAGTTGGTGGTGAGCTGCCTTCCTGAACCACTGCGGTCCATGTTGACCCAAAATGCCCCTAGCAAGGGAATTCTAGTATTTTGACCCAGCGACAGAAGGAACGGTGATATATTTCTAAGTCAGGATGGTAAGTGGCTTGCAGGGGAAATTGGAGGTGATGTTATTCCCATGTATCTGCTGCCCTTGTCCTTCTAGATGGAAGTGGTTATGGGTTTGGAACGTGCTATCTGAGGATCTTTGGTGAATTTCTGCAGTGTATCTTCTAGATAATACACACTGCTGCTGCAGTTGGTAGTGGAGGGAGTGGATGCTTGCGGGCTCGATGGTGTTAAGCTTCTTGAGTGTTGTTGGAGCTACACTCATCAAGGCAAGTGGGGAGTATTCCATCACAATCCTGACTTGTGCCTTGTAGATGGTGCACAGGGTTCGGGGAGTCAGAAAGTGAGTTACTTGCCGCAGTATTCCCAGCCTCTGACCTGCTCTGGGAGCCACTGTGTTTATGCGACGCGTCTAGTTGAGTTTCTCGTTAACAGTAACCCTAAGGATGTTGAGAGTGGTGGAATTTAGTAATGGTAATACATTGAATGTCAAGGGGTGGTGGTCAGATTGTCTCTTATTGGAACTAGTTGTTTCCTGGTATTTGTGTAGCACAGGTGTTACCTGCCACCTGTCAGCCCAAATCTGGATATTGACCAGATCATGTTGCATTTGGGCATGGATTGCTTCAGTATCTGAGGAGTCGGGAATGCTGCTGAACATTGTGCAATCATCAGTGAACATCCCCACTTCTGACCTAATGATGGAAAGAAGGTCATTGGTGAAGCAGCTAAAGGTGGTTAGGCTGAGGGCACTATCCTGAAGAACTCTTGCAGGGTTGTCCTGGAGCTGAGATGACTGACCTCCAGCAACGACAAACATCTTCCTTTGTGCCAGGTACAACTCCAACCAGCAGAGAGTTTGCCCCCTGATATCCACTGATTCCATTTCTTTTAGGGTGCCACACTCAGTCAAATGCAGTCTTTATGTCAAGAGCTGTCACTCTCACTTCACCTCTGGAATTCAGCTCTTTTGTCCATGTTGAACCGAGGCTATAATGAGGTCAGGAGCTGAGTGGCCCTGATGATATCTAAACTGGGTGTCACTGAGCAGGTTATTGCTGAGCTGGTGTTGTTTGTTAGCACTGTTGAAGACACTTTCCATCACTTACTGATGATTGAGAGTAGACTCATGGTGGGTAATTGGCCAATTTGCATTTGTCCTGCTTTTTATGTATAGGAGATAGCTGGGTAATTTTCCACATTGTCAGGTAGATGCCAGTGTTGTAACTCTACTGGAACAGCTTGGCTAGGGGAGTAGGAATTTCTGGAGCTCAAGTCTTTAGTACTATTGCCAGATTGTTGTGAGGGCCCATAGTCTTTGCCTCCAACTGTTTGTCAATATGATGTGGAGTGAATCAAATTGGCTGAAGCCTGGTACGTGTAATGCTAGGGACCACTGGAGCAGGCCAAGGTGTATCATCCACTCAATACTCCAGCTGAAGATTGCAGCAAATGCTTCATCCTTATCTTTTACCCAGTGTGTGGGCTCTGCCACCACTGAGGATGGGGATATTTGTGGAGCCTCCTCTTCCAATGAGTTTTTTAATTGACCACTACCATCCATGACTGATTGCTGCAGGACTGCAGAGCTTCGATCTGATCCGTTGGTTGTGAGATGCTTATCCCTTTCTATCTCTTGCTGCTTATGCTGTTTACCCTGTTTGGCATGCAAATAGTCCTGTTGGATCACTTCAGCAGATTGTTAACATTTTAAATATGCTTGGTGCTGCTCTTGGCATGTCCTCCTGTACTATCCGTTGAATGGGGTTGATTCCCTGGCTTGACGGTAGTGGTTCAGTGGGGGATATGCCTGGCCATGAGGTTGCAGATTGTGCTGGAGTACAATTCTGCTGCTGTTGATGGCCCACAGCACATCATGGCTGCCCAGTCCTGAGTTGCTAGATCTGTTCAAAGTCTGTCCCATTTACCATGTGCCACACAACACGATGTAGCAATCTCTTTTGTAGTACAACATGAATATCTTATGAAAACTTATATAGCCTCATCTTCGTTATTAGTTTCATCCTCAGTAAGCTCTAATACGCTTGTCAAACATGATTTCCCTTTCACAGAAATGTGTCAACAAGGAGCAGGAGGAAGCCATTCAGCCCTTCAAGCCCTCTTCATCATTCAATATGATCATGTCTAACACTCTGTCTCAATGCCATTTTCCCACTTTATCCCCACACCCCTTAACACCTTTAAACTGCAGTAATTTATCTCGGTCTTTCTCATAAAATCATTTTGACTCTGCTTTCTAAACATCATTATACCAATGTACCCAGAAATCCAGATGTTTATATTCACCCCATATTACACATCATTTAACTAATGGCAGGAAAGATAGCAGAAGGCTAGCTTCACTTGAGGCTGAGAAACATTTCCCCTCTTAGGTATGTGTAAGGGTGCTGCTGGAATTTATTCAGCCAATAATGGTTAAGCTTACTGGAAACATGCATAGATAAGGTTACCGCTTATGAATTGGTTTCTATGTTTGTTTAGAACTAAATGAGAAGAATTCCACTATTTGTGATAGGTAGGCCATAGAACATAAGAACATAAGAACTAGGAGCAGGAGTAGGCCGTCCGGCCCTTCGAGCCTGCTCCGCCATTTAATAAGATCATGGCTGATCTTTTCATGGACTCAGATCCACTTACCCGCGTTCTCACCGTATCCCTTAATTCCTTTATTGTTCAAAAAAAATCTACCTTATCTTTAAAAATGTTTACTGAAGTAGCGTCAACTACTTCACTGGGCAAGGAATTCCATAGATTAACAACCCTCTGGGTGAAGAAGTTCCTTCTCAATTCAGTCCTAAATCTGCTTCCTCTAATCTTGAGTCTATGCCCTCTTGTCCTAGCTTCACCTGTCAGTGGAAATATCCTCTCTACTTCTATTTTATCCATTCCCTTCATAATTTTATATGTTTCTATAAGATCCTCCCTCAATCTTCTGAATTCCAATAAATATAATCCCAATCTACTCAGTCTCTCCTCATAAGCCAACCCCCTCAACTCCGGAATCAACCTAGTGAACCTCCTTTGCACCCCCTCCAGTGCCAGTACATCCTTTCTCAAGTAAGGAGACCAAAACTGCACACAGTACTCCAGGTGTGGCCTCACCAGCACCTTGTACAGCTGCAACATAACCTCTCTGCTTTTAATCTCAATTCCTTTAGCAATGAAGGACAAAATTCCATTTGCCTTCCTAATTACTTGTTGTACCTGCAGACCTACCTTCTGTGATTCATGCACAAGGACACCCAGGTCCCTCTGCATAGCAGCATGCTGCAACCTTTTTTACCATTCAAGTAAGAATCCTTTTTACTATTACTCCTACCAAAATGTATGACTTCACATTTATTTACATTGTATTCCATCTGCCAGACCTTTGCCCACTCACTCAATGTATCTATGTTCCTCTGCAAAGTTTCACAGTCCTCTGCACACTTTGCTTTGCCACTCATCTTAGTGTCATCTGCAAACTTTGACACCCTACACGTGGTCCCCAACTCCAAATCATCTATATAAATTGTAAATAATTGCGGTCCCAACACCGATCCCTGATGCACACCACTAGTCACTGACTGCCAGCTAGAATAGCACTCATTTATCCCCACTCTTTGCTTCCTGTTAGTGAACCAATCCTCTATCCATGCTAATACCTTACCCTTAACGCCATGCATCCTTATCTTATGCAGTAGCCTCTTGTGCGGCACCTTGTCGAAGGCCTTTTGGAAGTCTAGGTACACCACATCCACTGGGTCCCCATTGTCCACCTTGCTCATAATGTCTTCATAGAACTCCAAAAGATTTGTCAAGCATGACCTGCCCTTCATGAACCCATGCTGCGTCTGCCCAACGGGACAATTTCTATCAAGATGCCTTGCTATTTCTCCCTTGATAATGGACCCAAGCATCTTCCCCACTACAGAGGTTAAGCTAACCGGTCTATAATTCCCCATCTTTTGTCTACTTCCCTTTTTAAACAGTGGCGTCACATTTGCTGTTTTCCAATCTGCTGGGACTGCCCCAGAGTCCAGCGAATTTTGGAAAATTACCACCAGTGCACCTGCTATTTCTCCCGCCATCTCTTTTAGTACCCTGGGATGCATTCCATCAGGGCCAGGAGACTTATCAATCCTTAGCTCCATTAGCTTGCCCAACACTACCTCTTCCGTAATAATGATTGTTTCCAGGTCCTCACCTACCTTCTTCTCTTTGTCAATTACTGGCATGTTATTAGTGTCCTCCACTGTGAAGACCGATACAAAATACCTGTTCAATGCCTCGGCCATTTCATCATATCCCATAACTAAATTCCCCTTCTCATGCTCTAAAGGGACAACGTTTACTATAGGCACTCTTTTTCATTTTATATATTTATAGAAACTTTTGCTATCTGTCTTTATATTCTGTGCTAGTTTTTTCTCATGTTCTATCTTACTTTTCTTTATAGCTCTTTTTGTGGCTTTCTGTTGACGTTTAAAGTTTTCCCAATCTTCTAGTTTCATGCTGTTTTTGGCCACTTTGTATGCCTTCTCTTTCAATTTGATAGCCTCCCTTATTTCTTTAGACACCCATGGCAGATTACCCCTTTTCTTACAGTCCTTCATCTTCACTGGAATATACTTTTGCTGAGCACTTTGAAAAATTGCTTTGAAAGTCCTCCACTGCTCGTCAACTGTCCCACCATAAAATCTTTGTTTCCAGTCTATTTTAGCCAAGTCCTCCCTCATTCTATTGTAGTGCCCCTTGTTCAAGCACAGGACCCTGGTATTGGATTTTATCTTCACACTCTCCATCTGTATTCTAAATTCAACCATACTGTGATCACTCCTTCCAAGAGGATCCCTAACTATGAGGTCATTAATTATTCCTGTCTCATGACACAGGACCAGGTCTAGGATAGCTTGCTCCCTCGTCGGTTCCATTACATACTGTTCAAGAAAACTATCACGGATACACTCAACGAACTCCTCCTCAAGGCTACCCTGACCGAGCTGGTTCGACCAATCTACATGTAGATTAAAATCCCCCATGATAATTGCCGTACCATTTTTACAGGCATTAGTTATTTCTTTGTTTATTGCCTGCCCCAATGTGATGTTATTATTTGGTGGCCTATAGACTACGCCTATCAGTGACTTTTTCCTCTTAGAATTTCTAATTTCCATCCAAATGGATTCAACCTCATTCTCCATAGAAACTATATCATCTCTCAGCACCGCCCTGATGTCGTCCTTGAATATCAGAGCTACACCACCTCCCTTACCTTCCTGTCTGTCCTTCCGAATAGTCTGGTACCCTTGGATATTTAACTCCCAGTCGTGACCATCCTGTAACCAAGTCTCTGTAATGGCTACCAAATCATATTCATTCGCGATGATTTGTGCCGTTAACTCATCAACCGTGTTATGAATGCTATGAGCATTCAGGTAAAGTGCCTTTATGCTAACTTTCTTACCCTCATGATTTCCAACATCTCTAATAATATCTCCTGAGTTATCCTTCATTTTTGCTTCTTTCATAGTCTGCCTTGAACTTAAACCCTCCTGCACACATGCTAACCTGCTGCTTACCTTTTTATTTACCAAGATACTCCCTGTCATTTTCCCTTTCCCTTCCCCCCACCTCACTAGTTTAAAGTCCTAGTGACCACCCTATTTATCCTTTTCACTAGAACACTAGTTCCAGATCGGTTCAGGTGGAGACTGTCCCATCGATACAGATCCCTCCGGTTCCAAAACTGATGCCAATGTCCCATGAAATGGAATCCCTCTTTCCCACACCACTCCCTTAGCCACATTTTTACTTCCCTAATTTTCTTATCCCTAAACCAATTTGTACATGGCTCAGGCAGTAATCCGGAGATTATGACCCTCGAGGACCCTCGAGCTGCTGCCCAAATATATTCCCGGCAGCCCCCTGGTCCTCACTGTCGCCTCTCCCACTGCTGCTGAAAAATGAAGGTAGGTAGCTTCTGCGTTGCTTCATGCAGGAAATTAAGAAACAGGAACAGGAGTAAGCCATTCAGCCCCTCAAGACTGGCCTGCCATTCAGGTCATGTTATTGAACACCTCTGGGGCAGCTGAGACTTGAACCCAGGCCCAGAGATAGGTGTACTGCCACTGTGCTACATGAGCTGTAAATTGAGCTGACATTCAATAAGATCATGGGCTGATTTGCCACAGGCCTCAACTCGTATTTCATGCCTGCTTAATAAAGCTTTCAATCCTCTATATTTCATAAAACTATCTACCTCCTCCTTAAATACTTGCAGTGATCAAACCTCCACAACTCTCCGGGGGAAGAGAATTCCAGACATTCACTACTCTCTGGGAGAAGACATTCCTTCACATTTTAAATAACAGTTATAAAATAAGAGGATAGTCTCCAAGTTCAAGACACCCCACTAATGGAAAATCTTCACAATATCTACACTGTCATGCCACATCAGAAACATATATGTTTCAATAAGATCACACCTCATTCTGCCGAACTCGAATGAATAAATGCCTAAGCTGTCTGGCTGTTCTTGATAAGTGAACCCTTTCATCCCAGGAATCGGCCTAATGAATCTCTTTTGATTTCCAATGCCAGTGCATCCTCTCTTAAACACATGAATTAAAACTGCACACAATACTCCAGGTATCACCTCACCAACACCCTGTACAGTTGTAACAAGACTTCTCTATTGTTAAACTCTATACTCCTAGCTATAAAGGCCAGCACTCAATTTACTTTCTTAATTACTTGCTGTACCTGCATGCTAACTTTTTGATTTTCATGTAGAAGAATACTCAGATCCCTCTGCGCTGTACTTTTTGGAGTCCCTCTCCATTTAACTAATAGATTACCTTTCGATTCTTCCTACTGAAGTCATGACCTCACACTTTCCCACCTGAAACTCTATCTGCCAATTTTTTGCCCACTCACTCAATCTTGTTAGTTATATCCTTTTCCAGATTCCTTATGTTCTCATTACAACATGTCTGCCCACCTGTTTTAGTATTGTCAGCAAATGTAGATAGTCTGCACCCTCCTCAGAGTTATTAATGAAGATAGTAAACAATTGATGGTCAGTCTGTTACCAGAGTAATGTGTGCATATTGTTGGTGGATGACTAACAATACCAACAATGTGAGGCTTTTTTGATTCTATTTCTGTAATGCTCGATACCAAAAATATGGTAGTGTGTCCTCACCTCACCGTTCTGACTTGGATGGAAAAGGAAAACCTGGAACGCAGCGACAAGTATGTGGGTCATTGCAGAGGAGATGATGAGAAATTAAAGGAGATGACAGAGTGGGTGACCAAATGAATGGGTATAAGACAGCCTCTGGTGAACATAAGCACTAATGCTCATGTGGAGTCCTCTGATGACATGGAATTCCTCACTAGGAGTATTTTGAAAGATGCGACAGAATGCACATTCTTGTACAGATCTGAGATTGGAGAAGGCAGCTTCAGAGACAGCTGAAGGAAAGTCGCCCACCTTTAAAGAAGAGGTAGGAGAGCCAGAACATGCCGTGACACATAATAGCCCTATGCCCTCCACCAGCACAGATCATCTCACATTGGTGAACATCCACATTCCGGTGAGCGCTGTAAGGTTTTGGTCTGGCAGGCACAGATTACCCAAAATGGGATCGAAGCCATAGGTGCTTTTCAAGAAGTTTAGATTGATGCATTAGTCTTGTAATAGATGGGAATTGTTTATTGGTCCTAGATTTGTGATTCTCCGTAACTGAGAGTGCCAGTCTCCTCAGAAACATTTGTGAGCCTGACAAACAAACAAATGAAGTTAATCCATAAGGAGCAGTGCCTTTTGTATTTTTTGTTCTTGTTGATCTAGCTAAAGCATTTGGCCAAAATTGGCAAGAATTGTTTGAATCTTTCTTTTCTGTCTGTCTTCTTGAGTTACCCAAGGAATTTAGCCAGAGCCAACTTTAGCCCAATTCAAGAAATTCTTTTTTTGTTGTTCAATATAGATTTCTCCTCTTGGGAACGTATTGAAATATTTTGTTTCAGGGTATTTTCTCCCAATCACTTCTTCAATTATCCATTAGCAAGAGACAGATTTTCAAAGTAATCACTTCTATTTCTTAGATTTCCATCAGAACCTTGTAGTTCATTGCTTGCCAGGGCATTCTGCTTAATGTTTATAAAGGACAAGGGTGGCAGATTCATGGGAACATCACCATTGGAAAGTTTCCTCCCAAGTTTCCCATCATGGAACATGGAATCGGAACTGAGAAAGGATCACTTGACCTGAAATGTAACTCTGATTTCTCTCCACAGATGCCGCAGGACCTGCTGAGCTTTTCCAGGAATTTCTGTTTTTGTATCGGAACTATACGTGTATTCCTACATTGTCATTGGGTCAAAGGTCTTTGACCTTCCTTCCGAACAGTACTATGGTTTTACTTATATGGTATTGCTGCAACAGTTCAAAAGAACAGTTCAAATTATGGCCTTGCCAGTAACATTCACATTTTAGGAATGCATAAATAAAAGAAAAAATGACCATCAAAGAAAGCTCTTTCCAGCAAACCACCCAGCGGGTATCAGAGATCCACACAGAAGGCTGAGAGAGAGAGATGGACAGTGCATCCATGCTCACTGCTAGATCCTGTCATTCCTCAGGTTAACAAGGAAAGGAAGAAGTGGCTTCCTGATTCTCCTGTGGGTTTCTTGCCAGGCATTCCTGGTGAGGGAAATGTTTCCTCAGCCCTTCCTCAGCAATGACAATCAGTTAGACGAGATGACAGTAGAGACTTCTGTAATTTTGCAAATGACTTGGAAGAGGTATCAATATCATGAAGGAATAGGGTAAGAGTGGGTAGAAACAGATTACAATGATTGAGAGGTCTATAATTGGGGAACGTAAATGGTGAAATGTTAGATATTTAGGGCAATAAGCAGACAAAACCTTTTTATGCAGAGTTATGAGAATTGGAATGCTTTGATAATTAGCTATTGAGATACAGACTAAACTTTTATGAGTGGACTAGATAGATACATACTGTGATATTGCAGAGCATTTGCAACACAACCCAGAGGGAATAATGGTAACACTTTGACATGAACATACTGATCACACTGGTCCTCCATTTTTAAACATGCAAATGACTGAGACCATTATATATCATTGACCAGTTTTACTGGATTTTCTTTCTGGGAGAAATAGACCATTGGGTACCACAAATAATTGCAGATAAAAGGACTACCAGATGTAGTCAGATGGCAGCAGAGCAGTACACTCTAGCGGGAGCTCCTCTGCTCTGCCCATTCTTTTTCTCATTCTTTTCTCTTTTCTGGAGTGTTTTTTTGTCAAACTTTTAACAATTTAAACTTACCTGGAGGGGAATGGAGGAAGCGACTCCCAGACCTGAGGCTGTTGCAAATGAGTCCCAGACCGGAGGCCAGCACGGGGAGGCGTGTCCCAGACCAGAGGCCAGTGCAGGGAGGTGAATCCCAGACTGGAGGCCAGCGTGGGGAGGTGAGTCCCAGACTGGAGGCCAGCACAGGGAGGCGAGTCCCAGACCGGAGGTATGTGCAGGAAGGTGTGTCCCAGACCGGAGACCAGTGCAGGAAGGCGAGTCCCAGACCAGACGTCGGTGCGGGAAGGCGCGTCCCAGACTGGAGACCAGCGTGGGGAGGTGAGTCCCAGACCGGAGGTAGGTGCAGGAAGGCATGTC
>NC_063335.1:75308904-75311904 GCF_021869965.1 Rhincodon typus | reverse complement strand
TCCCAGACCGGAGGTCGGTGCGGGGAGGTGAGTCCCAGACCGGAGGTAGGTGCAGGAAGGCGCATCCCAGACCGGAGACCAGTGTGGGGAGGCGAGTCCCAGACCAGAGGCCAGTGTGGGGAGGCGAGTCCCAGACCGGAGGTAGGTGCAGGAAGGCATGTCCCAGACCGGAGGCCAGTGCGGGGAGGCGAGTCCCAGACCGGAGACCAGTGCGGGGAGGCGAGTCCCAGACCGGACGTCGGTGCGGGGAGGCGAGTCCCAGACCAGAGGTCGGTGCGGGGTGGCAAGTACCAGGCCCGAGGCCCAGACTGGAAGCTGTGGCAAGATGAGGCCCTTGCGGACTGTAGAAAAGGCATTGAGTTTTGAAGCTTGCCGTGGTCTGGAGACTTAGCCCAGTGTGGTCTGGAGGCTAGCTGCTGGCACGGACTTGATGATAAGGACTGTAATTCAAGTACTTTTTTAACTTTTTATTCTTATGATGGACTTTCATTTATTATTCCTTCAATTCTGTACCAAATATTTAAGTAACTGTACCTAGGTATCTTGTACCTAAGATGGCATCATAAGTGGCGACATTGCAAACTTTTCACTGCAGTCATTCGAGAGCACATGACAATAAAGCTTTTTCAATTCAATTCAATTCAATCATGGGGAAAGGGTGGAAACATGGAATTTGGACAATTGCTCACGTGGAGGATTAAACTGGTTGATCCAAAAGGCCCGTAAATCATGTTGCAATTTTGACATTTTTCCATGTGAGAGTCATCCTTAAAAAAAAGGAAGATGTTTTCTGCTATACCGACTGAAACTACGGTATTTATAAATACTCTCATAATTTCATAACATTTAGCACATAGCAAGAAATTGATTTCTAGTCTTTTAGAATCCATTTCGCAGATTGTTGTGCCTCTGCTGTCCTTGAACATGAACTAACAATTTTGCACTGATTAGCAGCAAATGAATAAAATGTTGTCAGTTAGTTTCAAATCACTTAAATCCATTAAAGTTGCTGGGAAGAGTCGGCTTTAATTGGGTGTAAATGAGATCCCAAAAGCAATCGACAGTAGTCCGATACACTGCATCATCTCACAACCATAATTTTTTCTCATATAAATCAAATTAGTAGTTCTATAGATCCAGAAAAGCTACTCACTGCCTGCAGCTATTATTGATAATACAGGTCCTTTCTGGTCCTCACACACAGATGAAAAGAAAATCTTTAACATTTTCAAAATTTAAATCACGAGTACAAGTCAGCTTCAGTAGAGGCTGTCTGTGTTGTTGGGTTTAAGAGACTCTATCCATGTAAAGCAGAAATACTTTTATTCTGAAGATTTTGCAGCTCCATTCTTATCTGGAAGAGGTAAGCAAGCTGTGCAGAGTCTTTTTTTCAAGATAACAATTGAAATTATCGGGGGAAATCCAGGGAAATCCAATAAAAGCATAACATTGTCTGTGAAACAATTTCCAAATTGCCTTGAATGGACAATCTGACACAGTTCTGGAAGGACTTAATGCAAATCACACTAAACTTTTAAAAATTTAAATGAGTTGCAACTGTAAGCTGTTAACACTAAGCTCTTCAAAACACCCTTACAGAAATTTCAATAAACACATGTGAGCACAATAATTTGGTACTTTCTTTTTAACTCTTAAGGATACTTTCTGTTTTGTCAAAATGTATTTGCGGTTTGAAGCTTTAGCTTTGGCAAATGTTTTGTTTTTTTTCCCCTGCAAGTGTTTAAGATAAAACAAAGTATCACTTTTTTTCTATAAGTTGCTCTGTGGAGGGCCAGCACAAGACACAATGGTTTAAATGGCCTCCTTCCATGCTGTAAGCATTCAGTTATATTACTGGTATATGTTTATCTATTGGCTGGTGTATTAGTGATATTCATACAAACCTTTATGTAAAACCAATGATATCTTTCCCTACTCCAGTTCAATTTAGTTTACAAGTCTAATAATCTTCTGACATATCAAGTGCTGAGATCAATACATTATTGATTTACAGTTACAGTGTTTTATTAGCGCTAAAATATTTCAATCCAGGCCCACCAATGGTGTCAATTTTTGGTCTTTTCTTTCCTTTCAAGAAAATAATGACAATCCATAATGTAAGACTTCAGAAGCAGCTTAACGTGCAACAAATAAATAATGGAACAAAAGCATAATGTATTGTTATTATGGAGTAAACAACAATACTTCTAATAGTTCAAAGGAGAGAAAGAATATGTTGCAATCTAATTGGTCTGATGGGACTAAATCATGAGCAATGACTTGATGCAAAAGCTGATCCCTGCTGCTTTAGCTGTGAGTGGGAGGTAAGTGACTGATGATGTTGTGGGGCAGTGGGGAATTACTCTTCAGTTTTCAAGCTTCGATTTTGGTTATTACAACCCGGAAATTTCAATCATTATAGAAATATAACGCTTTGTTACATAAAAGAAAAAGTCAAGCAACGTTATAGAATTATGGATACACATTATGGTTAGACTTGAAGTAGAAGCATTCATAATTGTACCCTCTTCACTGACTGCAGTTTCTCCCATGTGAGCACTGATTTACACCATAGATATAAGAGTATTTCTGAGCATGGACAAATCTGCACATATATGTCCAAATAGGGGAAAGAGAACACGAGCAAGGAAATCTTTACAATTTGTACTTCTGTTGCTATAGTAACAGCTAGGTTGATCCTGTTATGAAACTTGCATGAAGCTATAATTATTCTTTGGTATGTCTTAGTGCTTGTTTTGTGCATTACACTATATTAATTACAAGGCAACTTGCTTTTGTATCTAATGTGTGGCTTCGGTAGCTCTGACTGCTGAAAGAGCAGGTACACAGGCAATGCACAGGAATAGTAGGAACTGCAGATGCTGGTGAATCCGAGACAACGAGGTGCAGGGCTGGATGAACACAGCAGGCCAAGCAGCATCATAGGAGCAGAGAGGCTGACGTTTCGGGCCTAGACCCTTCATCAGAAAAGGGTCTAGG
>NC_063335.1:75211435-75308504 GCF_021869965.1 Rhincodon typus | reverse complement strand
CTAGACCCTTCATCAGAAAAGGGTCTAGGCCCGAAACGTCAGCCTCTCTGCTCCTATGATGCTGCTTGGCCTGCTGTGTTCATCCAGCCCTGCACCTTGTTGTCTCCAATGCACAGGAACACAGGATTGGGACATCAGGTCCTACGTTAAAGTCCTATAATGTTGCAGTTCAATGCTTTTTCTGCATTTCAGAGTTGCAGCACCTTAGCATCATTAAATTTCAAACGTTGACTCAAAATTACCTGCAATTCTATTGGATTTGAACCAAATTTGCACTTCTCTGCCTTGCACGATTGATTATTTGCAGTCGGAGAAAGAAATGATTTAACAGGGAAAGAAGGTGTTGCCTGTTCATGGGTGATGTTTTAGTCTTGACAATATTTAAGGTTGATTTTTATGCTGTTGCTTAACTAAAGGTGTAATAAGAATTTTCAGAATCTTTTTAAACAGTAGTTACTTACAGAAAAAGACTTGGGTATCAATTATGCTCCTTAAGGTAATTTTATTGTCAACGTTCCAATATAAAATATTTAATTGTTGAAGTAAAATGATTAAAAAAAGGTGAAGCAGCATGGTCAGCAGATATTAAATTAGATCTTCAGTAATTGATATGTGTGTCTGCCAATGACCAATGACAACTGGCTTAGTTTGCTTTGATCAGCAGAGCAGAATTTTGCCATCTATAGCCAACTTGGTAAGTATGACTCGCAATGCCAGTCGTTGGAAGATTCACCATTTGCATCATCTATTACGCTTATGACTTATTCCTGGCCAGTGTCTGAAATTCAGCCAGTGTGTTGCCCATATTGATGCATATTTCAACCCAGGCAGCACTTACATTCCAAATCCTGCTGAAATGCATGGCATCTCTGTACAATGTCATTGCAGTACTACATTTCACTGACAAATGCCATGTACTCAAAACTGAAGCCCATAATGTGTGTTAGTTCGTTGCCTTTGGGTTTAAGTGCTTTACTGTGTGAAACAGAATGGATATAGGAACTTTGTACTTTGTGTTCTGTGTGCCCTGTGAAGTATGACTCTAAGAAGAGTCTGTAACAAATAATAAAGATTGGCTAAAATAAATGCATTAAAAAAGAGCAAACGCGAAACTAAGTAGCAGATATTGCACTGAGGCATTAAATTTTGTTCTCCTGATATGAAGCATAATAGTTTAATATGTATCTTACCAGGTTCCTGAATACACTCATTTTCATTTGTTTCCTGGTATTTTAAACATAGCAGACAACAGTGTCATCTCCCACAGGACATGGTGAACTTTTGTTCTCTTTGAAAGCTGTTGTGAAGTTCCAAAGTAGAAAACTTCCCACACACACTCACTTTATGCAGGAACATGTTCACCTAACTAGACCTCTTACGGGGGAATGGTAGGGATAAAAACCTGATGCTATTTACCCATAGGTTTTGTTTCCTGCCTCCATATAGACATTTTCATTCTTGATTCTCTCTGCCCCTTCAAGACTAGAAACATTCAAAATAATATTGGCACTTATCTTTAACTGGCTGCACTTAATTCTGAGTTACAGCACTCTACACACTTAAAGTATTCAAATGCTTCAAAGAAGGCTCACCATTCTGCCAGCACAAAATTTCAGCCTTGTGTAATGACCTTGTTTCTTAGAGCTCAATTACTTATCTAACTGTTCACATTTTGATCATCTGATTTCACTTACTTACAACTCAAAGATACAACGTAAAAGTAACAATCACTATTTTGAAAAGTTAGATTAAATTTTGACTTTATAGTTATGCAGATTATGAGATCTTAAAACTTACTTTCTGTTATTCTAAAAGTAATAGAAGTATTGTTGACATAATCATGTGAGACTACGGATAGATTTGAGATATCCCAAAGTTAATCACCTTAGAAAAGTAATGCCAATCTGTGCCCTTTTTTTTACTCAGGCTGCTGAAGAGGCAGCTATGTAAGCAGCTAAGAATCAAAGGTCCTCATTGGGCCGCAAGTGATATTTCAATGCATACCTTAGCATGAAAATCGTAATGGTTTTCCCAACAAGCTGGGAGGATAAGTACTAAAGGAACATAGAGAGGCCACAATGAATAACTTCTCCAGTTTTGTTTGTGGAACTCAGGAGAGCACGTGTCCTTTATTGGATCGTGCAAGGAATTATAGGGCCTTCATTTTTCCAGACCCCACCCCACCTGCCTCAGAGTAACACATGTTGACAGTACCCAAAACTAGGGTTCTAATGCATCTGTCATAAACTCCCAAAAATTGAACCTCTGATATTACATAGATAGATCATCATTGAATTGTCTCAATGATTCTCTGGAACAAGATGCTTCTTCCTCAATGACCTTTTTCACATCTCTAGTTGGAGAACCTTAACACCATCTTCCATTCAGTCACCTTTGTGATGATTAAAAGACAGTGCAATTGACCAGAAGCCAGTAGCCACCTCCCACTAATATCTGATCCATTTTCAGGCAGGTTAAACTTATTGCCCCCATCCTAGATACTAGCTGTTGCGGTAAATTAAATCTGGAAAGATGGATTTAGCTTCTACTTCTCCCACCTAGAAGGACAAGAACAGCAGGCACATAACAGCACTAGCACCCGCAAGTTCCCTTCCCAAATTATATCACAATTTAACTTCAAAGAAACCCAATTTTTGCAGAAATAGGGATTCCATTAAATAGGATGGATGTCACTTGAAATTGGAAGTCCTGCTTCTATTTATAGCAGATCAATTTTTGTCAGTAGGAGAAAGGATTCAGATCATGAAGCCCACAGATATGAATTGTGAATGGGCTAAATTAAGTCACAGGACGTGTGGAGCCAACTTTCACTTTAGGAATGGCTTCAACCCACAGTTTGTGTTCAATTGCTCAACTGCAAAAGGGTGAAATGTTGCCTCAAACAAAAAAAAACCAGTTTTCTATGGAATTGGAAAATTGGATATTGGTCTAAAGTGATCTGCACTGCTGTTGTCATTTGAGACTAGGGTCTGCTGATTTGGTACAATAAGTTGAAAGCTATGAACTTGAACTATCTAATGGTAAAGGTTCTTGAAGGGCAAATAATGTATATATCAAACTGCCAAGTTATTTAAATCCCTGCCCTTTAAAGATGGAAAGAATGTGTTTGGAACTCATCAGCCCGCAGCTTCAACAATTTACTTTGTATCACTTCATCACTGATTGTAATTTCACCAAGTTCCTGTCTTCCTTCAACCTCCAAACTTACAACCTCCAAACTAACGAGTCCTTTCTGTATCATCCTTTTTGTAGTGAAAACAGGAGCAAAACATTTATTCATTTCATCCACTATTCCCATTGATCTCCAATTAACTCCCTATTCTCACTCTAAGGAGGGCTTACTCTTTTCCTTTTTAAACACCTGTAGAAACTCTTATCCATTTTTATATTTTTATGGTATTATTTCTTTCTCTCTAGCTCCTCATATTATCAATGAAGACCATCTTTCCTTGTTCGTATATCTTATGTTCTCATGGTGAGTCCAGCTCCATCCTGCATGCCGTACTGGACCCCTGGTTCATTCACCGCACATTTACCCAAGGTGACTGTGATAATCCAGGACATTTACCAACCTGAGCTACTGACTTTGACAGCTAAACTCTGACCCTATATCAAATACCCGAACTCCTTCCCTAACATTGTCGGTGTACCTTCACATGGGTTCCAGCAGTTCAAGTAGGTAGCTTATCATCACCCACTCAATTTGAGTCAGAAATTCTTACAATATTTAAGCTGTTTTTAGATATTCAGTTTCATTGCCATAGCCCCCGGGGATATAGGCCAAGAGCTAGAAATGGGATTAGGGCAGTCAGATTATTTTTGACCAGCATGACATGATAGGCCAAATGGCCTCTTTCTTTGGTGTAAACAGCCATGTGTCAATGGCAATTAGAGATAGGAAATTAATACTGTCCTTACAAGTGACACAGAAATTCAATGAATAAACTATTAACAAAGGTAAAGGTGACATTTTAACATAAATAACAGTCTTTCAAGGGGAAAGGATCTGAACCTCAGAAAGCTAAAAATGGCCTAAATATAGATATGGATAATTTAATGGCACTTGGTAACCTTGGCATTCTTCTTTTCAACTTGCTCGACATCAACTATAAAACAAGCATTTGGAATATTTTCCAAAGCAATTTTCATTAGGAACTTTAGATGGTTAATTCCTTTGTTTTTGTTGCTTTCTTCTTAGCTTACCAGTATTCTAGACATAGATTGCACTTGATCAGCAATAAAACTTTGTCTTTTAAAAATAATGCCATGAGATGAACAGATTTTATTGTCAGAAACACACCTGTTAATAACAAAATTTAAAATGCTGAAAAGATGCTAATGCAAGCTTCACCGTCACAATAAATCTGAAAATATCATTCTGTATTTCACTCTACAACGTAGAGCCTCCTGCTTTTCAGAATTCAATATGATTTGGTCAAATGCATATCATTTTCTGTCCATTCCAGTATTGGCTTGTAATTATGTATCTGCCATATTTGGCACAATGTTCTGTGCCAGGAAAACTAAGTAATTTTATCCTGCAAATATTGCAACAATGAAACAATAAAAGTTTGAAGAGCTTCATTGCAAGTTCCAACTTTTACACACATTGAAAATTGACTTTGACGATCAAAGTCTAAATCTTGTCTTTGTATGGTAGCGGAAAATGGATGATATTGAATCAGCAGCCTGCTTCATATGTCCTCCAATTTTTATTCCAATTGCCTTCAATAAAAAGATATTCATAAGGGGAGATGTAAAACAGACTGTTGATTCACTGTTGCCCATTTTACATTTTTACACTGCCAAAATCTAATTCAAAATCTAGCCTAAAACGTGAAAGTAAAAATATTGAAGTTTTATTTTGAGTCAGTGTAGTGGCTCAAGCAGGCCACTTGCCAACATCTTCTGAAGGGCAATTGGGAATAGATAATAAGTTGCAGCCTAGCCAGTAACACCCATCTCTTTGAAACAATATAAGAAGCACTTCTATCAATATATCTTCTTTCAAGGATTTTATGACTCTGTTCTGCACATTTAACAATTTATGCTTTCTCCCATGACCATCCCTCATAAACATGACCTAGTGTCAACTACATCAGTCTTAAATTAGATTCAAATAGATTTTGATATATTATTGAGATGTTTGCTTTTTATATTAAATTAACATGGACAACCTAAAAAGTTAACTTAAAAAGATAGGAGTGTGCAGCAAGTCAGCATCACTATGAAGTGGGTTAGGAAAGCAGACCTGAGTGGGAATTGGGAAATAAAAAAGGGTCAGATTTTTCCAGTCTATGGTCGACTTGGACTCAAAGAGGAGAAAGACAGAGCAGCAGCAGAACGGAGTGGACCAGGAGATGAATGGTAGCAGCAGAAATTCCTGATAAAAACCTGAAACAGTTAACCCAGATTGAGCTCAATTTAAGCAGCAGCTAAACCCCAGCAGGAACACTGCCAGACTTTCGAAAGACTTTTGGAGATGACATTATCATGAAGCAGTGATATGTTTAGTAAGTAGTGGGTAAGTTTTTCTCCAAGGTAAGAGTTCAAGCTTCTTTGTTTTAAGACAAAATTAAATTTCTACTTGGCTTAAATTTTGGGTAAAAGTTTTCGAACTAAAGTTAAGACAGGGGAACTCAGTCCTGTGTGTTACATGGCCTGATTTATGTGGGAAATCTTAGATATTCCTGGCAGTCTGGATGGCCACATCTGAAGGAAGTGTCATTGGTTTGGACATTGGTTTGAGTGCCAGGTTTTGGAGCTAATGTCAGCTGGAGACACACCAGTGAATCTTGGATGCTGAGAGTTATGTGGATAGCATATTTTTAGACATGGTCACTCTGCAGCTTATGGAAGCGCAGTCAGGGAAGAGATGGGTGACAGTCAGAAGAAGAGAATCAGATAGTGAGTCAAGAAAACCCAAGAGTGCAGCTCACTCAACAATGGCTTTTCTGTGTTGGAAAATGGTGAGACTTTAATTTTTGGCAAAGATCTGTAGGTCGGGTTGTGGGTGAAGTTGTTAACTTGCTCACCGAGCTGGCTTGTTCTCATTCAGACATTTCGTCACCATGCTAGGTGACATCATCAGTGGAGTCTCCGATGAAGCGATGTTATTCTACTCCATTTGGTCTGGTCCGTTATGGTGAGTACTGTCATTTTCAGTTCTGATCTGTATTCTGATCTGTATGGGTTTATATATGGGGTCCAATTCTATATGTTTCTTGATTGCATTACGGGTGGAGAACCATGTCTCCAGGAACTCCAGTGTGTGTCGACGTTTGGCTTGGGCCACTAGAGTACAGTGAGAGTATGGAGAACTTCGGGAAGTGCTGACAGAGCCCAGCTGCAGAAGGAGGGGAGTAGAAAGAAAAGGTACAGTTGTAGAAGGCTTAATAGTGAGGAGTATAGGCAGGCATTCTGTGACCACAGACATGTCTCCAAGATGGTATGTTGCCTCTCTGAGTCCAGGGTCACAGCTGTCATTGAAGGTTTGCAAAGCTTTCTGAAAGGGGCAGGCCAACACTGAGGTCATGGTCATCATTATGACCAACAACATGGGCAGAAAAAGGGATGAGGTCATGCAACAAGAATTTAGAGAGCTAGGTTGCAGATTGAAAAGCAGGACAACAAAGATTTGTATTTATTCATAGGACGTGGACTTTGCTGGCTGGCCAGAATTTATTGCCTGTCCTTGGCTGCCCTTGAGCTGGATGGTTCATTAGGCTATTACAGAGGCAGTTTAGAGTCAACAACATTGCTGTGGGTCTGGAGTCACATGTAGGTCAGATCAGGTAAGGATGACAGTTGTAATCTCTGGATTAGTCCCAGTGTACAAATGAGTATAGAAATAGATAAAGAGACAGAAACTGAATGTATGACTGAAGGACTGGTGTAGGAGAAAGGACGTTAGACTATCTCAGCTCCAGAACATTTCTCAGGTTAGTGTCTGAGGTCCAAGCATCTTCAGATGTTTCAGCAATGACGTTTCCTTCGGTTATAAGGTCAGAGGTGGGGAAATTTGCTGATGATTGCACAATATTCAGTACCATTCATGACTCCTTGTAGGGCAGCATGGTGGCTCAGTGTTTACACTGCTGCCTCACAGCACCAAGGATCCGAGTACGATTCCACCCTCGGGCGACCCTAGGACAGACATTCTCCCCATGTCTGCATGGGTTTCCTCTGGGTGCTCCGGTTTCCTCCCACAGTCCAAAGATGTGCAGGTTAGGGTGGATTGGCCATGCTAAAATGCCCATAGTGTTCAGGGATGTGTAGATTATGTGGGTTACAGGGGGATGGGTCTGGGTGGGATGCTCTGAAGGTCGGTGTGGACTTGTGGCCTGTTTCCACACTGTGTTCAATTGCAACAAGATCTGGACAACATTCAGGCTTGGGCTGTCAACTGGCAAGTAACATTCATGCTACACAAATGCCAAGAAATGACTATCTCCAATGAGTGACAATCTAATCATTGCCCCTTGACATTCAGTCATGTTACCATCACTGAAACTCCCACTTTCAACATCCTTGGAGTCACCATTGGTCAGAAACTCAACTGGACTCATCACAAACAAAGTGGCTACAAGAATAGGTCAGAGGCTAGGAATACTGCAGCAAGTAACTCATCTCCTAACTCCCCAAATCCTGTTCACCATCTACAAAGCACAAGTCAGGAGTGTGATAGAATACTTCACTTGTCTGGATGAGCGCAGTCCCAACAACACACAAGAAGCTTGACACCATCCAGGACAAAGCAGCCTACTTGATTGACACCACATCCCCAAGCATCCACTCTCTCCTCCACCAATGCTCAGTTGCAGCAATGCGTACCATCTATAAGAGGCACGGCAGAAATTCACAAAAGATCCTTAGACAGCATCTTCCAAACCCATGACCACTTCCATCTAGATGGACGAGGGCAGTAGATACATAAGAGACACTGCAAGTTCCCCTCCGAGCCACTCACCATCTGACTTGGAAATATAGCGCCGTTTCTTCATTGTTGCTGGGCCAAAATCCTGGATTTCCTCCCTAAGGGCATTGTGGATCAACCTACAACCAGCATGAAGGCTGCAGTGGTTCAAGAAGGCAGCTCACCACCACTTCTCAAGGGCAACTCAGGACAGGCAATAAAAGACCCAGCCAGTGATGCCCACATCCCACAAATGAATAAAATGAAAGAAAAAGATGGAATGTGAGACCTGTACAGGTCCTACAGGTTGCAATTGATCTGCGGTAAAACCAACATCCTTACAAGAGAGATTTTGCAAGGGCATTTTGTGAGGTTTTAACTAATTTGGCTGGGGGAATGGCATACAGAGTGTGGGTACAATAGGGGATGATGCATAGAAAAATGTAGAAGAAAAGCCAAGTCAGTCTAACAGTGTATATAGTCAAGTTAAGACACGGAAGTGTAAAAATAATAGGTTAATAATAGTAGGGGATTTCAATTGCCCTAATATTAACTGGAATAAATAAAGTATCAAGGGCATTGAGGGTGGAATTCTTAAAATGTATGTAGGACAGCTTTTTAATCCAACATGCAGAAAATCCTACAAGAGATTTGTAGTGCAGTACTGGACTTAATTTTAGGAAACATAGTGAGGCAAGTCATAGAGGTTGTCAGTGATTAAGCATTTCAGATGACCATAATTTGATAAGAGCCCATAACTCAGTAAGATTTATGTAGTCATGCATAAGAACAAACGGACTAGAAATAATGGTGTTGAATTGAGGGAAAGTTGATTTTAATACGATTAGACTGGATCTGCTCCCTAATGTACTTATTAATTCCCTTTGGACTTTCCTTTATTTCATCTCCATGTGTTTCTTCATGCTTCCTTTTACTTCTTTTTTAAGTAACCCTCTTCACTTTCACACACATCAAGGACTTCTGGGATTCTAAGTCCATAATATCTAACATAAACTTCCTTTGTTTTCCTTTTCAAATACCAGGCTGCTGTGGGAGGCAAGGGAGGAGTTTGCAGGGGCCCTGACATTAATTTTTAAATTCTTTGTGAACACAGTAGAGGGAATGGAAGACTGAAGGACAGCTAATGTGATACTATTATTCATGAAGGGTGCGAGGAATAAACTAGGGAACTTTAGCTAATGAGTTTAACATCAGTGGTCAGTAAACTATTAGAAAAAGTTCTGACAGGCAGAATCAATCTCCATTTAGCAAGACAAGAATTAGTCAAGGATAGTCAGCCTTGGATTTGTAAAGGGAAGACCATATCTGACACATTCTGATCGGGTTTTTCAAGGAGGTAACGAGATGTGTGGCTGGAGATAGTGTGGTGAATGTAGTCTATATGGACTTTGATCTTCCATGGGAGACTGATTGAGAAAGTTAGGCTCCACTGGACCCAATATAGTTTGGCAAATTGAATCCAAAATTGGTTTAGTGGCAAGAAGCAGATGGTGATGTTCAAAGGTCATTTTTGTGGCTGTACAGTTCATAAAGCATAAGTATCATAGAAACATAGAATATAGGAGTAGGCCATTCAGCCTTTGACCCTGCTTTGCCATTCAATATGACCATGGCTAATCATCCAACTCAGTACCCTGTTCCAGCTCTATCCCCATATTCTTTAATCTCTTTAACCCTAAGGACTATACCTACATCTTTCTGGAAAATCTTCAATGTATTGGCCTCAACAATTTCCTGTGGTGGAAAATTCCACAAGCTTACCATTTCCTGGGTAAAGAAAGTTCTCCTCATCTCAGCTCTAAACAGACAACCTTGTATCCTTAGACTGTGACCCCCCCGGCTCTGGACACCTCAGACATCAAGAACATCCTTCCTGCATCTACCCTGTCTAATGCTGTTAGAAGTTTGTAAAGTTTCTAAGAGATCCCCTCTCATTCTTCTAAACCCCAGTGAATATAGTCCTAACAAATCCAGGTTTCCCCACAAACATCAGTCCTGCCATCTTCGGAATCAGTCTAGTAAACCTTCTTTGAACTGCCTCAATAGATAGAACACCCTTCCTCAGATAAAGAGACCAAAAATGCACATAATACTCCAGGGGTGGTCTTACCAATGCCCTAAGTAATTGCAGCAAGCCATCCCTGCTCCTGTACTTGAATCCTATTGCTATGAAGACCAACATACCATTTTCACTATCTGCTGCACCTGCATGCTTTCAGAGATTTGCACTTTAAGTACAAGGATACCCAGTTACACCTTTCCCTTTCCCAATTGATTACATTTCAAATAATAATTTGCCTGCTTTTTATTTTCTACCAATGTTGGTAGCCTCACATTTATTCACAACAAATCTGTCATACATTTGCCCACTTTACTTAACTTGTCCAAATACCACTGAAGCTTCTCTGCATCCTCTTCGCAGTTCACCCTCCAATCTAGCTTTGTGTATCTACAGATTTGGAAATATGGCAGAAAGCTTCATCATCTAAATCAACACATGTCGTGAATAACTTGTGTCCAAGCACTGATCCCTGCAGTACCTCATTAATTAGACATGCCACTTGGAAAAAGACCCATTTATTCTTACTTTTTGTTCTTGCCTGCCAATCAGCTCTCAGTCAATTTCAGCACATGACCTCCAACCCCATGCACTTTAATTTACACGCTGTTCTATTATGTGGGACTTTATTGAACACCTTCTAAAAATTTGAATAGGCAACATCCACTGACTCCCCCTTACCACTCCTCTCCACTCCATCCTCATTGTATTAATAGGACACAGAGCATAAAAGCTAGAAAGTTGTGCTAGATTTGTATAGGGGACTGATTTGGCTTCAACCAGAACATTGTGTCCTCTTCTGAGTGTCTCATTTTAGGAGAGATTTGAAGACCTTGGAGAGAGTGCAGTAAAGATTCATGAGCTGACCCCATATGAAGAATGGCAGTTATATAGATTGATTAGAAAGGTTGGGACTGTTTTGTTGAAGAGAAAGTTGAGAGCGGGTTTGATAGAAGTACACAAAGTCAGGAGGGGTTTGGACAGATTAGATCAGGGAATAATGTACTCACTGGCAGTCCTAACAAAAGCAAGGTGGCACAGATTTAAATTATATAAAAAGCAATTCCAACACAAAGAGAAACCTTTTCTCACAGCTAGTGATTAGGGTCTGGGATGCTCTCTCTATAAGTGTGTTGGAGGCAGGTTCGGACTCATTGAAGGGGAAATTGCATTGTTATCTGAAATGGAAGAGTATGCAGAGCCACAGAAAGAGTGCAGAGAGATAGTATCAGATTAATTGCTCTCACACACAACTGACAGAGAGATTATACGTTGAATCTCCTGCTCTATATAACAATTCTGTGGGGCAAATTTTACACATGTGGGGAGGAGGACAGGGTTGTGTATAGATCACCACTCTCTCAGAACAAAACCAGGACTGATTGTGAAAAGGCTGCCCAGCAGGGTTAAGGAAGCCTTGCTTTCAAGAGCTGTTGACCAACCTGATTGGCCAGCAACTGGGTAATGCCACAGTGCAACAACTCAGTTGTAGCCATTGCTAGGATTACATACAAACCCAAGCAGAGAGCGGTCAATCGTCAAGTTAAGACCAGGATTCTTGGATGAAGAGGGATTGGATACTATAGGGAGAGGGAAAGGAGAATTAGCTTTCAGTGGTCCAGGAGGGAGTTGCAAAGGCTGAGGTAAAATATCTTGGGGGTGGGACCCCCATTGAGCAGGAGGCACCCCTCAAATCAGATACTCTTCCATCCCTTCTGACTTTTCATTTGAGATCCCAATGGGAAGAAGCACTAACAGGAAAAAGAGCAATATTTGGAAATGAAGTATGAAGAAAAGTGGTATACTGGAGCTCCAATTAGGTAGCATACAAGGCAAGTTGGATCAGCTTGTGTCATTCATCAATGTTAGTGGAATTTCCTTCCAAGATGGTGAAATATTGCATTGATTGCCTTCATTCATCTTTCCTCAGCCTCACAGATTATTGCAGTGAGAGTGGAAATAGCCTCTTAAGCTGGGTGACAATGTGGAAAGCCATGGGCTAGCCATTTGCCCGGTTTAAAGTGACTCTCACCTGCAAAGACATTGGCTTTGTTGGGGGCAGCGGGGTCATGAATTCCCTCACAGAGATTCTATGAAATCTCTGTGCACCTTACATTGCTGCCAGAGTTGTCTAATCCAATGCTTTTCTTGCTAGCTTTCCATTTCCCTCCCAGTTAAAACTGCGGCAGATCTGAACCTTTCACAAGTAAACCATTCATATACACTCCGGTCCTCCCTGACCTTCATCTTTAATGTGATGATTAATTCATCCTCATCTACGAATATCTCCATTTTTCATTACATCTATACCTTTGGAATCTAAACATTTTCACTGAATGTTCCGTTACTCTGCTAGTAATCTTCTGTAGCTTGTTGTTTGCTCAATATTGGTTTCAGAGTTGAAGATTTTCTTTACTGGAAGTTAGGAAAGTTGATACCAGATGTGACTCTTCAACTTGTTATACCTCGTAGATCAATATACCCTCTCATTGATTTCAGTAGGTTAGAGATAGCCACAATTATCTACATTGGCTTATTAAGTGGAATATATCAAAGGGGCATGCCAAAATGTTTTCTTAAAAATGGCGACAAACAGCAGAATATTAGTGAGCAATGTCACAGGAGCTCTTCTAGTATACATGTACCTAAAAACTTTGCATCAAGAATGCACCTATCCCACTCCTGGTGCCACACTTCAAAGCATAACATTGTTATAGATACAAAGCAATCTTCAAAACTGGAAAATTAATGTTAGCCATAGACTTTCAGTCTGACATTGGCCTAGTTACATTTGTTCTCTGATTAATCTTACCATCTTACAAGGAACTTTGATTACAGACGTGTGCCTGTTTAAATAGTGATGGTTTGAATTTCCAAGGGTGGATAATGATATCTGCCAATCGTCATGGATTTACCTCTGAACCCATCATAATATCCAGAATCCATCTGTAACTGGGTTATGTGGATCAGGTTGGTGGGGTAGGGGGCTGATGTGAGTGAAGAGACAGCGGCAACTTGGTCTCGAGTGGGCTAACCTGACAGATCAGCATTACCCGGTGTGGTTCATGAGCCCCATTCTTGTAAGGCAGTCTCTGCCACATTGACTATAGAGGAAGGAAGTGTGCTGAGAAGGTGCAGTCTTTGCTAGCATCTTTTTTGTTTCTGGGCCCTCTTCTTAAAATCTGCATGTTTCATTTCTGCTCTCCTCTTCCCTTGCCCTTCCTAACAGCCTCCAGAGGTCATGGCCTTCAATGACTGACACTCAATTGGAAGACAATGTACACCATCTTAAAATCTCATTTGCGGGTGTACTTGAAGTTAAAGAACGGACACCCAGCAGCTCATGACCCTGCGACCAATTCACCATGCAGAAAGTCTTTGCACCTTTGGCCATTGTCAATCCAATGAATGTTGCTGAGCTTAGTTTTCACTGGCTTTGCATTGTGTCTGCTGATGGAATTAGCTCCAAGACACATGAGTTAATGATATGCTAAGAAATGCCTAGGCTATACCTGAGGCAGTGAAGGTAAAAACTGTACAATCATTCCCGCCGCCTGACACATGTTGTCCAGGCCTCACCACTTTGAAGCAATTGGCCTGGTAGAATTGCAGTGCAGAGTTCTCAGGTTGCTGTTATTTTACACGCTGTTATTCAGCTGTAAATTTTGCAATGCTTGCATTGATTTCAGCCACAAATGAAAGATTGCAAGTGTTCATAGATACTAGATGTCTGGAGTTTAAATTTTAATCATATTCGGTACCCAAAAAATACTGCATGTAGGGTGCAGACAAATCCTGTCCGTAGTGTTGCTAAGGGCACGGGTGCAGAAATTACATTGGTAGTCACAATTTCCATTGTGTGAATGGTAAATGAATAGCAGTGCTGTTGGAGAGTCTGAGTATCTGTGAACAATTTCAAGAGATATCTGCTATCTTCAAAAAATTACACTGAACTTTTCAGATCTTAGTTAAAAAATAATGTTTTTTGTATAACCCAAAATTCACAGAATTTTATTTTGTAATTTTATATTGATCTGATTTTCTAATTTAAGTTGATTAAAAAGTAAAATATTTGAAATGGAAGTGTGCTTTTGCTGGACTGATAACACAGTTCACCACCTCTCATTTTGATTAATAATTAAAATATGGATATTGCCTATCTTACTGCCTCATGCAGACTACTTCTGAGAATGTTTTGAATAGTGGGGCTGCCTTGGAAAATGATGAACAGGCTGACTTGATTGCAGGAAAATTGCTTTCTATTTTCATTCTGTCTAATTGCAAAGCATTGGTTATGTTTTTATTCATATTTAACAGTGAATTTAACGTAACAAAATTAAGTGCATCATGAATCTTAGTTTTAAGTGTTGAAATCTGACTTCCCTCTCAATTCTCCACAGTCAAAATTTTATTTTGTGAGGGAGCTTCATTAAAATTGGTAGATATAAATGATCTGCTTGATCATCACCACATACCATGTAAACAGAGCAAATACAGAGACATAGCCCAAGCAGAGCTTCCGGGAAATAAAAACCGAAAAAACTGTGGCTGCTGTAAATCAGAAACAAAAACAGAAGTTGCTGGAAAAGCTCAGAGTTAACTTTAAGGGTCCAGTGACCCTTTCTCACAAGGGTCACCAGGCCTGAAACATTAACTCTGATTTTTCTTCCTAGATGTTGCCAGACCTACTGAGCTTTTCCAGCAACTTCTGTTTTTGTTCCAGGAAATAAACTTTCTTTGGCACAATGCTCTTCTAAGCCATCTTTTATTCACTGTGCACCTCATTCGCTTTCTTTTCTTGTTTATGTGTTCCCTTTTTCCTTCTTCCCTCTTTCCCTTGTTCTGTCTTTTCTCACAATTTGTTCATCTACATGGTTTCCCTTGATACACAATATCAACTTTTTGTCTTTCCTCAAAGACGCTGAGTGTTTTCAGAATTCTCCGATTTGATCTTTTGCTATTTGCAATATTTGTTTCTCTTTTTTCGGCAAATGGTTGATCCTAATGCAGACATTTTTTTTCTGCCCATTCCTTGTTACTTTGAACACACTTACCATATTATGTAGGTCCAGAATCATGTGCAGGCAAAAATGGGTCTGAATGGCAGAATCGTTTCTCCAATAGTTAGGCAGAGTGGATTTAAAATAATTATCTCAGCAAATGGTTGTGCAATTTGGATTCCGCTATTTGGGTGATTGATCCACTCAGTTGGTTTATAACTTGAATAAGCTCTGTTTTCCTTTGAAAACTACCACTGCATTTCCAATTTTGTCTCTCCCATTCTTGAAGGTGATGTTGCCTCCAAATTTTTTACTGCCAGGAGCCAAGTTAGGCTCTTAATCGGGTGAATATTTCTTACTTATCTCATTGTCACTGGAACTCGAGGATATTTCAAAATACTCAGAATAAATATTTTCCTGTCATTAAGAGAATTTCTAAAGGGAAGACCCACAATCTGTTTAACTAAGGAAGTTAGGGAATGCACAAAAGTCATGGAAAAAAACACATATCTCTTTAATGATGAGTTCAAGTGAATGGTCATAGTATTAAAAAATACCAGGAAATGAAAAAAAAAGATTAATCAGGAGGAAGAAGTTAGAGAGTGAGAAGAAGCTAGTTAGAAATGGAAAAATGGATAGCAAGAGTTTCTACAGGTATGTAAAAAAGGAAAGAGTAAGTAAAATGAGTGTTAATCATCTAGAGAGAGAGAGAGACTGGGAAGTTGATCAGAGATAGTAAGGGAATGGCAGATGAAATAGACAAATATTTTCTTCTGTCTTCACAACAAAGGATGCAAAAAATCTTTTCAGACATTACTGTAAATCAGGAGGTCAAAGGAAGAGAAGGACAGAGTAAAACTACAAGGATGAGGGAAATACTGATGGAGCTATGAGCTGACTAGTCTAAATGTCCAGATGGATTTCGTCCTAAGGTCTTAAAATAGGTTGCTATCGAGATAATAGGTGCTCTGATGTTAATTTTCAAAAATTCCAGAGTTTCTGGGAAGGTTCCATTGGATTTGAAAGTGGCAAATGTAACCCCTCTGTTCAAGAAAGGAGGCAGAAAGCAGGAAACTATAGGCCAGTTAGCTTGATGTGTGACATGGGGAATGTTTAAAATTGATCATTAAAGAGATTGTGGCTGTGTGCTTAGCAAAAATCGAGGTAATTGGGAAGAGTCAGCATGGTTTTGTGAAGGAGAAATAAGGTTTAACCCATTTATTAGAGTTAGTTGAAGGAGGGGCATGTGCTTGGAATAAAGGGGACATGTAGATACATTAGGATTTCCAGAAGGAATTTTTTTATAAGATGCCATATCAAAGGTTATTGCAGAAAATAAAAACTGGTGGAAAAGGGAGATCATATGTTGGCCTTCATACCTAGGGGTTTCAAATGCAGGAGCAGGGATGTCTTGCTGCAGAGATAGTAGGAACTGCAGATGCTGGAGAATCCGAGACAACAAGGTGCTGGGCTGGATGAACACAGCAGGCCAAGCAGCATCATAGGAGCAGCTGCTATAGACGGAGTGCAGCAAAGGTTTGTCAGACTGATTCCGGAGATGATGATGATCAGGAGGACTGATGCTTGAAGAGATACTGGACTGGTTAGGACCGTATTCACTACAGTTTAGAAGAATAAAAGGGGAATCGTTTCCAAATCTATAAAATTCTAACTTAACAGGATAGATGCAGAAAGATTGCAGCACAGCATGGTGGCTCAGTGGTTAGGATTGTTGCTTCACAGCACCATGAATCTGGGCTTAATTCCAGCCTTGGGTGCCTGTCCACATGGAGTTAGTAATTTCTCCCATGTTTGTGTGATTTTCCACTAGGTGTTCTGGTTTCCTCCCACCATCCAAAGATGTACAGGTTAAGTTGATTGGCCATGCTAAAATTGTCCATCGTTTCCAGGGATGACAAGGTGGATATGGAAATGCTGTTTCTTCTTGTGGGTGAATCCAGAATGTGGTGGTCTCCTTTTCTGGTCAAAGATGTAGAGGTTTTGTTTTCCAGAAGACTGTGAGGCAGAGTTCTTAAATTTTTTTTAAGTCAGAAGTGGGTAGATTCATGTTAGGTACAGGAATCAAGTGTTACTCATTACCCAAGAATATTGTGGAAGCCAGAACACTGAGAAGGAGATAGATAGACAGATTTTTAATTAGTAATGGGTTAAAGGGTTGTGGGGAGCCCGCGGGAAAGTGGAGTTAAAGCTGAGGTGAATTTAGCCATGATAGAATTAAATGGTGGCGCAGACTTGAGTGGGATGAATTACCTATTCCTGCTTCTGGTTTTTTAATGTTCTTACATTATTGGGGGTAGATAGGAATTTGAATGCATAGTGACAGCAGGGCAGCCACCATTCTGCACCCTTTTCTCTCCAACATCATAGCTGAGGGGTGGCACCCTGCAAAATCCAATTTCATGTTTTTATTTATCCAATCAGATTTCTGATCTTTCACTGGACTAAAACAGCTCTTAGCAAATTTATGAATGACATTCTACCTTACTGTGACAAAGGTAAACTTTCCTTCCTCCTACCTCTTGACTTGCATGCAGCCTTTAACATGAGTGACCACACTATCTTCCTCCAATGTCACTCCAGTGTCATCCTTTTGGGTTGGACTGCTTTCATCTTGTTCCAGTCTAACCTACTTAATCGGAGCCAGAGAATTACTTACAATGGAATCGTTTGGCTTTCTTACTCAACTACCTCTGGTGTTCCCAAGGATCTATCCTTGGCCTCCTCCTATTTCTCTACTGCATGTTACCCCTCACCATCATTTGGAGAAGGCTTAGTTATTCACATGCATGCTGATGCTACCCACTTCTACTGTATCACCATCACTCTCGACACATTGTCAAATTATGAGGCTGCTTATCTGACAACTAGAACTGGTAAGCAGAAATTCCCCAAATTAAATACTATGAATAATTTAACAATTCCTTTCTGGCCCTGCTGAAACTCTATTCCCTAGCTGTTGATTTCATCTTTCTCCCTGGCAACAGTGTATGCCAAAGCCAGTCTTTTCACAAGCTTGATGCCATATTTGACCTGGAGATAAGCTTCTGACTCCATATTTGTGTCATAACAAAGTTCACCTATTTCCACATCATCACACTTCACCCCGTGTCGGGTCATCTGCTACTGAAACCTTCATCCGTTCCTATGTTATCTCTAATTTTCAACTATGCAACTATTTCAGTATACTTATAGCTGATCTCCCCCATTTTGCCTGCTCTGATCATAAGGTCTTTCATAACTCTGCTGCTCATATCTTAACTTGCACTAAAGCCCATTCACTGTTGTGTTTTCTGTCCTACACATTCTCTCAGCCAAACAAAATCATGCTTTTAACCTTCTCATCAAGTTTGCAAATCCCTGCATGGCCTTGCTCCTCCCTATCTCTGTACCCTGCTCCAATCCTATAACTCTCTGAGATTCCGGCTCTTCTCTCATTCTGCCGATGTGTACATTCCAAAGTATAATTGCTCCAAAGTTGATGGCCCGTCCTGCAGTTGTGCAGATCCCAAGCTCTGGAATTTCCTTTCTAGATCTTTTCACCTCACCACCTCAGTTTCCTCCATATTTCCTTATATGGTTCAGTATCACATTTAATTTTATAATGCTCCTGTGATATGCTATGGGACTTTTTTTTAATGCGCTAGAGAAATTCCGTGTGTCTTTCAAACCCAAACTGAGTTTTTAAAAAAAAGCCTGAGGCATTTTGAGCATATTCTTAACCAATCTTACAAGCAACATTATGCAGCCGCTCATGAACATCATGCTTTGAATGTAATTCAGGCCTTGAGAAAACCGTGTTTGTTTTTTTTAGCTATGCAACGTGATAAAAGATAATAGTCAGAGTTCCACAAATGATTAACATGAGTGCAGCTGCTGGTTAAAAGTTTCTTGGTATTGCCATGTGTAATATTTAATGTGAGCACAGCTTGTTCTAATGCTTCTAAAATTATAATTTGCAATATCTTGAAGAAAAATAAGGTCACACATTAAACATAAACAACGGACAAGATCTCTATGCAGGCAATCATTAATAATTACCTAATTGTTTAAAGCTAAGCACCAGATGAAAAGATTTGCTGCAAACACCATGTAACTGCCTATCAAATAATCTATAACCAAACTTAAATTAGCTACATGCAATGGCTGTATCAAAATGACTCAGGTAAATGACATTTTTCTAATCAGTGTTTAAAGTCAAACATAACTTGGACAACAATACACATACTTCCCACCTTGGAAAAATTGCAATATATGTCAAGAAAGTTAGCAAATAGAGCAGTATTTGAGCAGTGCAGAAAGAATTGTTATTGACTGTGAAAAACTAACAAACTCGTTGCATGCGCTAATAAATGGCTAATTTCTGTTTTCTCAGCATCTATATTGTCCTTACTATTGAAAAATCCACATATAGCTTTTGATTTCTTTACCTATGTTTATAAAAGTGCAAGAACAAATTACAAGAAAGAAAATAACAAAAGCAAATCTTTCTTCAATATGTTAATATTAATAATTAAAGTAAAAGTCATTGCCTGACCAGAATATTTTAATATTTATGATTGCATTTCTCCTTCCTTCCATTTGATTTATATGCATGTGACAAAGCTAATCACACATATATATTAAGGAGGTAAAACCCAGAAGAGAACTGCTGAACATAATGCATCAAAGATTCTGGATGGATATTCAAGGATACTAGAGAAAACAGTTTCTCAAGTATATGTATGAACGTGCTTTTGCCATGGTCATACATGTCAGAATTCGGACATGCTTTCTCATATTTGAATTAAAGAGCAGAGCATCCTATGATTTTCTAATAATGTATTGCTGACAATGATTTTTTATTTGTCACTGATTCTCCCACAATACTGTCAACCATGCATCTGGCAACATGTAAAATTAAAAATAACCCGTAAGGAGGTAAGGATGTAATCCCTGTTCAACTCTTTCTCCTTTCCCCCTGATTCCTACAGCAGTTATCACATCCTTAAAGTCAGTGTTACAAATGTTGATGGAAAAAGAAGCATGCTGTTGAATCTTGACATTTTACACTCAGAAAGACACATATAATGGAGCAAATTTCCAAGGAACAACAATTTATACTGCATAAGAAAACTGAGAGAGGCAGCTTGGGGTCAGTGATGCATTACCGATGATACACCTCAATCATCCAGGGTTGACTTGGCTTTTTTAAAATTTCAGCAAATGCTTTGGGGGAGCTATTTCTTGGTTCCTTCTCCATGGCAATGCTTCGATTAATTGGGGTCCACTTGTCAAAAATCACATTCTGGTTCAATGGGACAGTGCGGGCTAGAAATTAATTCAGACTTGGACATTCACCATCTTACCTTAGTAGCAGTAAACAACTTCCTCGCTTTTTATTGTTCCCTTCATCTTAATGAGTTACATCTACCCATACTTGGCTTGTTTAACAGCAAAATACCATAGATGTTCAGAATCTAAAATAAATGTAGAATATATTCAGCTGGTCTGCACAGAGAAACTGAGTTACCATTCCTGATTGATGTCTTTTTGTCTTGATGAATTAAACTGCCTAAATCATTTAACCTTGCTTCTCCCTGTGCTGCCTGATACCTTTCTTAAAAGTTTATCGTAGTTGGTAGTGGAAGCTTACAAGAGGAGGATGAACAAATAGGGAGGAATTCTTTTCCTGAGAGTCTTTGATATTTACAATTAAAATATGGCTGATAAGGAGCAGACTATAGAAGGATTTCCAGAACAATGGTTAGAAAGGGCCCTTCTTAGAGATGAAATTGCATTGATAGAAACATTTTAAATTTTGGAAATTAGCATATGGCAACTTGGATTTAAAGTTTAGCCTGTACATTTTGTGAGCTCTCCCTGATAACAAGATACCTAGACTTCATTGAGCACAGAATAGAAAATTTTAGGCATGTTGCTGCCTTCTGTGTGCATGTTTCAGCTTTCCAGCAACTGCAGTATTTTAGTTTTATTTTACACTGATGGGAAAACAATTTCTCATGGTAAACATCTCCAACAATACAATTTTTCAAGCAACTGATTTTTTTCTCAGCAACTTATATATCATTCTAATTGTGTTACAATCACAGTGCTGCCTACAACAGGGCTGATAACATTAACAAGGACTGAAATTTAGGATAAGTCAACAATGATACAGTATAACTAACATCATGTAATGCAATTAAGAAATAGAAGAGGCCATTGCCCCAAACAACGTCCATTCACCCCTGTCGCAGAAGGAGGGAAAATCTTTTGCATCAAGACCAACGTTATCTTTCAAAATCAAAAACATGCTTGATAGTTCAGATTTTACAGTCAGTAGCGAAGGAAGAATGTTTACTCTTCATCTCATTGTTGTCTTTACAGTGGCAACTTCCCCTAATTTAACATCCGATTCAGTTCAATGTCATCCAGCTTCTGTTAACAGGCTCAGTAACAGTATATTTTTTCAGCCTGCATATATCTTCAGGGAGAGACATACAAAAATTTCACATAAAAAAAACATGAGATTTCGTTCAGATAGGGAGGCTGAAATAGGAACAATTCTGTACATGTCAGAAAGCCAATTCCAAACCATTGATTTTCATATTTGACTGCAGTACATTGCACTGTGTGCATTCATTCCCATTAGGAAAGTTAATTGAGATCTCTTAATTACTCAATATTAATGTAGGCTTTGCAATTTAACCTTTGGAGCTTCCCTGAGGTTTCCTGGAACTCACCAGTAAATGAAAGGTGAGAAAACATTGACAATTGAATAGTTTGCATCCATGACAGGGAAATGTACCAGTAGGTATCAAGTATTCACAACTGCTTTCCTACCTACTTGCGATAAGAGGTTTCTTCACAGTATGGATGCTGGTCGTTTATCCAACTTTGAAAGTATCGTCTAGACTTGGGTGGTTGAGAGAATCTGACCTAGAGTTTTTAACTATCAAGGCACAACTGATGTCTGAACTGATATTTTACTTTTAGATCTCAAATGGAAATAAAAGTGCCCTGAAGCAACATTCTGCTGATCATAGGATAGAGGCTTCAGCAGAGAGTTGCAATTCACAAGAGCCAAACCCACAATACCAGATCTAAAACATGCATGAAGCTTCTTCAATATGTTGGAAGACCAGTGTTTCAAAAGGCTCAGGGTGTCACATTAAACAATGGACATCAATTGTAACCATCTTAGAACAAGATCTGCTGCAAACTGCATCTCGTGGCCATATCTGACCAGTGGCTGTCAAAAGTCAGAGTTTTCCAGATATAGAAAATATTCCCTGATAAACACCATGTCCAGGTCCCAATCTCAATGGTATTTGATGGCTGCAGGGTGGCATCATCCCAAAAATGGAGGCCATGTCCACATTACAGTTAAGAATGCAGATGGGATGTGGCAGGTTCGGTTAGAGAGCCCACAGCACGGAATGGCTGCCCTACTGGGAGGGTCGGGTGTGAATGCACCTTAAATGGGGGTGCTTTTGAATTGCTGTGGAACAGCTCTGTTGGGGATTAAGGAAGGGAAAACCTCTCCACACAGGAATGATTGTGACCCTGGTTGTGACTATTTCAGCTTTGCAGCTTCTTCTTTGGTGCTTTCAGAGGAGGCTCCAATGACCCTCTGACCTCCTGGGAGGAGGTCACCTCTGAGTAGCTGCTGCCCTCCTGTTTCAGCTGTAGTGTCCAAGGGTGGGAAAATTCCTTTAGTATGATGCTTGATGGGGGTCTTATTTGAAGCAAGCGGCTGATGACTTTTGTGAAGGGCTACCGTGGCAACCACGTCCCCTCCCCAACACCAAGACTCTTTTCTGGAAGCACAACAGCATCAGTGAGCTGTCCCAAAGCAGTTTTTTGGTAAATTCCTATTCCCTGACCCAACCTGAAGATTGCTTCAAACCAGTTAGGAGGACTCTGCCAATGTCACCACATCTCTACTTTTGCATCTAGCTTCCTCCAGGGCTCTGTTGGAAATATTTACAAGATTTCCTACTCAGATAACTGACTGACTGGTTCCTTTGTCAAGGATGGCAATTATTTTAACTTTGCCACTGATGATGCAAGTCAAAATGATAAAGACCTCTAATTTGAGGCCCCAGCTGATTTCTCAAGTGTTGAGCATTGCTAACTGGGACAATGGAGGTAACCTTTAGATCATCTGGAAATATTTGTGTACTGGGCTTCCACTCCATCCTTGGGCAAAAGATGTTTACCTGAATGTGTGCATCAGATTCCCAAGCAACTTCCATGATGTTTTTGACCTGCTTCCCTCCTTCCTGATGTCTTCCCCATTGAAACATTCTTAAGTTACACGTTGGCTGCACAGAGTCAAGGGAAGTTCACTTAAAAAGTGACTGATGATAACTGTCAGTGTTCTGAAGAATGTAATGTGGCAGTGACATGATGAATATTGCACAACTACCAGGTGTATGATGGAACAGACCAATAATATGCAAAGGATGCTCCTCGGGTGCCTAGCTCGAAAAACTCACAACCATGGTCACAACAAATCGTGTGGAGGGATTTTCCCTTCCTTACTCCTCAACAGCTAAATCTAGAATCGCCCTTCAGTACTCACCAGTCAGGGTCACTTCAATGGCAGAATGTAATGCTCATAATGTAGGACTAATGACAAATGTAACTGCATGGGATGCGCTTGCTATTCCACTGTTCACTAAGCGTCTACCACTGCATTTAACTAATAACCATTCACAAAAGCCATGTTCATTCCCAGCCAACGATGGCTCAAACAAAACGCAGTTCTGCAAACACCTGTGGACAGAGCCTTCAGATCTTGGTCCGAGTCCTGTGTCCACACCTGAGATCAAACTAAAAATTGGCCATGACCTGCAGTTTTTCAGGTGAACCTTCAGGACGAGAGCATTCCCAGCCGAAGCAGTCAGGGTGAATTCACAGTTGCTCTTCAAGATAGCTGTGGCGAGGATTACCACTGACTGATCTCCTTTTTAGCATTGTGGGTTATATTCTGTGTTTCACAAGTCCTTAAACTACTTTACCAATTACTGAGAGATAGTAATATATCAGTTAAGTGATGGGGGGCGGTTGCTGACTGGCAAGTTGGTAGGATGGTGGGGTGACAGAGGGGAGAGGGTGTAGGATGCCAAATGGGTTAGGGGAGAGAATGTCAGAGGTGTGAGGGGTACAGTTGCCAGGTATGTGGTGGGGGATGGGATAGTCTTCAGGTGGGTAATGTGAATGGTGCCAGCATAGTGTGAGGTAAGGATTTAATAAGAGTAACATGCACACATGCCAGCTACATCAAGAAGTAAGGTGCCAGGTGAGTGATGGATACAGATGTCAGCTGGTTGAGGAGGGAAGGCACCAGGTGAGTGAGCTTAGGGTAAGTTGGAGGTTGCACCAATGGGGGAGAGTTGGGGGCTTTCGGTGAGGGTTACTTTGGTGGCTGTGTGGATTTGATCTATGTAAATGGAGGTCAGTCGGTGGGGCGAGGTGCATGGAAACATCACTTCTCACGGGGTATTTCTCAAATTGAGGTTTACAGTATCACCCGGGGATTGAGTCAGGTGGAGTCCTGGGCCGGCAACTGTGAGGATGTAGAGTCAGAGGAGATTGATGTTCAGGTGATGGGGGTCCCTGTCGGAGGGAGAGTCCTACTGGAGTGGGAGATGGGAGTTAGGTCAATGTGGAAGCGTGGGTGGTGAAGGGTGTGAGAGCCCTATGTTTGGAGATGATGGTGTCCGGTCCAGGGTTGGATCAGGGGAGTGCTGTGTCAGGTCCATATTGCTTCGATGGGGTGGGGGAATGTGGTGTCAGATTGGGTTTGTAGGTTTGGGAGATGGGGAAGGGGCTTTGTCAGTTGAGGGATGAGATGTCAAACCCCTGTAAGGTCAGAGTTTTAGGCAGGACATCGAGTGTCTGTGGGGCATCAGGGACAGTGTTTATTGATGGGTGGAAGGGGTCAGTTTTACAATTAGAGAATTTATTTCCTCAAACATTTTTGGCTAGCTATTCAAGTATATCAGTCACAACTATGTGAAGTATGTGACTCTAATTCAGAGTTGGAGACTTTTTTAGAGGGTTTCAGGCACTGCATTTTTCTGATAATAAGCTGAAGGACACATTGTTACAGGGTAAGCCTGGGTCTGGGGTCTCATTGAACCTTTTCAATGGAATATTTATCATGTGCAGGTGACTGGAGATCATTCACATGGCCTCATCTAATTTCCACATTTGTTGTTCCAGGCAAATGGCCACTAGTCTGCAATACCACATCATTCATGTGTGAGATGAGTTCTTCTAACATCTCTGCAAACATCCACTGTACTGGTTGGAATATCTGCTGGTGTATCATACATTTTCTGCTGCTGTTCAAGATGGCCTTTTGTTGATGGGCCTAAATTTTGGCATCTGCATGCAACCGGGGAGACCTTGTCATCCAAGTCTCTGCCACACGTTAACTTATGAAGTCATAGTCATAGGTTTGGCCACTGAAATGTGAGTAGCTATTGTGATTGAAACGAGGTCAGCCAACTGGACCTCATAGAATATGAGTTTCCTCATTGGGGCTGTTAAACTCGCCCAATCAGGGAGCCCTGGCTGACAGATATAAACAGGAGTGTCAGAGGTCCTGTTCACTCTGAAGAGACACTACTAGAGTCAAGGACTTTTCACGTGGAAATAAAGGATGAATTGGTGTTGGGATACAGTCTCGGTGGAGTTATTTAAGTGGCGACAAGTGTAAAGCACATTCATGAAGAAACTCACTTATAATAGTTGCCTTTGATTTGGGGTAAGCATTTCATACATCATGGCTTTCTTTGAGATGCTTGATTCGTTTGATCCTGCCGTTGAAGACTGGGCCCAGTATATAGAAAGAATGTGTTATATTTCTGAACATATGACATTGGGGCAGACAAAAAGCAATGAGTAATTCTAACAACGTGTTTTACTGCAGTTTTTTGTTTCTGTTATTCAGAGCCTAACTTTCCCTGAAGTACTGGACACTAAAATCTTTAAAGAATCAACATAGTTAAGGACTATTATGACCCCGTGCCTCCTTTAATTCTGAGATGTTATCATTTTTACCTGGCAATTTGAGAACCAGGAAAATCAATATCAGGCTTTATGACTAGGTTGAGATGGCTGGCAGAAACATGTGACTTTGGATTCAACCTTAATGAGATGCTCAGAGATTGTCTGGTATGTGGGATTAATGATGTAGCCATGCAAAAGCGCCTGCTAGCTGAAGCTTCACACAGGCACTACAACTGGCTTCATCATTGGATGTGGCAGGTGGAGCATATGAATTGCAGGGTACGCTGATGGAAGTGGACACTCTCGCCAGTCCTTAGGGAATACCGCTTGAGTGAAAGCAATTGCATAAACTCACTCATGACATATCCTGATCAGAGAAACTCTAGGTTGTCCCCAGCAAAACCCCAAAACAAACCCAAGCCTTGGCCAAACGGTTAAAAATTTTTTCAGGGTCCAGCAAGCCATTATAGTTTCTGCTAGTATGTGGACTCAAGACAGCTAAGGAGTCCTACTAGATCTAAACTGAGTAAGATAACTCATAGGCTGGTATCCAGGAGAGTTCATATCCTGGCAAGTTTCATCTACAGCTGGTTTGGAACAGTTAAATTGCTTAGCAACATCCAAAGCAGGACCAATCAAAACAAACATATGGCAAAATGGTTGATGCTGGTGCAGTGTATCAGTGATCACAGTACTGACTTTTAACAAAATTCGCCCTGGACTCCAACCCTTAAGGTTACACAAGGCTGAGAACCTATCCCAGGAAACCTTTAGAGATTAGGGGTACAACTTCAATTCCAGTCCCCAACGAAAATCAGTTGGTACTGCAGTGATTGTAGTAAAAGGCTCGAGTCCAAGCTTGATGCAGTGAAATTGGTTGTGAGAGATTCACTAGATTGGTTCAACATTTTTCAATTAGAAAATGGCTGTGTGTGTGAAGTCCTAATTAAATACCCGGAAGTCTTCCAGGAAGGTCTAGGGATTATCAGAGGAGCCAAGAGCACCTCGCATGTTGACCAGGAAGCAATCCCACAATCCCACAAGGCCTGCCCAGTGCCATTTGCCTTATGGGCAAAAGTACAGGCAGAAATCAGAAGGCTGGGAAGAGAAGGAATCATCAAACCAGTCCAGTTTGCGGGTTGGGCAGCACTGGTTGTACTGATTGTGAAGTCCGCCTGGTCGGTTCTTTTTTGTGGGGACCTTAAACAAACTGCTTTTTGTGTCTGGATAAATACCCAATTCCTCACACAGAGGATTATATGTAAAGCTGTCCTTCATGAAGCTGGACATGAGCCATGCTCACGCAATTGAGTTTTGATGGGGATTCCCAGAAGTGTGCTACAATTAATACCCAGAGGGTTTGTACCGTTATATGACACTGCCATTTGGGGTATCATCAGCCTATGCAATTTTTCAGCAGACAATGGAGAAAAGTTTGCAAGGTCTACCTCAGGTTGTCATTTATCTAGACGACATTCTAATAACAGGGAAAGAAAAATAAGGAACACTTGGAGAAATTTGGACATGGTCCTATGGCATTTTTCTAAGGTGGGTGTATGCCTAAAAAAGGGAAACAGTGTGTTCCAGGCCCCCGCAATTGATCTACTTGGGCTACAGAATTGACAAGATCGGGTTACACCCATTGGACGATAAAATGTGGGTGGTCAAAAGTGCCCTGGCTCCCACATCAGTCCAACAGCTAAGGTCATTTCTTGGGCAATAAATTGTTACAGAAAGTTCACATATAACCTGGCCTCCATCCTGGCACCTTTGCATTAACTCTTAAAAAAGGGTTAGCTTTGGAAATGGTCACATTGACAAGCCCTAGCTTTCAGGGAAGTGGAGAAACAGCTAGCATCCTCTAAGTTGTCGGCGCACTTTAATCCCAAGAAAGATCTGGTACTGATATGCGATACCTTCCCATATGGCATTGGGGTGGTTTTAACTCATAAGTGGCCCAATGGAGAGGAACGTGCATCAAGGACTTTGCTAATGCAAAGCGTAGATATGCCCAGATAGAGAAAGAAGGTTTGGCGGTCATGTTTGGAATCAGGAAGTTCCACCAATGGCTTTATCAATGTCAAATTGTGATAATAATGGACTACAAACCTCTACTTGATCTACTTAATAAAGGATAAGGCAGTGCCGCCATTACATTCCACCATAATCGGCAGTGAGCTTATAATTACAAGTTGGAACACCAGCCAGAAGGCTGAGTAGTGGATGCGGATGCATTGAGTGGCCTCCTGCTGGCTTATACACCACTGGTGGTGCCGCCATAGGAAGAGTTTGTTAATGGTTTTAAACTTTCTGGACACACTCCCAGTCACAGCTGGCAATATCGCACTTTGGAAGCAGAAATATTTGGTCCCGTCAAAACTGAAACAACTGATGGTGATGGGAGAAATCAAAGGGCCAGCATAAGTCGAGATGAAGCATTTTTGGATCCAGGTAGACCAGCTAACAGTTGAGGACAGCATCTTGTTATAGAAAGCAAGATTGGTTGTCCCCATCAAAGTCGGCATCAAATACTGGCTGAACTCGACCAGAGTCATCCAGGGGTCTCCAAAATTAAGATGTTGTCAAGAAGTTATTTCTGGTGGCCAGGCTTGGATGTCAACATATCCGCAATGGTGCAGCAGTGCCCAGATTGCAAAACAAGGACAAAAATTACCACCAGCAGCTCCACCCCCACCTACATTCGTGGGAATGGCTGGGTAAACACTGGACTCAGTTGCACATCGACTATGCAGGTCCTTTCATGCGTTCAATGTGCTTAGTCATTGTAGACGCCCACTCAAAGTGATTGGACATGCATTGAGTCCATTTGTCAAACAAGGGGATGTTGATAGAAAGCTTTTGCCTCTTTTGCAAAACACAGACTCCTTGAGGCATTGGTCACAGGTCATCATTTACCAGCAGGGAATTTGGATATTTCCTAAAGTCGAATGGGATTTGACAGACAGCTCTATACCACCCATCATCCAATGACCTGGCAGAAAGAGCAGTCCAAATTTTGAAGGCAAGCTTGGAAAAACAGCCCACAGTCTCAATAGGTACCAAACTGATAGGGTTCTTATTTGATTATAGGACCACACCACATGCAACTATATACTAGCATGTCCAGAAGAAACCTCACCAACTTTTACAGATGCAACATAGAAAGCACTCTATCCAGGTGCTTGGTACAGCAACTGCTCTGCCCAGGACTGTAATAAAATACAGAAAGTTGGCTACACAACCCAGACCATCACGGAAGCCAACTTCCCATCCATGGACTCACTGCCCTGGAAAGGCTGCCAACATCATCAAAGACCCTCCCACCCCGGTAATTCTCTCTTCCACCTCTTTCGTCAGGCAGAAGATACAGAAGCGTGAACACACTCACCAAAAGGTTCAAGAACAGTTTCTTCCCTGCTGTTATTAGACTACTGAATGGACCTCTCTAATTTCAGATAGTGTTGATCTTGCTTATGTTGCTCTTATTTTGTGCACCTCCTGTGCAGCCGTAATCTGTATGCCTTGCTCTGTGTAAGCACCATATGATCTGTATATCCTTGTTTGCTATGATCTGCCTGTATTGTTTGCAAAACAAAGCATTTCACTGTACTTAGGTACATGTGACCACAATAAATCAAATCAAATCAAATTTAGTCTTCCAAAATTTGCTGTCTTCCAACATCCAATTTCTCCCAGATTCTTATTCAGCATTTATCCAGGTCATCAAATCTTCACTATCTACTCAAATGGTTTATTTTCCTTTTTGTTATTGTTGGAAAAATGTTGGTGCAGTTTATATCTTCAGTGCATTGCAAGTCAACATCAATATGAAACCAATATGTCTGTGCATCTCAGTGTTCACATCGCAGAATTAGACAACAGCAAAAGAATCTTGTCAAAGCAAAGTCAAGCTGAGTAAAATGTGGAGCAGAGAAATGAGAAAAGCAAAGTAACAAAAAGATTGACGGCAATAAGTAAGAGCAAAATATTGATACTGAATTACTCAGACCAATGTTAGATGATAGGAAAACATTCTTGAATAGATTTGTAGCTCAGGTTGTGGATGCTGTGGTTGGTTGGCTCACCGAGCTGGTTTGTTAGTTCACAGATGTTTCATTACCCTGCTGGGTAACATCATCAGTGCAGCCTCCGATGAAGCACTGTTGTGTTTTCCCGCTTTTGATATTTAAACTCTGGGGTCTGTTGGATTTGATTACCTCATTTCTGGTTCCTTCGCAGTGGTGTATATATAGGGTCTAGCTCCATGCGTTTGCTAATGGCCTTCTTAGTGGAGAACCAGGCCTCTAGGAATATGCCTGCTTGTCTCTGCTTGGCCTGTCCTAGGATCGTGGTGTTGTCCCAATTGAACTGGTGGTTTTCCTTATCCATGTGAATAGAGATGAGTGAGTATTGGTCATTTCTTTCTGTTGCTAGTTGGTGCTCATGTACTGTTGTGGCTAAATTTCTTCCTGTGTGCCCAATGTAATGTTTGTCGCAGTCCTTGTTGTAGTCCGGGCTAATAGCAGAAGCGGTGATGCAGAGACTTGAAAGCATGGCCCTCCCGCAAATCCAACTCAAACTATGGATCCGATATGTGGACGACACTTCCATCATCATCAAATGGACCAAAGTAGAGGAGACACAACAACTAAGAAACAACACTCTCACTGGAAGAGAGAAAGAACGAACAGCTCCCATTCCTGGAGGTCATGGTAGAACGCAGGGCCAGCAGCGAATTCCTGATAAAGGTACACAGAAAAGCCACACACACTGACCAAGTACTGAATTTCTGCACTAACCACCCCAACACCCACAAAAAAAGTTGCATGAAAACAATATTTAAACAAGTAACAACACACTGTAGCAACCCGGAACTACGCCAAAAAGAAGAAGAATACCTCCACCAAGTACTTAAGGACAACGGATACCCGAACAACTGTGTCAGAAGATGCCTATCACATGAACAACAACAGGAAGATACTGCACGCCCCGACACATTCATCACGCTATCTTACATCAAGAACATATCTGAACTGACCACAAGACTCCTAGGACCACTGGGCATCAGAGTAGCATACAAACCCACGTCAACCCTATGCCAACTGCTAACTCAAACCAAAGACTCCCTGCCCACTATGGACAGAACCAACATAATATACAAAATAGCCAAATCTACGAACAGATCAATGGGACACCCATGGGATCACCTATCTCCGGACTAATAGCAGAAGCGGTGATGCAGAGACTCGATGATGTTACCCAGGAGGGTAATGAAACATTTGCGAACTAATGAACCGGCTCAGTGAGCCAACCAATCACAGCATGATAGAAAAAGTAAAGACATGAGGTAAAAGCATTTTCATGTAATAATTCAGGATTAAGATTCAAGAAAGGTAGCAAAAAGGAAAGAGAGATAAGAGGAACAAAAATAAAGCAGGACTTTTAGGAGCTTTGACATACAGAGTGATCTTGGGGTGTAAGTCCATAGCTGCCTGAAAGTAGCTACACATGTAGATGAGGTGGTAAAGAAGGCATACAGCATGCTTACCTTCATTGGTAAGGGCACGGAGTTAAAAAAAGGTAGTAAGTCATGTTGTATCTGTGTAAGTGTCGAGTTAGACCACAACTGGAGTATTGTGTGCAATTCTGCATGCCACACACTAGGAAGGATGTGGAGGAAAATGAAGAGGGTGCAAAAGAGGTTTACCATGATGTTGCCTGGATTGGAGTGCATTGGAGTGAGAGAAAAATGTTTGCACTGAGGATGGTAGGTGCTTGGAATGCACTGCAAGGCGAGATGGTAGAAACAGAGATGATGGTAATGTTTAAAAGGCATTTAAACAGGCAGAGAATAGAGGGTCACAGATCTTGTGCAGGCAAATGGAACTAGTTTAGAATAGCATCATGGTCAGCACAAACATGATGCGTCGAAGGGTCTGTTCCTCTGCTGTGCTTGAAATAATTGCACACAGGCCGGTATCCCACCATCAAGTCACCCATTATCTACATGTGCACAGTACACTGGTTATGGCCAGCCAGCTCGGAGTCAGTCCCTGAACTGAGGAGATTCTGAATCCCCTGTTTATATCAGTCAGCACGGGCTCCCTGATTGACCCAGGTTAACAACCCCAATCAAATATGTCATTGTCAATAAGATTGACCTGTTTCCAATTGCTGTGGTGCTGCTCTATGTTCTATGTAACTGACTGAGTCTGAAGAAGGGTCCCGACTCAAAACATCAGCTTTCCTGCTCCTCTAATGCTGCCTTGTCTGCTGTGTTCCTCCAGCTCCACACTGTGTTATCTCTGACTCCAGCATCGGCAATTCTTACTATCTCTGAGTAAAAGTGATCTGGATGTGGATGTTCTTGTCTTGATGTCGGGCTGAAGTACTTTCAGGTAGGCTTGAGGCATGATGGGATTTACATTACAATGGGGGAATCCAATGTCAAATCAGGTACAGCAAGAGAAATAAAGATGAAAACCAATCAAATTTTAAAAATTTTTTAACGTTGAAAATCTGCGACCCGAATCAGGGATACCTCACCCCTTCTCAATGTGGTGTTAATTTCTACCAGAACAGAAATGGCTCAGAAGATCACAGACGGCTGGACTGAAGTTATTGGCACCATTGTAGAAGGGAGCATTTTAGAGCTTGCACAATTTTGATGGTGTCAGGACCATTTTAGAAGTAATTATAAATCATCTGAGCAGAGAGGTAATGTAAGCCGTGGGGAACGATGGTTTGATGGCAAGACACTTTTCAAGGGTATGCACAAAAATGTGTTGCCTATATCTCGTGTCATAGTGAAATCCTATGGAATAAAGTATAAGTCTTTTCAGAACAGTGAATAACCATAGTGCTTTATGAAAATGTAAATGCCAATTAAATATTGTGGTTGCCAAGTTGTCGCTCCTGACACTGGTAAGCTTTTAACAGAAAGCAGCATTGCAAAACAGGAAAAAAATTATAAGTATTATGGTACATTATCTGGGTAAAGAACTATGCTGCATTATGATTAAACTATTTCTTACATGTGAAAAGTCACAACTACATTGATTGATTTTCCCTTGAAGTTCATCCCATCCATCTATTTGGCTATTTCAAATGTTGCTATATTTGTGTTCATAGGTTTCAATAGATTCTGGATAAAAGGGCTTGTTGACATATTTGTTCAGTAGAATCTCATTAAGAGTGCTTAATTCACTTCTAACCCATTAATTCATTCTGCTCAAGAGATGTTTATGCAGATGTTCATGGGAATGGATTCTACATGGAAGGTTTTATTGATGATTGGTCAAAGGAAAAATGAATTTGTTTATTCTGACAAATTTATGAACTTTTCACAGAGGACTTTTTAACTGTCTATTCACGTAATGTTAATTTATTTGAGCAATTACATAATCTTTTCAAAAACTTCAAAATTTGCTATAGGGCTGTGAGAACTCTTTATAGTGGATATTAGATAAGAGGGCTAGGATTTGGGATGGTACAGAGTGGTACAGGGTCAAAGGATGGTGCAGAAATGAGTGTTTTAAGGTGTGAATAGATATGGGGAACTCAGGGACTGAAAGGGTTGAGGAGACTAAGGGTGCAAGTATTAACTGGGGTCACTCCCATCACCGGAACAGGGCCAATGTCTCAGCGAATGGATATGAACTTGTCTGCCTTGTCATCAGCCAGTTTCTAGCTCTACATTAGGCCTTCTGCCAAAGAAGACCCAACTTCAGGCCATTCCTGCCAGCCCACATTTAAAATCACACTGTCAGTGCCAGGTAGGAGGTGGAGTCACTTGTTCAGAAAATTTCCCAACTCCTGATTCCCATCTCAAAGCTGTGGTGTGAATGTTTTCAAAATTAATTCATTTGATTTTCTTATGCTAACAGTATAAGGTTTAATATTCATGGATATAAAAACTCAAGTACAGACTAGATAGCTGAGACGAGCTTTCTAGCAGAGTTCAGTCACTTCTAGTGACATGTAGAAACAACTGCTTCAAGCGTCACTTAATACTTGTGCCCTAATTGCTGCAGCACACTATCTATGATAACTGCTATTCGTTAAGCTTTTCCTTGGATATTTTAGATTGTTACAGTGTTTGTGTGGCCATTGCAGAAAATGTGAGCTGATTGTGGCATTGAGAGTAAAGCAGGGCATCTGGAACCTGGGTGAGCTGGATAAGCAGGTATAAAAATCCTTAAACAATCAAATTGAAGAGTTGAAAAATTAACAGCATGATTACTGAATTTGAGGAACATGTAAATTAAGTTGGGTGAATTTAATGCCAAATCAGGTATAGTAAGAAAAAGTAAAACTAACTAAGTTTTCAAATATTTTTAACATAGAACATTTGCACCTGAAGGAATGGGAGTCCAGTTTACAACAATTAGTTTTCAGTGCTAGAGAGATTCACTGTTACTTATATTCACTTATCACATCATTAACATTAATCATTAAATGGCAATTAATCAAGGTTATTCTTAACTTTCTATGGCAAATATACTTGACATGGTATAGTATGCACTCATATCTCACACACAAATATACCAACTTCAAGTCATTTTGTGCATTTCAATGATGAATTAGTTTTGCGAAAGCAAAGCAAAAAATGACAATTCAAACAGCCACTTTGGATCTTTCAATTCAACCGAATATCTGTCCTTCACCTGAATTTGCTATGTATCTTGCACATAATAGCAGTGTTATTTTGACAGGATAATCTGGATTGTTGTTTTAGGGAAAGACTATTGTTACATGTTATAATTATTGTGGTGCCTCAGCTAAAATTAATTTTATACACAATTGTGTTCATCTAATTTGATTAGAGGTTTTAACAATGCTGGTAATTCAACAGTTTCACCAAAGAAGCTCAGAGACAATCTAATAGTAAATGAATAAAGGCTTGCTTGTGTATGACCACCACATGACCACAGGATTTCTCAAAGTGCTTTTCAACCAATAACATACTTTCCAAATTAAGTTTGTGCTGTAATGCAGGAGGCATGACAACCTTTTTATTTACACAGCAAGCTCCCTCAGATAATTAATGCTCATGCTGTTCTTTAAAATAATTCCAGGGAATTTTTTCATTCACCTAAACCAGCACTTCCTCATCTCTCTAATTCCCAGGCTGCAACTGATATAAGCAAGTCTCTCTTGCTTTCTCCTTACCTCAATAGAGCTCACAAGAGACCCAAGCAATATAGCATTGCAATCTCCACTGAGAAAACCTCCTTCACAAGACAGAAATGTTCCTGTGAAGACTGTATCTTCTTATTTTCTTTGTTTATTTATTTGTGAATTGAAACGAGAAAAGAATAGTTTTAAAAACCATGGATTGATGGAATATTGTTGCACGTTTTGAAAGTGAATAACCTGACACTCATTGTAAACACAGTTTATATGGCTGCTGCTGGTTTCATCAATAGTTAAAGTGTGATTACAGATGAGTTGGACTAGGGAGTTGTAAACAAATGGGGCTTTAGTAGCTGATTGGTCTCTGGCCAATGACCAGTTATTGATAACAAAGGCCCTCTGCCTGCCAACAGCGATGTGATTGGTTCTCAGGAGCTGAAGAACATGGTGCTATGAATAAAATAGACAGAGGCCTTCAAACGTCCACCCACTTAGGAGATCGTTCTGTTCTCTGCAGTAAACCCAACTGTAAACATGTAGAAAACCAGTTATTTTTCGCTTTAGCAGTTGTTGTAGCTGTGAATTTTAATTTATAATTCAGAAACCTTTTACAAGCAGGAACTGGTCCCTTGTTCCTCCGACAAATCAGTGAAAGCCTCTAGAGAAAGTAGACGAAGAAGCAACAACCTGACTAGCACAAATAATCATAAGAATCATCTCAGCAACTCTAGGAACAGAAACCGTGGAACTACCTTTCGTCCTTCACACCCTACCCCCACCACACCCACCCACCCCTCCAGTTATAATAATCATTTTTTTCCGCTGTCTGTGTCTTTCTGTGCATAAGGAGGATAGATTTTCCATTGACAGAGTTATATGCAGATAGTTCATAACTGTGTACCTGCAGGGTCTATCTACTTTCAATATGTAAGAATTTTTGTTAAGTACGGAAACATGGTCTGTGTTTTCTGTAAATCTCATCTGAAAGTCAGCTCAATAGGGAATTTTTCCATACTTTTTATAATCTGTAGCTTTTGTGATGACTCCAGGAAAAATTGGGTCTTGATTTCTAACACACTATCCAAATGAGGTGTGGCAAAGTTAGGGGCTCATTTAGGATATATGTGTGTAGTATTAGTAAATAAAAGAGGTAAAGGAAAACAACACAGAAAATGCTGGAGAAACTCAGCAGGTTTGGCTGCATCTGTGGAGAGGGAAACAGTTAACATTTTGAGTCTGGTGTGGCTCTTCCTTACTTCTTAATCTGTCCTGGTTATTTCTTGTCTGACTTAAAATATTCTGGTTCGCTCTCCTCTGATGCTGACATATGGTAGAGATGCCCCGAGCAAACTTAAGGAAAATTTGTTGATTGAATCGATGGGTAAACTGAAGGCATCATTGCCTAGCGGAGCTAGGGAAGCAGAGATAATTAAGGTAGTGGAGCTTAGAGGAAATATAGCAGGGCTATTACAGCAGTCTGGGGAGTGAAACATAGAATCAAGTGATATTGAGTTACAATTAAAGCTTCTTCAGCATAAGGAGAAAAGGAAGGAACTGAAGATGGAAATGAAGAGCAGGAAATGGAAACATGAAAACAGAAATTAGAATTGCAAAGACAAATTAAAATGAAGGAACATGAATGCAAGCTTGAAATGATGCATGTGAAACAGGAGATGTCAGATATTGATGCAGTATCTGACAGAATAAGGAAATGTTTAAATTTGCACACATCCTAGCAACATTTGAGGAAGAGACATGGAGGCAGTCTTCATATCATTTGGAAAAATAGCTAGACAAATGAATTGGGCAATAGAGGACTGGACATTGCTCATGCAGATTAAGTTGACTGGTAAAGAACAGAACATTTATGTTTCACTCCCCAGACTGCTGTAGTAACCCCGCTATATTTCCTCTAAGCTCCACTACCTTAATTATCTCTGCTTTCCTAGCTCTGCTAGGCAATGATGCCTTCAGTTTACCCATTGATTCAATCAACAAATTTCCCTTAAGTTTGCTCTGGGCATCTCTACCATATGTCAGCATCAGAGGAGAGCGAACCAGAATATTTTAAGTCAGACAAGAAATAACCAGGACAAATTAAGAAGTAAGGAAGAGGAGGTTTCTCAGGATGATGATGTTGTAAGGAAAACTATATTAGCTGCATACTAGCTAGTACCTGACACTTATAAGCAAATGTTCTGGAAGTTAAGAAAACAGCCGGGGCAGGTCTACACTGAATTTGAAAGAGTTAAGCAAAATCATTTTAGATAAAAGCGTGAGAAGCTGAAATCACAAATGAGAATTTGTGTTGAGAACCAGGTAGTTAGGCAGGCAGCAGTAATAGCTGATTATTATGATCTAATCCATAAAACAACCTATTTTCCATCACCCTCATAAATTCAAAAGGAATTGAAAATGGAGAGCAAAAGGAAGGTGAGTTGTCAAGATAGTGAATGGATAGCTGGAAGTGCCCCAAAGTTGTCTCCTCAGATCAGAAAAAATATTCTTGGAGATGGAGATGGCATTTGTTTGGAATGTGCAATTTGAGAGGAAAACCCATGGAACTTATTCGAGTTATGAAACAATGAGTCCAAAAAGGAAACTCAGAACAAAAAGGCCACAGAGCAGATTGTAGGTTTAACTACAACTAAGAGACCAGAAGTTTGGTGGCTCAGTGGTTAGCACAGCAGACTCACAGCACCAGGGACCCGGGTTCAATTCCACTGTCAGGCGACTGTCTGTGTGGAGTTTGTGCATTCCCCCTGTTTCTGCTTGGCTTTCCTCCCACAGTCCAAAGACATGCAGGTTAGGTGGATTGACCATAGAAATTCAGTATTACAGGGATAGGATGAGTCTGAATAAGATGTTCTTTGGAGGGTCTGTGTGGACATGATGGGCCGGATGGCCTGTCTCCACACTGTAAGGATTCTAAGTAGATATAGCAATGAGTATACAGAATGTTATGGTTAAGGGAAGATAATCTCATCTTCAAGGAAGCTTCCAAGCCAAACTGGTAGCACTTGCATCAAATCAGTATTACAAGCTATCTACATCTGGCACATGCTCCAAGCCTTGCTGCTATTAACTATCTCATTCTTCTACAAAATATTAGCCATAGCACTAAAACTATAGGCATTACATAGACTATGTATGACCAAAATTCAAATTTGGAAAACTAAAGACTTGTCAGTTCCTTTTGCATGAGACAGTTTCTCTATTGAGAAGATAGGTCTCTCCTGTATTAATCACACAATATTTCTGGTAAATGGACATTTTTGAATGCAACTCAATATTGATTAATTTTGTGTAAACCTGAGTGACAAGAATAAACATGGTAAACAGAAGACGTTGTTCACATTTCAAATCTTTTCTCTTTGTCCCATTTACTTGGGAATGATCAGAATTAAAATTGCATTGACAACAACTGCTAGAATATTGTTCGTCTAAAACATTCTACAAATAGAATTGTTATTCTATTAAATGTAATTGTACCACTGAAAAGTCACCATCGGTTCAAGGTGAAAAACTCAGAAGAGTCAAACTAATAGATAAAATTTTCAGCATTAAAGTTAAAGCAAAGTGTAAACAGACATTGCTGAACAATGACTTCAAGTCTCCAGCAGCCCAAGCTATATTAGTATGTAACTAATACTGAATCAATAATGCAGATACTAATGGTGCCAAATAGTTATGATGTTTGATCTGAGTACATGCTATCATGCTGCTGAACATCATGAGATTTAAGACAATGTTTTTGAAATTTTAGAACAAACTGTTTAAATGGCTACTGCAAATCCTGTGACCTTTTGCAGAATCAAATATTTTGCAAATTTTCCTGTGCCACAGGTAAATGCCTATTTAAATATGGACACTCATAGACACCTGGGAAATTCACACATCCCTTTGTTTGAAGATGGATCATCAACAAAAAGAACTGCTGTAAAATTCCTATGAATCAAGTCTCAGGGGATCTGCGCACAAATTCATGTTAAGCAGAACTTCACGAGAGCTGAGGAGGCTAATTTCCACATGACTGCAGCTCCATGTGACCAATATGCCTGCAAGTGCAGTCAACATTAAAAAAAGTTTCAAAAACCATATGAAAACATAGTGAAAGAGTAACTGCGTAAGAACCTCTTTATTCAATTTGTTCCTGGTGCCAAATGATGGATTTCCTAGCATTCTATACTTTCATGCTGTTGTGTGGTTTAACTCCACCTTGATGGAATAGCATGATCTGATGACAAACTTAGAAAGGCTTGGCCAATTCAGAGTTGCCAGTGTGTAATTTTGGTTTATCATGGATAGTATTCCATGTAATTCGCTGCTTTTTTCAGCGGAAATGGCTGATGACTTTGATGTAAACAGAATGTTGTGTAATCTGATTTTAATTAATCACGATTTCACTATATAACATACCAGCCAACTTGTGTTTCTCTTCACTGTGGACAAATGGGACCCAAACTCAGTGAGTATTAACCAAATGTGAAATGGATCCCACCAAACTCCCATTGTTGTATGTTGCCCCTCATCTGAAGAGAAAGACCTTGGCTATTTCAAATTCTCAGGGAATAAAAAGATACTACATAGGATGTTTATTCACTCAACACACAACACTATTAGAAATGTACTCAAATTGTTAACAAGATCACATAGACAAAACAGCAATGTTTGGCACCTCCTTTTACAGCAGAAAAAAACAGCTCTGCAGACAGAGAAATTATCAAGATTATCAAGGTAATAAATTGTTATACTCTGATAGTGAAAGAAGGACTTTCTCCAAACTGTATCAACTTCAAGTTCAGCTGTGAACTAACTTTCTGGAAATTCAACTAAACAAAGCCTTGCAGCTTACAAAGAAACCTTAACTTACAGGACCTTCATTTGAACTAAAAGCACTAACTAATGAAGAAGCTGTAAGTCTGTCACAAAAGAGAGATGCAAGTCAATTATCTATGGTAACTAACATTTTCTTCATCTACATCTAACCTATGTTAAGTTACATTGTGTGTGAATCATGTGAGTGAGATGTCACATTTTTAAACTCCATGGGCAAATGTAAGATAATAAATAACCTTCTTCATTTTAAAACATACATAAAAGCTTGTTAATGAAATTACTTAAATAGGGATCATCATTCTGAGGTTAAGGAAATACAAGCAAGTCACACAAAAGAAGCACATCGATCACAGGGAGTAAGAAAAGATATAAAAATTCTGCCCATGACAGCAGTTATACAGGAATAGTCTTCCAGGATAAGCAGGGATGGGCAATAAGTGCTGGCCTAGCTAACAATATCCACATCCATGAACAAATATAAAAACAAGTTAAGAAATATTTGACAAAATAACTACAATGAAGAAACAGACAGTTTAAGAGAGTTTTAAAAAGTACTTGTTATATACAGCTGTCAATCATTCAGGAAAATCGAGTAAAAATTGCAAATAAAAGATACATCCTTTGTACTACATAATGGAAGTTCAGTAAAACCATAACATTTTTAACCAGGTATCACTGTTTTTTTCCCACTGTTTCTCTGTTTTTCTACTCATTTCTCCTCTGTGTATTAAGTTTAATGTTTGAATTATGGTAGGTACCACAGAAAAACTCCAATGCTATCCCTATATAGTATTCACTTCCTCAGTGGCACCACTGATGAGTGATTAGATGCAACGACTGCAGGTAACTTAAATGTTTCTAGTCTTTTGTACTGACATAGAATGATACATCACTTCTATAATCCTGTCTGAACCTGACAAATTCAGCTGAGGCCTGAAGTTTCCCTTGTAATATAGTGCAATGTACTATCTATTCCAACAGAAACATTCCAATTGAAAAAGCTTTCTTTAACAGCTGTATTCCTCATGCTGTTACTGATCTATTTTAATGTATTTTACAATATTGTTGAGATATTAAGTAATAGTAATATGCAAATAATTTTACAATATTGTTGCATTTTATTGTAATTTGGCATTGACAATGTTATTTAACTTGTTCTAGATATTTCTTGGTCTTGCTCTGAAGAAGGATCAAATCAGACTCAAAATATTAACTTTGTTTCTCTCCACAAATGTTACCAGACCTGTTGAGTCTCTTCAGCATTCTCAATGCTTGTTTCAGATTTCCAGCGTCCATCATATTTTGTGTTTATTTCTTGGTTTAGTTTTGTATGCCTGAAAATATCTCAGCAAGTCAAATAAAGGCATAAAATGATGAAACGTTCAGTGGGTCCGATCAACTTCCTGAAACACTTTGTGTTGCCAACATTTTATGTTTTTATTTCACATTGCCAGTACATGGCCTTATTTTAACATTTTGCTACGAATTAGTTAGTCCCAACTAGTGCTATCACAGTGTATTTGTACAGCAATAACCTCTTAGTGAATTGCTCAATTTGGGTTTAGTCAGTGCCACTCTGATTGGCCCCATTATAACTTTATCCAAACAAAGAGAAGAGTTGAACTGAAGAGGTGATATGATAATAACTGTCTTTGAAATAAAGGGAGCACTTGACCCAGTGAAACCGAAATCAATGCAAATTGCCAGCATACTCTCTATTGTTTGGAGTCATTCTTAACACAAAGGAAGATGGTTGTGGTTGGAGGACCAGTTGGAGGACAGCTCTGCATGAGTTCCTCAGGGCAGTTTCCTAGGCCCAACTATCTTAGCTATTTAATCAACAACCTTCCCTCCATTTTAAGGTCAGGGATTTAGATGTTTGCTGATGATTATGCAATGTCCTGCACAATTTACAACTCTTCATGTCCAAATGCTGCAAGTTATGAACAATATTCAGGTTTATGCTGATAGGTGACAAAGAATGTTTGTGCCACATAATTGCTTGTCAATGACCAACCTCAGCAGGAGAGAATCTAATAATCTCTCCTTGCCATTTAATTACATTACTATTACCATCTCTGAATCTCCCACTATCAACAACCTAGGAGTCATCATTGACCATAAACTTAATTGTACCTGCCAAATAAATGCCGTGGTTACAAGAGCAGATCAGATGTTAGAAATTCTTCAGTGAGCAACATCAACTACAGTCAACTTTAGCCATCACTGTCCCCATGAAAGCTGCAACACTTTTGGTGCCTGGTGAAGAGGAATGTTTCCCACATTTGCACCAAGATTTCTGAATGAGAAGATGGAGAATAAAAGGCAATCCAATGAATCAATTCCAGTTGGTTTTATACCAGTTAATTCATATCGCCCAGCTGACCACACCAAAAAGCTTTTCTATGATATTGTCTGAACAGACCTCTGCATCCTCCTTTCACCCTTTTTAGAACAAAGTGAAAGAACTACCATGGGAAATAGAGTCCCCTTTAGAAATGGCGGCTGGAGCAAAACATTTATGTGGACAGTCCTTCAGGTAATTCTTCATTAGAGGTTTCAAATCTCATAACAGACAGGTTTCATTGAAAATATATGATAGAAAATGATTAAAACTTTGGCTACTATTTGTGATCAACCAATCTCTAAGACATTTTCTAAGCAATGCTTTCTTTGAAGAGGCACTGTGGAAGTAATCTTGGGGAATAGGTTATTTCACAGCCTATCACACAGGGGTTGTAATTGATTCTGATGGCTGCACACATCAAGGAGGGGAAGATAAAAAATTTAATTTTGCTCTGTGCTTAGTTTCTCTGTCCAAACATCTACTCAGAGTCTGTCACAAAACTGATTGTAAATACGAAGAAAATCTAGGCCTATGACAGCTTTTTTTTCAAGTAACCACCCTAATCAAACTTAAAATTGTTGCATAAGGTAATTATTCTGAAAGGGTTAACAATCACGTTGCTTTGATTCTCCCTATTCGACTGATGTCACACACAACCTGTGCGTGAATAATACCCACTTTCCATAATACTCCACCTTTCAGCGGGAACAGATGTACCAGCTCCCTGAAGTCCTCGTAATCATGCCTATCCAAATAGCGTTATTCTTATTGCTATCATGCAATAAACCTTTGTGCTATCTAAGAACAGTGTCTCTTCTATAGATGCTGCTGTGGCATATTCTCTATCATTAATCATCATATAGGTTCAAAACAATGGTAAGACAAAGGAGGATTAGTAGCAATGAACTACCTGAAAATGCCCTTGTCCAACACCACATACTGGTAGAGATGACAAATGACACAAAGTACCAACTGTGGTCATCAAGGAAGAGAGCACAAAAATGTACAATATGATTGCAATTACTGAACCAAATAACTAGGACATTTTAGTCTTTCATTTTGGTTTGTTCTTAAATCCAAATTGGCCTTTCTAACCACTTCTGGATGGTTTTGAAATCACTAAATATTATTCAAAATAATGAAGGAAAGAATCAAATTAAGATTTCTTAGTGAAACATTTAATGAGAGTTTCCATCATTTGGGTATGTACTAATCACTTGTATTAGTACCCTAGTTAAAGATAACAAGAATATTATTGGAAACAATAATATTCAAGTTAGCATTAAAAATTGAAATTGGTTCATACATCCCTTTACCATCCAAAATACAAATCCCATTTAATATGAATATTCTCACTTCTAAAGAATTTCCACTTGAAATAGTTTTCTGCAATAATATGAAGAATAAAATTTACAAACAAATGAGGAACTAATAAAAATGGAAATGAAGAGAACTCCGAAAGATTGCTTTCTTATTGCGTCTTTAGAAGTTGCAAAATAGAAAATCAAAGTCTGTATGATATAACTTGCATTGCATTGGATCATTGACGGATTTATTAGACTCCCTACCTATCTTTACTGTCATGTCATGAACTGCTTCTCAATCAATATATTAAGACTGTTATGCTGCATAATGTGGAGACTTGACATAAATGAAATGTCACAGTAGACGACATAGGACCAGCGCCACATTTTAATTAGAGTATGTCTGAGGGATAAATGGACAGCTTCACATTAGGCATACAGAACTTTCCACTTTGTACATACTGAGTTAGGATCTCTCATTTTATGAGCTTGTGGGTAAGTATTATGTGTAGAGAGGTCTGCTTTAGCTTAGCTGAAAATATTACTGGAATGAATCAAAGAGCAGTACGTCAACTTTCAACAAAGGTCCTTAGAGACAAGTCTGGTAGCTTTAGAGAGCACTGTTACCAAGGAAACCAAACTTGTCTTTTGACCAGTGTCATGAAGCTGGCCTTTAAGTATTCACCATGTGTAGTCACCATGTCTCCACCTTCACTCAGAACATAAGATGAAATTTCCCTAGGGATACATTCTCTCCTTTTTCACCTCCTTAATTTTTATTTATCTGTTGAGTGCATCTTCACAAAGAATACATTAAGTTGAACAGATTTGTGACATGCATCTAATGTCAGATTGATCAAAATGAGGGCATACACAATTTAGCAACAACGTAAAGCCTCTATTTATTACATCTGCCATGATGATTTTCCCCTTGTCTGTTTGTCTGTCAGTAACATATCTCAAATATTAGTGGACAGATTTTAATGAAACTTGATACACAGATAGGGTATGATCCAAGGGAGAACTGATTAGTTGTCAAATAAATGAATCCGAACCCTGATACTGATTTTTTTATAAAATGATATGTTAAGACTGGTAGATAACATGAATTGACCTTTTTTAAGAATATTTTTGGTTGTTTTAGAGTGTTGTAGATTATCTCAGCTGCGTGGTGCAGCTGTCACAATGTGAGCAGAATTTTCAGGGCCGGTTGTTGGACATAGATTGACCTGAAACTTTCATAAAAGTGGCTTTTCTTCCATCTTTGTAATTACACAGCATCAAATGGGCAGACACAACCTTTGAGGAAGAGTAGTGCAATTGTAATAATGCTGAATTAAGGCAGCATAGTGAGGGCATGTAGTCCACTGAGTGGCCTCTTTACCTGGCATTTTTCTATGCTCGTTATAGATTCTTATTAATATCAATTGGCTTTAAAACTAGGTAGATTACATATAGTTTTTATCTAGAATGTTTTAAGTCTCTGCATATGAGTTAAGTGCTTTTTCTCTGTGAGATTTAATCACTGGAAATTTTTTTATCATAATTTGACCTCAGTGTGTGGGCTTTATTTGTTCTAGATTTATGAAATGAGTCTGAACATAGAAGATCATTTTAGAGGTTATTAGTGCAGGTTTTGCATGATGTGGTGCCAAAATGATAAAAACATTGCCATGTTTGAAACTAATGAAATAAATCATTACGAAGAGAAGAGAACAGGACACAGATGATTTTGAGTTAATTTAAGTTCACAGTACAACTCACAATGAGAATGTTATTTAAATCTATGGCCAGATGCATTTGGCACTGTTGACTTTTTTGGACTGCAGATAAAAGAATGTGAGGAAGGCTCATGATACATTATTGTTTGGAAATTCGTGCTGTAAAGTAGACAGAATTATGTATAGCCCTCACGTTTGATTTGTATTTCTATATTGTGTGTGATAAGGAGCACTTCAGTTTCATTTTTGAACTCTGTGAGTGGCCATGGCTTATCTGGAAAGTTGTTTCCAACTGAAGCTTCTTAAAAAAAATCTTGAGGTGAATAGTTAACTGTTTTGAAAAACAAATAGTAGAAGAGTGAAGAAGAACAGAAAGAAAAAAATTGTTTTAGAAAGACAGAACTATCCAGAAGGTCTGTGAGTGGACTTCGTTCAGAGAGAAGAAGGTCATTCAGACAGAAAAGGTCTGTAACTTAAGCAGTGCAGCTTAGTGGTCTCCAAAAATTTTCAGGTCAAAAGATACAAGGTCCTGAGTGGCTTAGGAGTTAGTAAGATAAAGAAAGCTTCCAAAACAGAAGGCTTTAAAATGTCAGACAGTCACCTGTAACACTATTGAATGCAGGAATGAAAGAATCACATGCTAAGCAATAAGTGAGCCATGTTAGCAGCTTGTTAAAGGGTTTCATGAAGAGACATTAACTACATGAGATAGCAGCAAGTTACTACAGAAGTTTATGAGAAACAAACCAAATGAAGGCATGCTAATTGAGCAAAGAGCTTTAAAGTGGAAACAAATCAACCTTTTACACTGCAGTTTGAGCATCTATAGGTTATTGAGGGTAAAAAGCTTGAATGTTTATTGCTAATATTTGTGATCAGATCATATTGAAGTAGTTCTTACATTGTAACATAGTTAATCTTTTATTCCTTTTGTGTGTAATAAACAAAATTTAACAAAAGTGCATTGGCAATCTTTTGTGAATGTCTCCATTGATTGACCACCACAGCAAACAAATTGTAAAGATAAACTTAAGATCTACCAAGCTTCAGTTCACTGTAGAATCACTACTAACTGGGATTGTAATATGGCTCATTAAACCTGCCTCAGAGTAGCTCAACGTCATTTTACCAGGGACTGAGGTTGCCAAAATAATTGGAATTCTAAATGGCAGTTGGTTTACTTGTATGCTGTGAGGCAATTCTGTATAATTCTGGAATAATTGTGTGCAGTTCTGGAATCCACATTATAGGAGGGATGTGATTACACTGGAGAGATTGCAGAGGGATTTACCATAATGTTACCTGAATTTCAAAATTTTAGTATGAAGAGAGATTGGACAGACTGGAGTTATTTTCTTCAGAGAAGTGAAGATTTAGAGGGGACATGATTAAGATGTATAAAATTATGAGGCACATTGATAAGGTAGTCAGGGAGAAACATTTCCGCCTCAATGAAGGGATCATTGACGAAGGGACATAAGATAAGCAGCTGAAGGTTTAGAGGAGATGTGAGGAAAAATATTTTCACCAGGAAGAATCTTGAACTCACTGACGGTGATAGAGACAGAAATGGTCTTAATATTAAAGATGATTTAGATGTGTACTTGTGATGCCAAGACAGACAAGATATGGGCCAAGTGCTGGAGAATGAGATTAAAATATTTAGGTGGTTGTTTTCACCAGCTCAGATATGATGAGCTAATGGGTCTTTTTCTAAGCTGTAGATCTTTATGACTCTATGATTCAATATCTTCATTGAGGGTTCTTAACCATGCTGCAATCTTTGGGCAAAGTTCCAATTAAGCACACAAAGCTTTGCTGAAGAGTAGGGAGAAGGTGATGTCCAAACTATATACAAAAATTGATACTATACTAATCCAATAGGCCGAAGGCACAAAGTTTTGAATCTCGGCAGAAGGTATTGAGTGCTGTGGTGGGGGAGAAATGTTCAATGCAATTTTAAACTGGATGAGTCTCCCACTTCTGAAGCTAACTTTGTGGTCTTTATGTCTATGTTTGCCATGAATTGACAATGATAGAAGAAAGACCAGAAATAGAAAAGCAATGGTGAATCAGACGGAGGAAAATCTTTGACTGCATAGTGGGAAAATTAGTAAAACATAGAGGTGAAGGAAGAAAAGTTAAATGAGAAAAAAATGGTAAGATGAAACGAAAAGCAGATATGATCTGAAGGTTAGTCTCTGATCTTATTACAGGAGAAACTAATTGAAAAAAAGACAGACGAGAAAAGGACAAAGTGTTCTTTTTTATTCAGTTGACTTAATACAAACCTCAGACTGAATAATAATGGCAGTGGAACTTTGCTTGTGAAAAGCTGCTTTAAGCAATGGAATGTAGATTCCAGAACTTCACAGGCCTGGCCCTACACTCATTCCTGGAACACCTGAATGGCAAGGACACCTTCATCAGACTCCTATATATTGACTTTAGCTCCACCCTCAACACCATAATTCCAACCAAACTCATCTCCAAAGTCCGAGACCAAGGACTCTGCTCCCGCTTTGCAACTGGATCCTTGACTTCCTGACCTGCAGATTGCAATCAGTAAGGATAGGGAACAACACCTCCTCCACGATAATCCTCAACAATGGTGCTCCACAAGGGTGCGTGCATGGCCCCTTACTGTACTCCTTATACAGTCATGACTGTGTGACACAATTCAGCTCTAACTCCATTTACAAACTTGCTGATGATACCACCTTAGTCAGTCGGATCTCAAACAATGGTGAGACAGAGTACAGGAAAGACATAGACAGTTTAGTGGCATGGAATAAAGACAACAATCTCTCCATCAATGTCAGCAAAATGAAGGGGATGGTCTTGACTTCAGGAAGCAAAGTGGAGGACATGCTCCATCTGTACCAATGGGGCTGAGGTGGAAGTGGTCAAGAACTTCAAGTACCTGGGAGTAAATATTACCAACAATCTGTCCTGGTACATCTACAGTGATGCTGCAGTCAAGAAAGCACACCAATGCTTCTACTTCCTCAGAAAGCTAAGGAAATTCAGCATGCCCACAATGACTCTTACCAATTTTTATAGGTGCACCATAGAAAGCATTCTATCTGGATGCATCATAGCATGGTATGGCAACTGCTTTGTCCAAGACGACAAGAAATTACAGAGAGTTGTGAGCACAACCCAATCCTTCTCAAAAAATAGCCTTCCTTCCATTGACTCCATCTATACTTGCCACTGCCTTGGGAAAGCATCCAACATAATCAAAGACCCCTCCCACCCCAGTTATACTCTCTTCCACCGTTTTCCATCAGGCAGAAGATCAAAAATTTGAAAACCCATACCAACAGATTTAGGAACTGTTTGTTCCTCGCTGTTATCAGACTTATGAATAGACCTCTCATATATTAGACTTGATCATATTCCTAATCATAAAGTTTCTTCTCTATTCTGAGAGACCTGCTTCAATATCAAGAACTTCAGAACCTTTTCTTTTATATTATTGTTTAGAGTTTTATGTTAGAGTATAAGGGCAAGGAGGTGAGGCTACCTTGTATAAGACACTAGTCAGACCTCAGTATGAGCATTGTGTACAGTTTTGGGCACCATATTATAGGAGGGATGTGAACACATTGGAAAGAGTGCAGAGTGATTTACAAGAATGGTTCCAGAAATGTGAACCTTCGGTTATGAAGATAGAATGCAGTAGCTGGGACTACTCTCATTGAAGAGAATAAGAGGAGATCTAATTGAGGCCTTCAAAATCATGAGGGAGCTTGATAGAATGTCACAGAATCATACTATACAGTAGATCCCCTTCTGCCATCAAATCTGTAAAGTCTAAAATACACTATTACCTAGATTGGTATCACTTTCCCACACTAACCTATAGGCTTGAGAAATTGAGACAATCTGTTCCCGTTCATAAAGAAACCAGAAAAAGAAGGCAGAGATTTAAAGTGATTTGCAAAAGGAGCAAATGTGATGCAAACTGGCATGCAAAGCAAGGGTGAGTATCTTGCCCTATCACAAGCCTTGACACAGGCACCTAGGACACCAGAAGCTGCTTGCCAATCAGAAACTGGCAACTCCTGGATCCTAAACTTCACTGTACAAGACATAATCCTCAGGGATCCTAGCAGTGAGACGGCATGTCTTTTTCTTCTTCGTATGTCAGGGTGGGAATCATAGGCAGAACAGACTCAGGGAGATGGTCAGAGATCATCCCTTTGACCACCACCCATCCCAAGATTGTTGGATGTCACTTGTCTCAATTTCAGTTCATTGCTGCAGGTGTTCCTTAGGGTAGTGTCCTGGTACAAACGTGTTTAACTGCTTCATCAATGACCTTCCTCCATTATAAGGTCAGAAATGGAGATATTCACTGATTATTGCATTCGTGTCTCTTCAGATACGGAATCAGTCCAAGACCGTATACAGTGAGACCTAGATAATATTCAGATTTGAACTAATAAGTAGCCAGTAATATTCATATTACTCAAGTGCCACACATGACCAGGTCCAACAAGAGAGAATCTAACCATTACACTTTGACCTTTATTGACATAACGATGGCTGAATTTCCACTATCAATAATCTGGATTCTAACATTGACCAGAACCTGAATTGGACCAGCCATATAAATACATTGACTACAAAAGCAGATCAGAGATTGGGAATCTGAGGTGAGCAACTCACCCACTGACTTCCCAAAGCCTGTCCACCATCTATAACGAACAAGTCAGGAGTGAGATGAAATACTCGCCTCTTGTCTGGATGATTGTATCTCTAATAAATCTCAAGATGTTTGACATCATCCAGGCTGGACTGGTATCACACCGCCACCTTCAAAATGCAACCCCTTCACCACCAATGCAGTGTGTACTGTTTACAAGATGCATAAAAGTAACTCAACATGTCTCCTTCAATAGCACCTTCCACACTTGCAAATTCTAGCTTGGTTGTCTAGCTTCCCTTTAACGCATACATACTGTTTACTTCAATCATTCCCTGTGCAATGTGTTCCACATTCTTATTACTGTTTGGTAATGATTATAGTTTCTTTTGAATTCCCGAGTGGATTTCTAGCGTCTAGCGAGTTAACGCAATTATCGCTAGTTATGTTTTTCTCTACAAGAGGAGACATCTTCTCTGTATCTACTCTCTCAAAATCTTTCAGAATTTTGAAAAGTAAGTGATGTCTTAGCCTTCTTTTACTTGAACAGAAATGAGACCCAGCCAGTCAATCTTTCCTGGTATCTATGCATTTCTGGTAGTGTTCGTGAAAATATTTTCAGCACTTTTCAAAATAGCATTAAAAAGTTAGTGTAATACACAGGTCAGTGGCCAAAGCATTTTAATTTGGGAGAACTGTGAGGTAATTTCTTTTCCAAGAAAACAAGGAATCAAAAACCAAAAACTTCCACAGAGAATGTATGCAGTTTGGTCATCTCATAAGAGAAAGGTAATGTAACTTGAGAAAGAAATGTGATGATGTCATGTACTGGCAACTGTAGTTGTAGGCAACAAGGTGCAGAGCTGGATGAACACAGCAGGCCAAGCAGCATCATAGGAGCAGAAAGGTTGACGTTTCGGGCCTAGACCCTTTGTCTACTGTTATGGTTACTTCCATCTAATAGGGCTATTTAAAGAAAGGTAGGAGAGAATTTAATAATCCAACCTACTGAAGGATTTAACATGTTACTGGAGAGTCAGTGATAAAAAGTTATCAATTTTAAAATTGCTATTAAGAGAATAAGGAAATCTGATAGGAACATTTTAGGAGCAAGGGGTATTTTAGACAGATTTTTTTAAAAAAACCATGATAAACACTTAAAACAGAGTAAATACCATAGTGTCACATTTGGGTCTGTTTTGAATCTTTCTAGCAAAGAGCCAGAGCAGGAATATTGTGTTAAGTGACCTTTCTTTTGTTATATAATTCTTTTTCTCTTTTCTTGGTATAAGAAAACAAACTGTGACTGTCATCTGTCAAGCCCTGTCTATTGTTTTCCTATGAGGTAACTGTCAGAATGATGTGACCTGTTATGCTCTCAGGCAAGACTGCCAAATTTATTTTGCAATCCTGGACAAGACCACTAAATTTCTGTTATGCTTTGTTTAGGGATCAATAACCCTTTTGATTGAAATTGACAAAATTTGAAATTCTAGGTACATATGAATAGAATAAAGCCACAAGATGCTTCTTTCTAAAAAAAAAGAAACAAAATGTACTTCACGAAACAAAATTAGTCAACCATGCAACTTATATTCTAAAATATGGAATTAACATCCAATAAATATAGATTAACAAATTGGTTGAAAACTCTGCAAAGCACATTAAACAGCAGATGCAGTCGAGACAGATCCCAAAGATTTTTCAACAGCCTATCCTAACATTAGTGACAATTTGGATCACCAAGTTTATTCTTGGGGATTTAAATTCTTCGCTATCAAATATCTAGCCTTGCAAGCCTCTCTAGCCAGTTCCAAATTGGACTGCCTCAGCTCATATCTTCAAATGTCCATCTTTTCTTCCAAGATGAAGTTGCTCAGGAGTCCTGTGACTGTTTCAAGAGTCAAATTACTGATACAATTTCAGTGTTTTATCAAACAGCTAGGCACTATCTCTGAATTTCTCTTTTCTCCGAACTTTCTTGACTGCACGGAACAAATATTGCTTGCCGGCTTCTTTGTCTCCACTCTCACCTACAGCTGAACAATCAATGATTCCCAGGTCTTCTTTTTATGCTGAACATTTTCCACAACATGTAGATAATTTTTCAGATTTCCTACGACTAAAAACTAACTGACTGGCCCTGAACTGCAGTTCACAGATCCTTGAACTATTTGAGTTACCCATTAAAACACCCACAGAGGGTCTTGCACGTATTATTCGGTAGAATCCAATGCAACTAATAGTGGTGCATCAGCCTGTGCTTAAACAAGACAATGTCTACAGGCTGCTAGTTTTGACAGCACACATGGATAGAAATAAAATGGATTTTATCACAGACCTTGAAATTTAGTGAAGTTTCACCCCAGGTATTCTCTTCTTATTGTATTCTGCTCAGCAGATGCTCAACAGGAGCAGCTGAGTGGATTGCTGCTGCGATTCCATAGCAACCAGAAGGTTTAAGTAATTTACAGCCCTGGCCTTAGTCAAACTCTGGGATTTTAACTAAGCCCAGAATTCCAATTTACAAACAGAAAGTTAAAAGCTGGGGAGGCAGTTGTTAAATTCAACTCATTGACTATGCGAAATGCCAACAAAGACCAAGTTACATATTATCATTTTTAACTTCATTCTTATTATATTTCTACTAAATATGTCATTTCCACTCTACTGTCTTCTTAAAAATAATTCTCAAAATTTTTCTCGCTTCTGTCTGAGCTTCCTTTGCCTTTTTGGTCAATTTGAAGATGGCAGCAACATTGAAAAAGGTTATGTTCGGATTGGATGAAACTATAGCCAATAACATTATTCTTTTTCAAATTTACTTAGTTGTATGGTAATAAAAATCTGATCAATTGGACAGTTTTGAAATGTCAGGTCTAAAGCAACTTCTGTAGGTTGAGTTGTCTGACCTTTTCATGCCAAGCATAGAAGCAGGGTTGAAGGTTGGAAGGAATTGTATAACTCAAATTTCTTCTGTTGTTTCCTTGTGACTAACCTATTGTGATAAGCAGATTTGATTCCATTTTTGTAAACAGGTAGTTTAACTGCATGCAGTTATCAATGGCTGAGTTGGATTGGAATTAAGTATAATTTGGTGCATACAAAATCCTTAAAACATATCTGCTGTCAGTGACATTTAAAAATCTAAAATCAGTCGGGAAAACAGTGCCACTGAATACTTGGGAGACATATCGCTGGTTCAACTCAGCAACAGCTGAACAGCAGGGAATAGAAGCCCCCAGATGAAATTTAAAATATTTCAGCACAGCTACCTCGTTACAGGCTAAAGATTGATGAAAACTAGCAGCATTAAATTGAAGGGTAACTTTAAGGATATCATTTTAACAATCAATTTAATGTTATAATTAGATATATTAATACGAAAGATATCAGACAATGCTGTGCTTAGTTAAAGTCTTGGATAATACTATTTTCCAGAGGGTTTGCAGCCATTCTTTAATTGAATACACCAATAATGTAAAAGGCACAATATATTTCAAATGAACTGGGCATAAGCAATGAGGACAATTCAGTATTGCGACCAAAGGGATGTTGCAAATCAGAATAATAGCAAGGATGGTTTCTTTTAACTCCCAAAACTCATTTAAGTACTTCACAGCCATGTCTAGTCTGAGCCTGTCAGAGTAACATTAAGAGCACATTTTGGACTGGGAGCCAAATGCAGCCAAGTCATGATCTTAAAATAAATGGCCCTGGAGTTTTATTCGCAAATTTGTGCCAGTTTGAGAAGGGAAAGGGAAGGTCAAGGGAATTGAACAAACTATTGTTGATTTTAATGATCCAGATTATGCAGTTAACAGTTAAGAGAAGGCAGTACGCTATTGATGCATTAAGAGCAAAGGACTTGGCCTTTCTGCTGACCGCAATGGGAATGTGTTCTCCTAGCTGCAGTATGGATCCATTGGTGAGGAAGTAAGATGCAGTCACACTTCCTTTAACATCACGAGCTAAAAACACAGTGAAGACTGCCTTCAGTTCAATGACGTGTAAGTATTTTTAATGATAGGTCAATAGAAAATTGGTAAGTTTTGAATTGCATCTTTCGCCCTGTTTCATAGAGTATTCACTTCTGAAAGGGTTACTGCTAAGGAGTGCCTTAAGCATTGCCCAAATATTATGATGTCATATAGACTTGAAGGAGAACAGCTCTGGACCATAAAAGAGATAGACCTATCAACTGGATCTCCCTCACCATCTTAGTAACAACATTCAGCACACTAACGTAACTTATATCTGATTGCTATTGTGTCATCTTGCTTAAGAAAAGAGATTCTTCTCTTTAAATGAGTTTATAGATGTTCTCTCTACACTAGACCAATTAGATCCTTGACATTTGAACCTAAAAGAGGGATGGCAGCAGCAAATCTGCCAATAATATAGATAACTCACACAATATGATGAATTGCGGTGAGAATTCATCTTACATTGACCCCTCACTTCAAACATGCATCATGCACCATCTCCACTCCACCCAACCCTCCAATACATTCCCACCAAATTCCCACATCACCCTGTGACCCCAAACAGACTCTACTCCACACTCACAAACTTAAATACATCAAGGCAATTACTTTTTTTTGTTCATGGGTTTTGGGTGTTGATGGCTAGACCAGTTTTTCTTGCCCATTCTAATTGACCTTGCAAAGGTGCCAGGAAGTGACATTCTTGATCCTGTAAGGACGCCCTCATAGGTGTTAGGAAGGAAGTTCCTGAATTTTGGTTCAGTGACAATGAAGGAACGTCGATTTTGTTCGAGGCCGGAATGGGGAATAGCTTGGAGGGAAACTTGCAGATTACATATTTCTATGCATCTGCTGCCCTTGTCCTCTAGGTGGTAGAGGTTGCAGGTTTGGATCGTGCTGTCAAAGGAGACATTGCAGTTCCCTTTGTAGATGGTACACACTGTTGTTACTGGTGGTAAAGAGATTGAGTGTGGAATATGGTGGATGGGATACCAGTCAAGCATCTTGGATGGTGTCAAGCTTCTTGATTTTCTTTAAGTTACACCCATTCAGTAGATGAGTTCCATCACAGTTATGAATTGAACCTTGTAGTTAGTACAGAAGCAATAGGCAGAAACAAGGCAATTCACTTGTCACAGAATTCCCAACCTCTGACTTTCTCTTGTAGTCATGGTATTTATATAGGTGATCCAGTTCAATCCAGTAAATGATAACCCGTAAGTTGTTGGCAGTGAAGAATTCAGTGATAGCAATATTGTTTAACATCAAGGAGAGATAGCTAGATTCTCTCATTTTGGATTTGGCACTTGTATAGTGCAAATGTTACTTGTCACTTAACATCTTAAGCCTGGATGTTGTTCAGATCCTTCTATATATGGACATGAATGGTACTAAAGGAGGTATGAATAGTGCTGAATATTGTGTAATCACCTGATGATGGACACTTCTGAACTTTTGATGGAGAATAGGTCATTGATGAAGCAGCTGAAGAAGACCTCAGACGCTACCCTGAGGAAGTTCTGTAGAGGTGTCCTGGAGCTGAGTTGACTAACCTCCAACAATCACAATCATCCTCCTATGAGCCAGATAAGACTCCACCAGCAGAGAGATCACCCCAACCCTCCACCCTGCATTCCCATTGACTCTAATTTTTCTCGAGCACCTTGATGCTATATTTGATTCAATGTCACCCTCACCTCACATCACCTCTGGAATTCAACGTTTTTGAGCATTTTTTGGAACCAAGGCTGCGATGATTTTAAGAGCTGAGTAGCTTTGGCAGAAACCAAACTGAGTCACATGGAGCAGGTTATTGCCAATCAAATGCTGCTTGATAGCAGTGCTCATGACACCCTCTGTCACTTTACTTATGATCGAGTGTGGGGCAGTAACTGGGCAGACTGAATTTATTCTGCTTCTTGTATACAGGACATACCTGGACAGTTTTCCACATTGTCGGGTGGATGCCAATGTTGTAACTGTACTGGACATGTTTGGCTAGAGGTGTAGCTAGTTCTGGAGCACATGTCAATCCTTTCTGTCATATTTTCAAAAAGCTCCAACAAGTAGTTAAACACAACTTTCCCTGAGGCCCATCTGACTCTTCTGAAACAACCTACATTTTCCCCATGTGACTATTAATTCTAAACTGCCGGAGACGGCTTAGCCTAGGTTGCCCACAGTCCATGCAGTATTCCCTCTGATTTTTGTTCCAGCTACACAGACCTCTGAGTCCCATGTGTGACAGCAATTTCCAGAACCGGAAGGCTTTTCCACAACTGGCATACTGACGCTGATCGTCTTGCGTGGAAGCCTGGACCGGCTGTATGCCCACGTAGCCCACACAGCTTACAGGGAGCATTGATGCCATGATTATTCTATTTTAGAAAGTGAATCTGAGGTTTGCAGCAATGTTAATGTGAAAGTATGAGCATTAGCTGTGAGTTGTGATTGACAGGGATTTCTAATGGGTAAGTAATAAGTGGCATTGTGAATTAAATAGTGAGTACGAGTAGTGGTTTAGAATTAAGGGTATGGCAGTGGAAAATGCATTCACATACGTTGGCCAATTAGGTGAGATAATTAAATTGCCTTAAACACAATATTCATGTCCTTGGGATTAGACAGTTGGTATCACAGTAGTGGCAATCTGAACTCATTGCTGTTTCTGCATTTGCCTTCACCTTTGTAGAGAGGTAGTGTGCCCCATCTTCACCTCTGTCATAACGTTATAGCATCATAGAGTCATACAGCATGGAAACAGACCCTTCGGTCCAACTAGTCCATGTCAACCATGTTACCAAACTAAACTAGTCCGACTTGCCTGCACTTGGCCCATATCCCTCCAAACCTTTCCTATTCATGAACTTATCCAAATGTCTTTTAAATTTTCTAACTGTACCCGTATCCACCACTTCCTCTAACATTTCATTCCACACATGAAGCACTCTTTGTGTAAAAAAGTTGCCCCTCAAGTCCTTCCTAAATCTTTTACATCTCACCTAAAAAATATGCCCCCTAGTTTTGAACTCCCCCACCCTAAGGAAAATAAATCCCTTGTCATTCACCTTATCTATTCCCCTCACAATTTTATAAACCTCAATAAGCTCACCCCTCAACCTCTCATGCTCCAGTGGAAAAAGTCCCAATCTTTCCAGTCTATTTTCACATTGCAAACCCTCCATTCCTGGCAACATCCTGGTAAGTGTTTTCTGAACCCTCTCCAGTTTAATAATATCCTTCTTATGACAGGGTGACCAGAACTGTGTACAGTACTTCAGAAGAGGCCTCACCAACATCCTCTACAACCTCAACACGACATCCCAACTCCTATACTTGAAGCTAAATTGGATTGTTACTCAGGAGTTAGACAATATATTTAATAGTCTTACTTTTCCTGTGTAACTATTTTGCTTCATTTCACCGGTACCATCCCAAAGCCTTTTGTGCTTTATCAGAGAACGCTTTAGCATGCTTTCTGTCTTGTCATGCTATTAGTCTGTTCTTCCTGCTCAAGGTATTTTCCAGAATTTCAGCCAGAATGTACCTACTCTTTAAGCTTTAAGTAGCATACCTTAGCTTTAAATGGTGCTAGCCTTGCATGAAATGAGTTGATTACATATTGTGCTCGTTTACATGTAACTACCTCATAAATCAGCAAGAAGCACAACACTTTAGAAGCAATGGCTTTGGGTTAATTATGAGTCACATTCCCCCAAACCACCCTCCCCCTTGCTTCTGGTCAGGGGGTATCCGGTTTTACCTGGCCTGATGTGTTCATCCAGCTCTACACCTTGTTACCTCTATTTTGATGTCTGTCGTTGTGCAGGCTCCAGTATGGAGTAGCACAGAGCCAATTTTAAGCACTAGAGGGCACTGCAGCTGGATAATAATTCACCTTTAAGTGAGATTGTTTACAATAATTGAGAATTCAGTGGCAGAGTGAAAAAGCCAAAGTGATTCGAAATTTTCCTTCACTGATAGCTTGCTGCTGAGGGAGGTAAGCTGTATAAGTGGCAGGAGAATTTCCACCTAAGTTTATTAATGTTTGCTTTCCTTCACGATATCCACAGAGGTCCCAGCTCTCCCTGAATTGCTGGGATCACACCATTAAAGGTCAAATTTCAGCAAATGATCTGGATTTTGGCCCAGGTTGAATTCAACTGCTGAAGAAACATAAAATAATCGCTCAACAACTCATTCTGAATCTTGCCACAGTGATGCGCACTGGAAAATATTCTACACACACATGTAATCTAAGTTTGAGTTGTGAGAAGTCTTTGTGCATAGTAGCAGTTGAGTGATGTGTACTAGAGCATTTAGAAATAAGAGCTGGAGTTGTCCATTACCCTCCTAACCAACACCAACTTTGAAAGTTAATCCTCTCCTCAAACTTTGTTATTTTCCATTATTGATGGTAAACAGTGAGCAACCTTCCAGTTTTCACATTTAATCATAATAGAGTCCTAGAGTCATAGAGCTGTACAGCATAGAAACAGAACCTTCAGTCCAACTCGTCCATGCTGACCAGATATCCTAAATCAATCTAGTCCCATTGCTAGCATTTGGCCCATTTCCCTCTAAACCCTTCCTATTCATATACGCATCCAGATGACTTTTAAATATTGTAATTGTACCAACCTCTACCACTTCCTCTGGCAGCTCATTCCATTCACGCACCACCCTCTGCATGAAAAAATTGCTCTTTATGTCCCTTTTAAATCTTCCCTCTCGCACCTTGAACCTATGCCCTCCAGTTTTGGGCTCCCCTACCCTGGGGAAAAGACCTCGACTATTCACCCTATCCATGCTTTTCATGATTTTATAAACTTCTATAAGGTCACCCCTCATCCTCCAATGCTCCAGGTAAAATAGCTCCAGCCTATTCAGCCTCTCCTTATAGCTCAAGCCCTCCAACCCTGGGAAAATCCTTGTAAATCTTTTTTGAACCCTTTCAAGTTTTGCAACATCTTTCCTATAGCAGAGAGATGAGAATTAAATGCAGTATTCCAAAAGTGGCCTAACCGATGACCTGTACAGCTGCAACATGACCTCCCAACTCCTATACTCAATACACTGACTAATAAAGGCAAGCATACAAATGCCTTCTTCACTATCCTGTGTATCTGTGACTCCACTTTCAAGGAACTATGAACCTACACTCCAAGGTCTCTTTGTTCAGCAACTCTCCCCAGGACCTTACCATTAAACATATACGTCCCTGCCCTGATTTACCTTTCCAAAATACAGCACCTCACATTTGTAATCAACACATCTTGTGTGAGAAGTTTGGCTAAGTAGCCATTTTTTGGGCACTAAGGAGATTGTTGGCATTCCAAAATGGTACACGCACATGCATGTGTACACATGCACACCAACACACACACACACACAAACACACACACACACAAACAAACATCTGATGCAAATCTGGACATCATCTTGGTGAAAATATACAGAACAGGTGAAGCATTTTCTCCATCAGTCTGCACCATCCACTTGAGCTCAGCATGACCATTTATAGAGCCCATAATGCACCAAATGATATCTTTTAAACATACATGGCAGAACACATGTTATATAGAAGGAAGGATCCCACCCTCTGCTAATGCTTTTAAAGAGGATCATCAATGTCTTCTGGGTTAGTTGCTGGTTGATTTATTCTGGTCATTGTTACAATTCTCCAAGTTTTTGTTTCAAATTTCAATGTTCTGTAGAGAATGGTGGGCGAAGTGCCAAAGTACTCCTTGCTGACTTCAAAGTTACTACACAAAACAGTAGCTCCTAGACAAGGGTGAACTAGTAGGTATTTCCCTACAGCAATATATAGCAATGCCTGGAACAGACAGCACACAAAGCGAGGCAAGCTGTTAAGAGGAAGGAGGAGTAGAGAGTATATTCAGCAAGAAGCTATATTTATCCAGGGATTGCAGGGATCAATTCTTCTACCTGAATCTCAGCAAAACAAAAATATGTGAAAATCCTATGCTTAATTAAGGATGTCTTCACTGAAATCTGACAGCTCTGCAATCATGCCTGCAAACTCAGAACAGGACACCAATCACACCACCAGTGGCCATGGAAGTGCTAGCAGCAATAAACTTTTATACAACATCGCCTTCTTGGCTGGAGATACTTACAATATCTCACAGTTTGCTATCTTCTGTTGCATAGGAGAGATCTCTATTGCTGTAAGTGCAGAGGGCTAACTATTTCACCTTTTTTTAACAGCAATGATGAGGTGGAATAGTCACAACAATATTCTCGGATTGCGTGGAGCAGGGTACTATTGATACCCTACTGACCATACATCAAGAATCTTATAGGATAGTCTCCAGCATCCTGGCAGTAGTCATGATGCCTACACTCTGTGCCACCCACCTTTGAGACAGCATGACAAATCAAGAGGGCGGCTTGGGTGACAAGGTCGATGTACTGGTGACAAGGCTCATGAAACTGGTTTTCAATCCACGTGCATAGCTTACATACAATTGGAGTCATCCTTCCTCATAAATGTGATACAATCAGCCAATAGAGTCCTGAAGCATGGATACTATTAACCAGAGAACTGTACAAGAGATGCCAGAGATTGGTTGAAGCCGAAGGTGAGGCAACAATCTAGACAGCCTCTTCCTGTCAGAATTATGCATAAAGAACTTATTTGAGTGTGAATAACTGTTAGGCCTAACTCCTTATGCAATAACAATCGAACCACATAACCACCCATTCCACTCAGATACTGTAGAGATGGCTGGACCTTCTCTGAAGCTGAAGCTGAGGAGATCTCCAGCAAGAGGATCTGCAGCATGTGTGGTCTGTCTACACTCTAGGACTCACAGGGACCCCCAACAAGCCCCCAGGACCAATGGACTCAACAGTCAAGCAGGCTTGTTCCAGCCCAGCTGTGGAACAAGGGAATACACTGAGTAATACGTAGGGGGGTGGCGGGGGAGTGGGGGTGGGGATGCGGGGTGTGGGGCGGGTTTGGCGGAGAGAATGAAGAAAACGTATTGAGGGAACTTTGGTAGTGTAGGTGAGAAAGCTTGTGTGTGACTATCACTTCCTGTATAACTCTTCCTTATATTACCTGTCAAGTATTTGTTAGTTTCTCTGTGTAGGTGCTAACATCATCCAGCACCACTTTATGGTCATAGACAAGGCTCCATGGATAGAGGTCTGTGCTGAGAATCTACTACACCATTCAGACAAGGAGAGACACTGTGTACACATGGGTCATAGTGACACTTTTGTCCCTCTTCATCCAACATCTCTAAGACATGGCTCCCTCTGTGCATAAAGACATAGATATCAAAGAGTTACTCAGCTGTTACTGTGCAAGGGAGGCACAATATATAGAGAGGTATGGCCAGGGAGTAGGCAGCCTGTGTGTTGCGAATTGCATAGATCCATAACGAATGTTGTTTCCCTTTAAATTCCCGCAGAAGTGTGGGTGCTGCAACCCCCTCCCTCACAGGTCAAGTCACTTAGCCTGCCCACTCTAAACGTACTCACAGCTATTTCCTTCCCCATTGCATACTTTCTATTTCCATCATGATGGAAGGTGACAGTGAGTAGTCCTCAGCGGGTAACTTCCAGACTCAGCCTGAATGTGCCAGCCATTGACAGATGAGGTGACCAATGCCTGGTGTGGTCATTCATTGCCTTTCTTCCCCCACTGAAACCAGGGTGCTCCTGACCATGGATGACACCACCTCCCACATGACAACTTTCCTGGACAAGTTTTACTGCATCTCCCTCTTGCTAATCCTGCTGTACCCCACTTTTACAACTGTACCAAGTTCGCGTGCGCACACACACACACACACACCACTTCCCCTTAGTATCTGTAGATGGACTTATCACCCATTCACTTGATTATCATGACTGGACAGCCTGAACAAGATGCATCCAGACCCCAAACCAGTAACTATACATCTCCTCAATCGCATTAATCCTCCCCACTGGACTTGCAGCTACAGAACCAACAGACTGATTACGACTCACTCTCTGGCCCACAATGGTACAGACCTTCTAACCAAGAACACTCCCATCAAACATTTGACCATGGCCAATTCTCTTGATTGGTACAATAGGGTGTCCTTGACTTACTGTAGCGAGACCCCCTGACTTGATGGTTGCCTCCATGAACTTCATCGAGAACAACTCCCCTGAGTGTTGGAAACATAGCTCCCATGTGGCCACTCCATGCTGGCACATGGTTAAAGTGTAGGATTAATGTAGCGCATTGCCATAGATTAAATTGTGCATCTCCCAGACTGAGGATTGCTTAACAACAAAGCAAGCTCACTGGCTTTGTAACTGTACTAATTGGAACAGCAAGGCAAGGAATATTATGAGTAAGTATGCAGGAACTAAGTGAGTAAGCACTGAAAAAGCAAGCAATCATCCCTAACAGCCTAGCCCAGTCTGTGAGCTGTGCCTATGCATAAAATGGCCTTTCAAAGCTAGTTATCGGTGCACCCGGCAGTGCAAGTCTGTGCTTCCAGAGCACTCTGTCACTGAATAATAAACATGCCAGGATGATATGTGATGGGTTGGCAGATTCTAAATGCCAACATCAGTGGAGGAGGGGTCACATGCCTGGTACCTATTCATCATGCCCCAGGCTGCATTTTGGTCGCAGATAATATCGGGACTTTCAAGTTGATTCCACCACGTACATGTCCTAGTTTCCTTGTCAAGTTTTCCTGATGTCTAGCTTGGTTGGTGAGTTTATTAAAATGGGAGATGTAATTCAGTGAATTTGTTGTTAATAGGGTGTTTATCAAACATTAACCTACATCAATTGGTATCTTACCACTTCCTAGTGAGAATCTCGCTATACGGCTGATAAAAAGCATAAAAGATGGAGTAAGATGTTGGCAACATTGAGATGGGCCTCAGCAGACTCCTCATCTGATTCTGTCACACATCCCACCATAACCCACTTTGCTCAGAGCCCTATAAGATTGCACCCATGGTATCTGCAATGACTTTAATTGGAAGGCAATTCCCACCCAATTTCAGGCAACATTCCTTGTATTGTTTCTAATTTAAACTCTGATTAGAGTTAGTCACACTGCTGTGAGCACAGAATACGTAAATTGGTGAATTTGCATATTTTCAAAGGTGACGCAAAATTATTGGACATTTGATTTCACAGTGATAAAATATCAGGGATTTTATCAGACCAACATTTGGCTCATGCTCAGTGCAAATATAACAATTAAACCATTCAAACATACCTTTCCATTCCTTACTTCCTAAATCACTCATCATTTCAGAAACAAAAGGGAATGAGACAGTTTCTTGCTTAGAAACTTAATGGGTTGTGATGGGGATAGGGTGAAAAAGCTGTGAGTGGGTCCTGTTCTGGTAAGATGTGCCTGTGGATAAGTCTGGATTTAGTACACTTGTTTGTGTATGTGGTTAATTGATTAACATGATTTAACCATGCCCAGAGGTTTTACATTTTGACATGGAGAAATGGCAACATGGCTTTGAAGATTTAACTGGGGTGAAAAAGAAACAGCTATCAAGCCTCACCTTGTGGAAGTAATGTTGGAGATTTGTGGAGATGCTAGAAACTGTAACATTGTTCTGGGACCACTCCTCATTCCTGCCAGCAGACATTGGGCCCCAGTAAGATTATTTGAGTTTGAGTGGGCTCAATTAATGAAAATCTGACTGCTGCATTGTTTAAGCAGGAATAGACATTAAACAGCAGACTCCAGATCTCAACGCATTGTAGAGCTGTACAGGCAGGAGCAAATCCATTACTAAAACAAAGAAAAAACAAAGAACTACACTTCTGAGGAAGGGTCACCGGACCCAAAACGTCAACTCTGTTTTTTATCTTCACAGATGCTGCCAGACCTGCTGAGCTTTTCCAGCAACTTTGTTTTTGTTCCTAATTTACAGCATCCACAGTTCTTTTGGTTTTTATTTAAAAACTACAGATGCTGGAAATCAGAAACAAAATTTTCCCAGCAAGTTCTACTTTTGTTGTAAATACGTTGCTGTTTGCTGTCCTGTCTGAACATAAGAACATAAGAACTAGGAGCAGGAGTAGGCCGTCTGGCCCTTCAAGCCTGTTCCGCCATTCGATAAGATCATGGCTGATCTTTTAGTGGACTCAGATCCACTTACCTGCGTTCTCACCGTATCCCTTAATTACTTTATTGTTCAGGTCAGGGGAAGGTTAAAATATAACAAATTGGGCTGGAAAGAATCCATCCAGTAAGAGACAGGAGAAAATCATGGTTTTTCTCACTATTTGCCTTCCCTTTGAAAGTTCTGCAGCTATTTTCCCACCTAAAGTAACTGCATCATGGGCAGTATTTAGAACTGAAATGAAAGAGGAGAAAAAGAGCACCACAATTGAAATCAAGCAATGAGAGTAAACATTAAAGATACTGCAACTCAGTTCCAAGTTAACTGTAGAAGAGTCGGATGACAGAGCCATTAAAAGCTCCAAATAATAAAATCGCAAAATGATCGAAAAATTTCCAGCACTCAGCTGTAAAGGAAGCCATCACTCAATTGAATTTACTTTGTTCCAATAATGCATCGAGTTGTTGTTTTCTGAACCTTAAATATTTCCGAATATGTACTGGAACATCTTGGCTAGTAATTCAGAAAGTTTTGGAGCATAAGTTTTCAGTACTATTACCGGAATGTTGTCAGGGCCCATAGCCTTTGCAGCATCCGCTGCCTTCAGCAGTTTCTTGATGCCACATTGTTACTGACCAGACCAAACCCCTTCAAAGTATATTATGAAGATAGACTAGATCCCTAACCCTTTCTTATTTTAAAAGTAATTGAAAGACATTGCAATCCAGAAGCATTTCAATAGGTCAAACTACTCGACTTTAAGCAAAACGTCCGTTATTTTCACACAACAGTTAACAGACAGGCAAAATAAAATTAAAGTAAAGAATTGGCTTAACTAACTCTATCAAAATGCTTAAGAAAATAATATATATTAACTACTACTAATTAACTGTTTCAGTATAGTAACATCCCATAAACACGCCCTTGGCAAAGGCAAATTCTATAAAACAGATCATCTCACAGACAATTCCAGTAGCAGGTAGACAACCCCCAGATTTTAGCTGTAACAGAGAGGAATAACAGCTTCCACTCCCATCTTGATGTCCCGAGCAACTGCAGAAAGCTAAAATTAAAAATCTTTGTTCTGTGGGAGCTTGACCTCACCTATTCGGGCTGCTTCTATTGTTCCAACTTAAAATAATGCCAAAGACTCACAAGTTGTTTAAATTTTTGGCTTTGAGCAGATGCTCACCACCTCTGAATCAACCTTTCTTCTCAAAAAAAGGATAAAATACACCTCTTAAAGCCATCATATCATCACACTTCGCCCCTTTTAAAAAAGAAGAATCATCAATACACAAAGATGGCTTCATTTTTAAAAGCCTTTACCCTTACTGTATTAGTACACTACCAAAGATATATGTTACATTGACTCTAAGCATGTAAGCATTCACTACCACAGTCCATTTCAGTCCATTTTCTGCTATCACCGAATACCTCTGTCTTCGTTCATCAAAATTGTGACAACACGTCAGTAACTATGTTCTGCCATTCTGCAATGTGTGTAATTTTCAAATTGAATGGCTGCGATAATAAGCTCCATCTAAAGAGTCTGAAACATTTATCCGTAAATTTTCTCAAAAACCTGAAGGGGTTATTATCAGTGTATACAATTATCTCTGACATGTCACTGGCAATATATAAACATTGAAATGTTGCCATGCCAACACTAAACTCAAGGTCTCCTCAATTGTGGAATATTTCTGTTGATGATTATTCAATTTTCTGGAAAAATACCCAGTAGGTCTTTCTATCTTTTCATCATCTTATAGTAAAAGTACAGCACTGACACCCACATCACTTGCATCAATAGCCATTTTGAATGGCTTTGTGTAATTAGGTGTGGCTAACACTGGAGCAGTGGTTAACGCAGCTTTCAGGCTGTCAAATGCCTTCTGGCATTCCTCTGTTCACTGAAATTTTTTGCACCACTTCAACAAATCAGTCAGTAGAGCAACTGCACTGCTAATATTTGGTATGAACGTCCAATAAAAACCATTCAACCCCAGGAATTGTAGTGCTTCTCTCTTCATCCATGGTATGGGAAACTCCCCAGCTGCCTTTGTTTCCATATCCCATGGAGCCATTTGTCCATGACAAATGACATGACCCAGGGATCTGACATGGGCTTTTGTGAACCCACTCTTAACTAGGTTTATCACCATGCCCGCATCCTGAAGTCGATCGAACAATTCCAAAGGATGCTCCAATTGTTCCTTCTGCTACTGACTAAAAATCACCAGATTGTCTCTGTACACCTTTCGGTAATCCAGAAATGACTTTATTGGTTAGTCTTTGAAATGTGGCTGGCACATTTTTCATACCAAATGACATGACTTTAAACTGGTACTGTTCATTCAGCATCACAAAAGCTAAAATTTCCTTCACCGTTTTGGATAAAGGTATCTGCCAGTATCCTCTGAGTAAGTCCAACTTTGAAATATAAGTTGTGTGTCTTACTTTTCAATACAGTCTTCCAAACATGAAATAAGACATGAGTCAGATTTTGTAACTGCATTTAATTTACAGTAGTCTACACATAATTGTTGGGTACCATCTGGTTTTGGCATTATTACTATAGGTGAGCTCCATTTGCTTCAACTCACTTCGATGATATTGTCTTTGAGCATGCATTCAGTTGTTTTATGAACCTGTGCCAATGTTAGAGGGTTAAGTCTATAAGAATGTTGCTTAATTGGAGCAGCATTTCCTTTATCTACATCATGTGTAATTAGATTAGTACTTCCCAGTTAATTCCCACAGATCCCCCTGTGTGATTGTAATAACTCTTTCAGGACATTTCAATTTTTGTCTGGAAGGTAACTCAATAATTGATCCCAGTTTTTGAGAATTTCCTCATTGTCCAATTTGATTACAGGAATGTCCAGTTCAGAATCATCTGAACTTTGCTCTTCACTCTGTGTTGTTACATTCTTCTTTTGCTTTCCTTCCCTATCAAAATACTTATTGAGCATATTCACATGACAAATTCTGAGGTTTCTTTCTGGAATTCTTATTAAATAATTCACCTCACTCAGTTTCCTTTCAATTTGATAAGGCCCATTAAATCTTGCTTTTAAAGATTCACCTACCACTGGGAGTAACACCAACACTGTATCTCCACTGGCAAAATTACGAATTTGTCTGCTTCCTGTTTCATCACGTGCTATGCTACTTTCAAATGCTGTTTCGCTAACTCACCCATTCTATTTAATCTTGCCCTAAAATTTGACACATAGTTCAAATATGTGGTCTGCGAACTCTGACTTTCCAATTTCTCCTTAAATAATTTCAATGATCCTCTCACCTCATGCCCAAAAAGTAATTCAAATGGACTGAATTTAGTTGATTCATTAGATGCATCCCTAATTGGAATAAGTGAAAATAGAATTCCTTTATCCCAATTGTCTGGATGGTCTTCACGGTAAGCCCTCAACATGATCTTTAAAGTTTGATACCACCATTCTAATACTGTCTGTGATTCTGGATGGTATACAGTGGATTTGAATTGTTTTATTCCTAAGCTATCCACAACTTCCTTGAATAACTTTGATGTAAAATTTGATCTTTGATCCAATTGTATTTCTGTGGGTAATCTGAATTTGGTAAAAAGATTGAATAAGTCTTCTATAATACTTTTAGCCATAATATTGCATACTGGGATAGTCTCTGGAAATCTAGTAGACACATCCTTTATGGGCAACAAATACAGATTTCCACTTCTTATTTTAGGAAGGGTTCCTACACAATCAATTAAGACCCCTGTAAAAGGTTCCTCAGATGTGGAGATGGATATTAAGGGTACTGGTTTTATCACTACCTGAGGTTTGCCAATTACCTGACACATATGACATGACCTGCAAAAGTCAACCACATCCTTATGCAGTCCAGGCCAATGCAAATGTTTTGTTTTTTTCGCTTGAGTTTACCTTACTCCCAAATGACCTCCTACTGGTAATTCATGTGCTACCCACAACACCTCCTTTCTATAACTTGCCCGTATTTCAACTTGATGAACTTCTGCCCATTTCTCATTTGCCTGAATATGTGATGGTCTCCATTTTCTCATCAAGACTTCATTTTTAAGATAGTAACATTCTTAGATACATCCAGATTCTTCTTTTGTGTATGCTTTTTGATAAAACTGCTTTAGTTTATCGTCTTTCTTTTGTAATTCAGCTAATTTCTCTGAACTAAAAGTATCCACTTTGTCTTCCACCTGTTCTTGTTTTTTTTTCTCAACCATTTGATCAAACATAGTCTCTGATAATTGAACTTCAGTTTCCTTGTCTTTACTCTTTGATTTCTCCTCCTGCTTCAACCAGTGGCTTTGTGACCTTGTTACCACACAGTCAGGAAAAAAGTCCCAGGATGTACTTCCTGTAACACCTCAGTTGCCTGATTTCCCACTGGCTTTTCAACCACAGTAGGCATTACTCCCACCTGTGATCCAGCTATATTGTTACCAAGGATAAACTGTATTCCTGGAACTGAGGATTTCTTTACTACTGGTATCACCATTTCACCAGACTGTCCAACCTCACTTTAAAGAATGAAACACTGCTCTTCTCACCATGAATCCCACATGTTACATCTTTTTCCTGGCAATACTCCTTCTCAATTACATATCTCCTCATTTCTCACCATCAAAAATTGACTTGCTCCCGTAACTCTTAAAATCTTAATTTCTTTACTAACTCCTCCTTGCATACATGAGTAACCCTTACCATCATAAATAAATCCTTTAAAGAGATCTGACACTTCATTCTCACCCAACCCCTAACCAGGTTATACATTCTTTTGTAGTCTTTTAGCTTCCACTGTGCTTTCCTTTATCACTTCAACAAAACTCAATGACTTATCCTATTTTCCCACACCAGTCTTCTCAGTGCTTTTTCTGAACCACCAACACTGCGACTTCATGTGGCCTACTTTATTACAGTGAAAACAACTTTTTATGCCTCTTTCCCCCTCATGGGTTTCCTTTTTATTCTGTGGTAAACTGTCTTTACTATCTCTAATGAAATCTCCCTTTCCCTTACCACCTGAGGATTTCTCTTTACCCCAATTTCTACTCCTCACAGATCGAAATTGATGTCGGAAGCCAAACTTTGATTTATGAACCAATTCATAATCATCTGCTGTTAATTTTGCAGTCTCCAAAATAATCAGCCCTCTAAGAGTGCCATATGTTTGATCTATTTTCAATTACCTTATACACCTATCAAAATTACTTTGTTTGATCCTTTCAAACTCTAAGAATGTTACACCAAGTTCCCTCCTTAGATTCCTAAAATATTGTCTGTAGGCTTCTGGTACTAGCTCATATGCATTTAAGATGGCTTTTTTTACCCCCTCATATTCCCCAGGTACCTCCTCTGATAGTGATGAAATACCTCACTAGCTCTACCTACCAACTTTTTTTGGATCAACAAAACATGGTCACCATCCATTTCATTTGATTAGCCCTTTTCTCAAATGAAATGAAAAAGACTTCTACATCCTTCTCATTGAATTTAGGCAATGCTTGGATATATTTAAACAGATTCCCACCAGGCCTTTGGCTACAAAGCATTGCTGTCCATCACTATCCTCACTCCTACCTTTCATCTCTACCTCTACCGTTTAAAGTCGACTTTGAGTTTTCAGTTCCAACCTTCAAAGTTCAAAAACTCTCTCTTTCTCCCTTTCTTCTTCTAGGGCCTTCCTTTCCTTTTGGTTCTGTCAGGGTATTCTTTTCTTTCTTTTTCCTCTGAGAGAGCTATTCTCTCTTTCTGCTTTTCTTCTGCTTTCAATCATAATTCAAACTGTTTCATTTCCTTTTCATGTTTAAGCTGTTTCATTTGCAATTGCATTTTAGCCATTTCCCCTGCAATGATTCCGATGGCATTTCTAGTAATTGTAAGTGGCGAGCTATTGCTGCGATTACCTGTGCTTTTCGCAGAGACAAAAGTAATCCCAACTCCAGCTTGTCTGCCAGTTCCAAGAGCTTTGCTTTGCTCACTTTCTGTAAAACTCCCAAAGCGACTTCCTCCACCCCCAGGAAACTCTTGGTAACTGTAAGAGCAATTACTACATAAGGCACACCCAATTTAAACCAAATTCAATGCCTGAAAAGAGAACACCACCACTCACCACTCACCACTCACCACTCACCACTCACCACTCACCACTCACAACCTTTAAGTCCAATAACCCTAAACCTAACCTGGAATTTGAGATTCCAATCCCGACAAGAACCCCCAATTTGTTATGAACCAGACCAAACCCATTTAACAGAAATTAAGAAGATACCTTAGACCCTAACCTTTTCTTATTTTAAGTTAAGTGGAAGACATTGCATTTCAGATGCAATTCAATTGGTCAAATTACTCAACTTTAAGCGAAACACACTATTTTTACATTACAGTTAAATTACAGACAAAATGAAAATAAAGGAAAATAATTGGCTTAACTGTAACTCTATCAAAATGCTTAAGAAAATTATATGTTATGTATATAAACTACTACTAATTAACTGTTCCAATATAATAACATCCCATAAACACTCCTTTGGCAAAGGCAAATTCAGTAAAATGGATTGTCTCACATGCAATTCTAGCAACAGGAAGAGAACCCCATCTTTAGTTGCAACAGAGAGAGGAATAAGAGCCTCCACATTCAACTTCAAGACCAAAGCAACTACTACTGAAGGCTAAAACCAAAAAAAACCTGGTTCTGTTGGAACTTGAAGTCACTCAGCCAGGCTGCCTCTATTGTTCAAACTTAAAAAAAAAACCAGGCCTTACAAGTTGTTTACTTTATTGGCTTTGAGCAGACTGCTTTGCCGCTCTGTCTCAATCTTTCTTCATTAAAAAGGAGGACAAAATACACTTTTTAAAGCCATGGTATTGTCACAACATGGAATGAATCAGTTTGGCTAAAATCTGGCATCGCAATATTAGGGATCAAAGAAGAAGACTCAGATAGATACTTCACTTCACATTTCTAACTGAAAGTGGATGCAAATGCTTAAGCCTTGTCTTTTGCACTGATATGCTGGGCTCCACCATCATTGTGTATGTTATTTTAATTGTCCACAACATTCACCATTGGATGTGGTAGAACAACAGAGCTTAGACCTGATCCATTGGTTATAGGATCACTTTGCCCTGTCTATTGCATGCTGCCTAAGCAGTTGGGCACATAAGTAGTCCTGTGTTATAACTTTACCAGGTTAACATTTTTTTGTTGGTATGTCTGGCGTTAATGTTGGCCTGACCACCCAGCGTGGAGCCCAGCCGGCGCAGGTAACAAGTCGGAGACCATGCTAGCATGGGAGGTGAGTCCCTGAGGTGAGTAGTGGGCTGGAGCCAGAGCGGGAGGCAGTCCGAGCCCAGGCCCGGGAGACGAGTCCCGGAGGCGAGACGAGGCATGGGTCGGGGCGTGGAGCAAGAGGCAGTCTGAGTCCTGGAAGTGAATCACGGGCTGGAGCCCAGCACATGGTGGCAGCAAGGCCTTGTGTTCTGAAGCCTTACAGGCATGAACTGAGTGAAAAGGACTGTAATTTGAGTACTTTTTAAAGATACTTTTTATTCTTATTCTGGATTTTGAGTAATCTGAGTCCTTATTAAAACATTCTATTCCTGTGCTAGTTTTTTTTTCACTCTTTCAATTCTGTAACTATCACTTAAGGTATGTGTACCCATGTACCTTTATTTAAGATGGCGCCAAAACGTCGACATTACAAACTTTTCACTGCACTCATTTGAGAGCACATGACAATAAAGGCAATTCTATAAAGGCTATTCTATTCCTACAATGTTCATTGAACCAGAGTTGATCTTGCAGTTTGATGGTAATGTTAGAGTGAAGGATATGCCAGGCCAGGAACTTACAGGTTGTGTTGGAGTAAGATTCTGCTGATGTGGATGGCCCCCAGCACCTCACGGGTGCCCTCTTTTTAAAGTCTGTCCCGTTAAGCATGGTGGGAGTGACACACAACACAATGGGAATATCCTCAATGTGAAGACAGGAATTTGTCTCCCCAGGCTCTGTGTGATTTTCATATCCATGTTAGGCTAATTAGTGAGAACGAGGTCAAGTATATTTTTCCTTCTGGTTGCTTCCCTCACCACTTGCCACTGATTCAGGCTAGTAGCTATGTCCTTTACTTTTGCCAGCAGTTCTGCTGCTGAGGCACTCTTAACGTAGACATCGAAATCTCCCACCCAGAGTACATTAAGTGGCCTGGCCACTTTCAGTGCTTCCTCCAAGTGGTTTTCAACAGGGAGGGGTACTGATTGATCATCCAAGGGCCAGGGAAGGGGTGTGGGGTTAGTGAATGAGTGATTGTTGGTAATATTGTCCTTATCCACATCTAACTTAATGCCATGAGATTTCAGGGATTCTGGAGTCAATTTTGAGGACTCTGAGGGCAACTCCTTCCTGATAGTATATCTGTATACTACTACCTCTGCTGGGTATGTCATGCTGCAGGAATAGGACATACCAGGGATGGTGATGGTGATGTCTGGGACATTATAAGATATGATTCCATCAGTATGACTATGTCACGCTATGGTTTTGGCCGTGAGACAGCTCTCCCAATTTTGGCACCAGCCCCAGATGTTGGTAAGGAGGATTTTGCAGGGTTGACAGGGCAGTATTCCATTGTCATTTCTGGTGTCTAGATCAATGCCATCTGAGTTCATTCCTTACCTTAAATTGTAAAGTTTGATGTAACCAAGTGGTTTGCTATTGTTTCAGAGGGAGGTTAAGAGTCAACTTAACTACCAGGGCTGCAGCAAGGAGAATATATCTTTCTAAGGCTTCAAACTCATTTCTTTTCAAGGCATCAGTCATATGGGGTGTCATCACTGCTGAAATGAAATCATCAAAAGCATTTTTCATTGCTGAGGAAATCTATATATAAACACAAACAGTCTCCACAACAGTCCAAAAGATTAAAGATGATGAATGTACAGCAAGAAGAAAAAAAAGAGCAGTTTTTCCTGCAGTAGAAGCAAACAAATCAAATGTCAGCTGTCTCCATTCTGCAATAACTTCATATATAGAACGCTTAATAGGCTCTGCACTACAGTTGTCATTGAACATTTCAAATCAAAGGTCCTACCTCTCAGTGTAGCTTTTTCTCAGTCCTGTAACCCTCTTGGAACTTTGTGTTCCTTTGGCCCCTGCTTCCTTCCAGCTACAATTGGTAACCTTCCCTTCAGGACCTACACTATGGAATTCCCTCCCTAAACCTGTCCACCTCTCCACCTCCTCCCACCCCTTAAAATAAAAACTAACGTTTTGATGATATTTTGATTATCTGTCCTAGTATCTCCCTATGTGGCTATGTCAACACTCCTGGAAATTCTTTTTAAGGTGTTTTATTACATCAAAGGTTCTGTGTAAATGAAAGTTGTTGTTGTATCTGTGCACCAGTGTAGAACTGATTATAAAAATTGGAGCTCAGCAAGTGTATAATCATTTCTTCATTCTTGCAGCTAATTCTTTTCTGATAATCTTGGTGATGGCTCAAATCAAATCTCTAAATTTAAAATGTATTCTCCTAATTTGTCATGGTACATTCAGACAGTGGTGCCTGCATTATTACTATGATAACTATAAATTGCAACTTCTAACAGCTTGAGTGCTTGGGACCAAGTCATTTCTGAAATCCCAAACTTTCTGATTCATAGAATGTCATAACATCTCACGACAAATGTGGGACCCATGAACATTTGTTGATCTCCTTTTGGACTTCTATGACTATATGGGATTAGAATAGTTAGATGCTTGTTTTTGGCCAGCACAGATCTGATAGGCCAAAGGGTCTTTTCTGTGCAGTCAGACTAAAAGTCAGAACCAAAGCTCCTAAATATCATCAGTAATCAGAAGTCGCTCATCATCAATTGCCCCTTGATTTGAAGAAGATGTCTAATCAGGATGTCAAATTTCTGCTACCTCCCCCCCCCCCAATTAGCCTTCATGTGGGCATGGTGCCCCATGAGATGGCTGAACCCAGAATGCAGGATTTGCTCTGCCACTACATTAATTCTTCTTCGAGGCTTTTGGATTCAAAGCACAGTGCAGCTTGACAGAAAAGTTGATTAGTTTTACATGATTAGTAGTAAGGTACTCCCATTATTAGTATTAATGCTGCCGCACTTTAACAAGAGTGTTTTAAAAGTGTTTTCTTTATCCTTCCCAGAATGCTGGTCACATGGTATATGAACTGTTTCAGTGAAATGACCATCAAGAAAGGAATTATTACAACATAATATAAATTAGTTTCATAAGTCCACTGTTTGGAATGATTACCGAAATAACAAGAAATACGCCCATTCATTTTTAAACAAAAGTTGCGGTCTTCTTAATAGCTGAAGTAGAAATAGGAATGTGACATCAAGCAAACTGAGCCACCAAGGATATCAGTCCAGGGTCCCCATGTTGACCTTTCAGCCTGATAATGATCGGTGCACAACGCACGTCACTTTTCAAACAACATGCTTCTATCTATTTCTTTTGCCAGAAAATCTAATGTATGCTGTTTGGGACGACACAGTATGGAGCTGGAAGAGCACAGCAGGCCAGGCAGCATCAGAGGAGCAGGAATGTTGATGTTTCGGGTCGGGACCCTTCTTCAGAAATGGGGAAGGGGAAGGGAGCTGGGAAATAAATAGAGAGAGGAGGGGTGGGGCTGGGGGAAGATAGGTGGGATGGTGATAGATGAGTGCAGTAGGGAGTGGTGGGGATTGGTCAGTGAGATGGGAGGGGCAAATAGATGGGGGAGAAGGTGGACAGTTGTTTTCAGTCAGGGAGGCAGGGATGAGAGGGAGGGGTGGGGTGGGGAGATTTTAAAACTGGCGAATTCCATGTTTAGGCCATCGGGCTATAGGCTGCCAAGGCGGAATATGAGGTGCTGCTCCTCCAGTTTGCGGGTGGCGTCATTGTGACACTGGAGGAGGCCCAGGATGGACAAGTTGCTCAGGGAGTGGGAGGGGGAGTTAAAATGGTTCACAGCTGGAGGTGTTGTCGTTTGTCATGAACAGAGCGCAGGTGCTCTACAAAGCGGTCTCCGAGCCTCTGCTTGGTCTCACCGATGTAGAGGAGGCCACATCGGGGGCAGCAGATACAGTAGACCAAGTTGACAGAGTGAAGCTCTGTCTTATATGAAAGGTTTGTTTTGGGCCTTTAATGGAAGTGGATGGTCTTGACCTGCTGCGGGTGACTACAAGGGAGAGAGCTGATTGGTGAGTAGTGGGTAAGGCAGGTAAGTCCTCACAACTTCTATTGCTTGTAATACTCTTTTTGGCTTCTATTCTGTAAGGTAGCACACGGGCCAGGAAAGAAGGGTCACAGATAACTGGATTTGATTTAATCTAATGTAAAATATTCTCCAAGGTTTAATTTAAAGAGGTAAACCATGGCAGGAGAGTTCAAAGTCTTGGTTTGTTCTTTTGCTCTATTTGGCAGGCCAGGGACAGTTCCAGCCCTCCTCCTATCCAACCCCCCGGCCAGGTCAGCATATGTGCAGGAAGTATCTCCGGCTACAGCTCCTGGAAGCTCGAGTTCCAGAGCTGGAGCAGGAGCTTGGGACACTGTGGGGGATCCACGAGGCAGAGTGCATAAAGAGGTGGCCACACTGCAGGCTCAGACTCTGCAGGCAGGAAGGGAATGGGTGACCACCAGGCACAGCAAGAGAGACAGGCAGGTTGTGAAGGAATCTCCTGTGACCATTCCCCTCCATAACAGTATATCAGTTGAGGAGAATGACCTCTCAGGGGAAAGCAGCAGTAGCCAAATTCCTTGCACCACGGTTGGTTCTGCTTCAGAGGGCAGGGGTAAAAAGTGTGCCAGGACAATAGTTTTAGGGGACTCAATTGTAAGGGGAATACACAGGCGTTTCTGTGGCAGCAAACAAGAATCCAGGATGGTATGTTGTCTCCCTGGTGATCAGGTCAAGGATGTTTCGGAACGGCTACAGGACACTCTGGAGTGGGAGGGTGAACAGCCCGTGGTCGTGGTACACTTCAGTATAAGTGACACAGGTTGAAAAAAAGGGATGAGGTCCTAATGGCAGAATACAGGGAGCTAGGAAGAAAGTTATGAAATCAGACCTTGAAGGTAATGATGTAAAGATTACTACTGGTGTCACGTGCTAGTCAGAGTAGAAATAACAGGATATATTGGATGAATGCGTGGTTGAAAAGATGGTGTCGGGGGAGGGTTTCAGATTCCTGGGGCATTTTGACCAGTTCTGGGGGAGGTGGGACCTGCACAAATTGGATGGGTTACACCTGGGCAGGACTGGGACTGATGCCCTGGGGGAGTGTTTGCTAGAGCGGTTGGGGAGGGTTTAAACTAATATGCCAGCAGGATGGGAACCGATGTGAGGAGTCAGGGAAAGAGGGCGCAAGGACAAAAACAAAAGTTAGAAAAGGAAATAAGAAAAGTGATAAGCAGAGAAACTGAGGACAAAGTTCAGACAGGGCTATTGAGAAAAATAAGAGCGAGACAAACAATGTTAAAAAGACAAGCTTAAAGGCTTTGTGCCTTAATGTATGGAGCATTTGCAATAAAGTGGATGAACTAATCGCGCAGATAGATATAAATGGGTATGATATAAGTGGGATTACGAAGACATGGCTAGAGGAATGGGAACTGAATTTCCCAGGGTATTGAGTATTTAGAAAGGACCAGCAAAAAGGAAAACGTGGTGGAGCGGCATTGCTAGTTAAAGAGTAAATTGATACAATATAGAGAAAGGATATTAGCTCTGACAATGTGGAGTCTGTATGGGTAAAGTTGAGAAATACCAAGGGGCAAAAAACATTAGTGGGTGTCATACATAGACCCCCAAACTGCAGTGGTGACGTTGGGAATGTCATTAAACAGGGAATTAGAGATGCATGTGATAAGGGAATATTGGCGATTATGGGTGATTAGAGGAGGAATTCCTCAAGTATGTATGGGATGGTCTCCTTGACCAATATGTGGAGGAACCAACTACAGAGCAGGCCATCTTAGACTGGGTACTGTGTAATGAGAAGGGAATCATTGACAATCTAGATATGCGAGACCCCTTGGGGATGAGCGACCATAACTTGATAGAGTTTTTTTTAATCAGGATGGAGAGTGAAGTAGTTAATTTGGAGACTAGGGTGCTGGTTCTTAATAAAGGAAACTATGAAGCTATGAGGTGTGAGTTGGCCTTGATAGATTGGGGAGAGTTACTTAAAGGGATGACAGTGGATAGGCAATGGCAGACATTCAATGAATGCAGGGGGAACTACAACAACTGTTTCTTCCTGTCTGGCGCAAAAGCAAAATGAATAAGAGGGCTAATCCATGGCTTACAAAGGAAACTAGAGATTGTATCTGATCCAAGGAAGAAGTGTACAGATAGGCCAAGAAAAATAATATGTCTGAGAATTGGGAGCAGTTTAGAATTCAGCAAAGAAGGACCAAGGGATTGATTAAGAAGGGGAAAATACAGTACCAAAGTAAGCCTGCAGGGAACATAAAAACTGACTCTAAAAGTTTCTATAGGTACGTGAAGAGAAGAAGATTGGTGAAGACAAATGTAGGTTCCCTACAGACAGAAATGGGGGAATATATATTGGACCAAAAAATGGCTGAGCAACTGAATACATACTTTGGTTCTGTCTTCACAAAAGAGGACTCAAATCAGATACCAGAAATGTTGGAGAATGGAAAATTTAGCAAGAGGGAAGAATTAAGGGAGATCAATATTAGTAGAGAAGTTGGTTGGGATATCAAGAGACAACAAGGTGTAGAGCTGGATGAACACAGCAGGCCAAGCAGCATCAGAGGAGCAGGAAAGCTGAGGTTTCAGACGTCTAGACCCTTCTTCAGAAATGGGGGAGGGAAAGGGGATTCTGAAATAAATAGGGAGAAAGGGGGAGGCGGATAGAAGATGGATAGAGGAGAAGACAGGTGGAGAGGAAACAGACAGGTCAAAGAGGCGGGGATGGAGCCAGTAAAGGTGAGCGTAGGTGGGGAGTTAGGGAGGGGATAGGACAGTCCAGGGAGGACGGACAGGTCAAGGGGGTGGGATGAGGTTCGTAGGTAGGAGATGGGGGTGCGGCTTGAGGTGGGAGGAGGGGATAGGTGGGAGGAAGAACAGGTCAGGGAGGCAGGGATGAGCTGGGCTGGTTTTGGGATGCGGTAGGGGGAGGGGAGATTTTGAAGCTTGTGAAATCCACATTGATACCATTGGGCTGCAGGTTTCCCAAGTGGAATATGAGTTGCTGTTCCTGCAACCTTCGGGTAGCATCGTTGTGGCACTGCAGGAGGCCCAGGATGGACATGTCGTCTGAGGAATGGGAGGGGGAGTTGAAATGGTTCGCGACTGGGAGGTGCAGTTGTTTATTGCGAACCGAGCGTAGCTGTTCTGCAAAGCGGTCCCCAAGTCTCCGCTTGGTTTCCCCGATGTAGAGGAGGCCACAACGGGTACAGCGGATGCAGTATACCACATTAGCAGATGTGCAGGTGAACATCTGTTTAATGTAGAAAGTCTTCTTAGGGCCTGGGATAGGGGTGAGGGAGGAGGTGTAGGGGCAGATGTAGCACTTCCTGCAGTTGCAGGGAAAAGTGCCGGGGGTGGTGGGGCTGGTGGGGAGTGTGGAGCGGACAAGGGAGTCACGGAGAGAGTGGTCCCTCCGGAAAGCAGATAAGGGTGGGGAGGGAAAAATGTCTTTGGTAGTGGGGTCAGATTGCAGATGGCGGAAGTGTCAGAGGATGATGCGTTGGATCCGGAGGTTGGTGGGGTGGTACGTGAGGACGAGGGGGATTCTGTTTTGGTTGTTATTGTGGGGAGGAGGTGTGAGGGATGAGTTGCGGGAAATGCGAGAGACACAGTCGAGGGAATAGGGGATAGCCTTTTTGCAGGAAGGTGGGTGAGTGATATCAAGTTGGGTGGGAGGTGAACTCTATCGAGGATGCACAGATCCTTCAGCATGATCTGGACAGATTGGGTGAGAGGGCTAATCAATGGTAGATGCAGTATAATTTGGATAAATGTGAGGTTATACACTTTGGAAGCAAAAACAAGGAGGCAGATTACTATCTGAATGGCTGTAAATTGGGAGAGGGGAGTGTGCAGTGGGACCTGGGTGTCCTTGTGCACCAGTTGCTGAAGGTAAGCATGCAGGTGCAGCAGGCGGTAAAGAAGGCAAATGGTATGTTGGCCTTTATTGTGAGAAGTTTCAAGTACAGGAACAGGGATGTGTTGCTGCAGTTATAGAAGGCCATGGTGAGGCCAAACCTAGAATATTGTGTGCAGTTTTGGTCTTTTCTTAGGAAGGATGTGCTTGTTCTCGAGGGAATGCAACGAAGGTGTACCAGGCTGATTCCGGAGATGGCGGGTCTGATGTATGACGAGAGATTGACTAGGTTAGGATTGCTTTCACTGGAGTTCGGACAAATGAGGGGAAATCTCATAGAGACTTATAAAATTCTAACAGGACTAGACAGAGTAGATGCAGAGAGAATGTTCCTGGCAGTGGGTGTGTCCAGAACCAGGGGCAACAGACTGAGGATTCTGGGTAGACCATTTTGGATGGAGATGAGGATACATTTCTTCACCCAAAGAGTGGTGAGCCTGTGGAATTCATTACCACAGGACGTAGTTGATGTCACATTATTGAATGTATTCAAGAGGCGGCTAGATATAGCACTTGGGGCAAATGGGATCAAAGGTAATGAGGAGAAAGCAGGATTAGGAAATGGGTTGGATGATCAGCTATGATCGTGATGAATGCCAAAGCAGACTCAAAGGGCTGAATGGCCTCCTCCTGCTCCTATCTTCTATGTTTCTATGTTTCTGAATTAAAAAAGAAAGAACGGGGTCTGGAGAAAGGGAAGGGGAAGTTTGAGGATTGTACAGTCAAGCTTGGGCAGGGAATAGCAAGATCTCTGGAGGGGAGCAGGTAAAATTGGTTAAGTAAGTAACTGATGTTGTTTCTGTAGCTGCAAGAAAGCCATTTGTCTGAGTTGCTTCCAGTGCAAATAAGAAATATCGAACTATATCTTGTCTCTGAGTCCACCTTGTGACAAAATACAAAGTTGGATGTTTGGTAAGCACAAGAGTTTGGGTGAAGAAGGGTAGGAGGTGCTTTTTCTCATTGTCAGCCTCTAGGAGAACAGGAGTTGAACAGCTGCACGAGGGGGAAGGAAGAGACAGCAGGAGTCAGCACTATGAAATTTGCAATGGCATTGTGAATAAACTATGAATTTCCATCACAGGAATGGGTAAATGGTTGTTTGGTGAGTATTTGGTAAGTTTTGACAGGCCAGAATATGAATTAACCGTTCAGAGATTTTCTTAGTACTAGCAAAACAGTATAGTAGGGATAAAATTTATTGGGAGTAGCAGAACTACTAAGTTTAAATTAATTAAAAATAAGTTAATTAAGATACAATAAAGATGGCAGGGCAGGTGATGCATTGTGACTGCAGGATGTGGGAGCTTATAGATGCCAGTGTGATCCAGATCAAACACATTTGCAGAAAGTGTCTGTATCACAAAGAGTCTCAGCCCAGAATTTATGAGCTGGAGCCAAACTGCAAATAAGAAATGCATCACAGAGGGGGAACGTTATCTGGACCTTTTATTCCAGAACGATTGTAGGGATTAGCATAATCAATAGATAGATACAGTTCTCTGCAGCCAAGGATAAAAGTCTAGATATCTGTATTGCTTGCCTTCTACCTTGGATCATCTGCTCTGGATTGGGGAGGGACTTGCAGTGGGAGGGCAAGGATTCAGTGGTCCATTTACGTAGCAATGACCTGTGTAGAATTACAAAAGAGGCTCTGCTGACGGTGTATGAGTGGCTAGGTTCAAATTAAAAAGTGCAACCTAAAAGGTGAGATGAGTGCATGGCTGAATAATTAATGGAGGAGAAATAGGTTTAGATGCCTGGGGCAATGGCACCAGTATTGGGGAAAGTGGGAGCTGTAACATTGTGACATTCTGCCTCTGACTCTGCTCAGATCACTGTTCTAGTGAATCATACAAGTCAGATGGTAAAAAGGGCTTTAAACTCAATAGAGAATAGAAGGGATCAATGACGGGAGATATCATAAAGGGAAACAACACAGCAATAGAAACATAAAAGTGCTTCAGCAAATAAGGCTAGAGATTGTAAAAGTGGTTTAAAAAAATCAGAGCTTAAGGGGCTATATCTGAATGAATGTTGTAACAAAAGGAATGACTTGCTGTCACACGTACAAATAAATATGTATGGTCCGACAGACATTACAGAGACATGGGTGAAAGCTTTCAAGGGGTGGTTGGAAAGTCTGCAAAGAGATACAGTTAGATTAAGTAGGTGAACAAGAATTTGGCAGATTGAGTAGAACATGGGTAAATGTGAATGTGAGACCTGAAATGTCAGCCTTCCTGCTCCTCTGATGCTGCTTGGCCTGCTGTGTTCATCCAGCTCTACACCTTGTTATCTTAAATGTGAATGTGCTCATTTTGACAGGTAGAATAGCAAAGCAGTATGCCATTTGAAAGGAGACAGGTGCAGAAATCAGTAGGCTAAAGTGATCTGACTGTCTTGTTATATCATGTTAGTATGCAGGTACAGTATGTGATTGGAGAGAGACAAATAGCATATTGTTGGTTATAGCAAGAGAAATGGAATATAAAGTAGTGAAGTTTTACTACAGTTGTACAGAGCTTTGGTGAGACCACACCTGGAATACTGGGTTGAGTCTTGGTATCCATATTTGAAAACAAATGTAATTGCATTAGACACAGTTAAGAGAAGGTTTACTCAACTCATTTCAGGGATGAAGGGCAGACCTCATGAAGAAAGGTTGAACGCCAGTTAAGCTTATATCCATTGGAAATATAGGTTGGAATCTTATTGGAGTCTGAAAGGCATGGCCTATGGTGAGATGTGAAGCAGAAACAGCGACAAGTGCAGCAAGGCCTATTTCTGTGTCGGGAGCAATCCATGCCATAATTTATGCTTTGCACAAGTGATGTGGTGAGATTCTCATTAGGCAGCAGCAAATTGATGATGATTATTGCTTGATAAAAGCTTCATTAACAGTCCAAATCATCTCATTAATATTCAGTTTTCCATCTTACCAAACTGTCCAATCAAGCCAGATGTCAGGAAAATACAACATGGTAACTACAGTAAGCATCTGGCATACTCAGCTCACTGCTTGCTCCAAATGACCTCTATGTTGGAAATCAGCCACTGACATCTACAAGCATTCTCCAAAGGCACCGGCCACATGCACCCAACATACACATTGACATCCGACATGTGCCAGATTCTAAGAAACCTTATGGTTTGTCTCCAATCCATTTACAAGATACTGTGGGCTGGAATAAGAGACAAAAAGGTATTCAGGGAGATGAAAAGTCTACATTTTAATAACTTCTTAGAGAGAAAACAAAAACTCCTCATCTCTATCTTAAAAAAGATATCTCTTATCCTCAAACTTTTCTCCTAGTTTTAGATGCCTCCACAGGATGAATATTTATTAGGTATCCATCCTTTCCAGTACCTCAAGATATTATGGGCTGAATTTTATATGTTTTTTTTGGATAATTCTGAGTTGCGTTGAGTATTTTGGAGGGTTTCCTGCCATGAGGCCCAGTGTGTTTTCTCACTGTGTCTTGCCAAATGCTCCTCATTAATTACCTATCCCACCCGCTATGTACAAAGAAAGAACAAAGAACAAAGAAAATTACAGCACAGGAACAGGCCCTTCAGCCCTCCAAGCCTGCGCCGATCCAGACCCTCTATCTAAACCTGTCGCCTATTTTCCAAGGATCTGTATCCCTCTGCTCCCTGCCCATTCATGTATCTGTCTAGATACATCTTAAATGACGCTATTGTGGCCGCCTCTACCACCTCCGCAGGCAACGCGTTCCAGGCACCCACCACCCTCTGCGTAAAGAACTTACCACGCATATCTCCCTTAAACTTTTCTTCTCTCACCTTGAAATCGTCACCCCTAGTAATTGAGTCTCCCACTCTGGGAAAAAGCTTCTTGCTATCCACCCTATCTATACCTCTCATGATTTTATAGATCTCAATCAGATCCCCACTCAACCTCCGTCTTTCTAATGTAAATAATCCTAATCTACTCAATCTCTCTTCATAGCTAGCGCCCTCCATACCAGGCAACATCCTGGTGAACCTCCTCTGCACCCTCTCCAAAGCATCCACAACCTTTTGGTAATGTGGCGATCAGAACTGTACGTGGAGTGCCCATGCAGGGCAGCTCTAGATAGTATGCAGTGTGGGCTTTTAAATATGGTGTGCATGCAAGGCCTGCTGTAACTTCCCAGATATCTGAATAGTATGTTATTCTGGGAATGGCATGTGCTAAAACAGAGCCAGAATCCAACATGAGCAATTCCATAGAGGCGATGTAGGTAATTAAAGAGATAAATTTGGTAAGATACAGTGAGAAAACGTTCTAGGCCTCATGGCAGGGAACCCTCCAAAATACTCAACGCAACTTAGAATTATCCAAAAACATGTAAGATTCAACTATCTTGAGGTCCTGGAAAGGATGGATACCCAGCAGATATTCATCTTCTAGAGGCGGGTAAAATTAGGGGAAATAGTTTAATGATAAGACATATCTGTTTTACGACAAAGATGAAGAGTTTTTTTTTCTGTCAGAGGGTTATTATAATGTGAACTTTTCTTCCACAGAAGGTACAGGCTTCTGGGTCTTTAGATTGATTCAAGGCTTGGTTTAACTGCTCTTTAATAGACAAAGAAGTCAAAGATGATGGAAGGCAAACAGGAAAATAGAGCTGAGAAGACAAACAGATCAGCCTTGATCTTATTTATTACTGAATGTGGAGCAAGCTCAAACAACCAAATGACCTACTATTGCTCCTAAGTGCTACATTGCTGTTTCTCTTCAAATTGTTTGTATGACACAGGCACAGCAAGGTCCAAAGTCTCTCTCCTGTTATTATTCATAAGTGCAGGTATAGCTCACAATGTTGTGATTAATTGTGCTTTTCTTGTTTCTGAAATCTTTCTTTGATCAGAAGGAAAGAAGATTGACGAAGATAGGATGGATAAATTGGCCTCTTTAGGTGCTGAAACTTTCTATGACTCTATGGGGATGTTGATACAAGACAATGCTAGGCCTGTGGCTGACTCAGGACTAATCACCCCAAAGGCAGTGGATTTTCATTGATGTTCTTCAGCTAGTCCTCTGAAATGTCAAAGGAAGAGCAGCAGAAAATATAGAAAGGTAACATGCAGATTATAAACTCTAACTGTTTAGAAGTTTCCATCTGTCTTTCACAATGATTCTGGCAGATAAATTGATGTCTCTCTTTTACCAATTGTGATAAAATTCCATTTTTTGTATCCATCTGTGTTGGGAAATCTGACAATGTCGAGATTGTAACATTCTGGTACAGAATTTGTCACTAATGATTACATTTGATTCAATCCAATAAAATTTGCAGGCTGCTCCAAGAGTGTTTCAGAAGGTCATTCAAATCATTTCAATCGTCATTGAACAGCAGTTCAGGAGTTAGTTTTCATTGTGTCTTAGTCAGTCAGAGGGAGTCAGAGAAGATGGTTTTATGCAGCTGAAGAGATGCCATTAGCTGACTTTTCAACCCCAGGAGTCAATTGTTGGATCTATCTCATGGAAAGGTTAGTGCAAAGCAGAAGCCCTGGGAGCCATTGATAGGTCAATGCAACTGGAAAGAAAAACAAGAAAGCTTTCAAGTAGTTTCTGCTCGGTGCAGCAGAAACATGCTGCTACTTAGAGAGATTCAGGGTCAAAGGCCTAGCTGTCTGATAAAAAGAAAAGTTGAAATCGTGCTGGTAATTGGATACTTGCAAGCAGTCTCAGGAATTCTCAAGTATGCAGAATCAAGAGACGAGATTGACTCTGGGTCTTTTTACCAGTACTATCAAGATGGGTATATTTAGCAGGGTTGTGAAAAACCAGGAGATAATATCAGAGAGGCATACCAAGTTGCATAAATACTGGAAAAGCTAGATAGTAGCTTGAATAGAGAATAGTAATTTAATAGGTGTAGCTAGACTAAATTTGAAAACAATAAAATCTAGTTCTGAGGAACCGTCGCTCGACCTGAAAATGTTAACTCTGATTTCTCTCCACAGATTCTGCCAGACCTGCTGAGCTTTTCCAGCAATTTCTATTTTTGATTCAAAATCTAAAGCAGGATCTTTTGCATGTATATGGCTTTATAGAGTTTGATAAGTAAGATTGGTGAGTTACAGGCACAATTTATCACATGGAAACTATGGTGTTGTGGCTATAAAAGAGGTCTGGCTTAAGGAGAGCAGGTAAAAAGAAGTAGAAGAATGATACCAGGAATGAGGAATTTCAGTTATAAAACTTGATTTGAGATTTTGAGACATTTTTCCTTGGGGAATAGAAGGCCAAGAGGAGATCTGATTGAAGTATTCAAAATCATGAGAGGTCTGAGCAAATTTATGTTACAATCCCATCAAAAGTCAGTAATTTCCTTTTCTTTAGCTTAAAATAGTCCAAGTTTAATGTCCCAAGTACTTATTAAGGGAATAAAACCACAAGATGCAATTAAAAAACAGGCTCAATGAAAAATTCCGACGCAATTTTAGAATAAAATAAAAATTAACGAAATAGAGCAAAAATGTTGCCACTCATGAGAGAATCAAAAAGAACAGGGCACAGATACATAGTAATGACTAAAAGAAGCAGAAGTATTATGAGGCAATATTTTTAACACAGGTAATTAGGGTTTGAAATGCACTGCCTGAGAACATGATGGAGGCGTAGATTCAATGGGGGCATTCCAAAGGAAATCAGACAGTTATTCGAAAAGTAACAATACACAGAATTAAGGGGAGAAGGCAGATGAATCACATTGAAGAATATACTCATTTATTTAGAGAGCCAGCATACACAGGATGGGCTAAATTGCTTAATTCTATGCTATAAAAATTTTGCGATTCTGTGACCGACCATTGTGTGAGCAGTTAGTAAATCAGTCCATGATGAAATGGCTTTGAGGGACTTTGGAGGTTAGATTCTTGAAAGTGAAAAATTATAATCCATTTTTGAAATGTAGTTCAGTGATCCACAGTGTCACTGACATCTATGCAGATTGCTGAGAAATCAATAGGATCTGCCATGACCATTTAGTTATTTCATATCTTCTGCAGAATATTCATCCACAATTCAATTATACATTGATAATTACCTCAAATTAATTCTGGATATTAGAGTATGCATTGTATATTTATTGTAGATTATTTTCTATTCTGGTATAGGAGAGATTTTTTTCCCTATTTAAAAACTATTACACCTTAGTAAGAATCTGCAATTTCAAACTTCTTTTATCTTAAGCAGAAAAATTATTGTAGGATCTGCCATGACCATATTGCTATTTCATGTCTTCTGTAGAATATTCAACCACAATTCGATTGTTCATTGATACTTACCTCAAATTAATTCTGGATGTTAGAGTATGTGTTGTATGTTTATTGTAGATTATTTTCTAATCTGTCATAGGAGAGATTTTTTTCCCTATTTATCTTAGTAAGTACCTGTGATTTCAAACTTCTTTTATCTTAAGCAGAAAATTTATTGGTTCTTAATGGAATCATAATAAACAGTCTCATCCAGGATTGTTACATAAATTTGGCTGTTTCATACAGAATCATACAAAGAGACCTCACTGTCCCAAACTGGCCAAGGAAGGTGCACTTGCACCTATGTTGAGACCCTTAGCAGGCTGGATGTACCCAGCCCTCGAAGTACCAGAGTCTGGCAGCCAAGATCATCATATTCAACAGGCCATAGCAGTCAGCAAGCTTCCTCCATCTCAGCTATGGATATTGGTGCTACACCTTGAAAGGAATGAAACATTTTAAAAGTTCTAAAGGCACAAAAGAGCACAGTATTTTACCTCTGTATGTTTGAAATGTAGCTAATTTAGGCTTAATTTCACATTAAACACCTTGCTGCATTTTTGATTTGTTATGAGTGGCTGTAATGGTTATGTGCATTCAAAGGCATTGCACCTCTTTCCTGATCAGTTCTGGATGATATGGACCAATGCTTAGAGTAGTTATGGCAAAAAGTCATCGGTAGCGGTGTATCTCATTCTCATGACAGGTACAGATGTACAGACAGGTACGGAATAGAACGGATTACTGCAAGGAAGGGTACCAACAGCTGAACAACCAGAAATGCTACAGACAACTACCTGCCAATCCAACCAAAGAACACACCCATCAACTGAACAGACTGATGAAGACTTTTGATCCAGTCCTTCAGAGCACATCATGCACTCTCATCCCTAATACTTCCTGCATAGGGGACTTCTACGGCCTTACAAAGATACACAAAGCTAACACACTTGGACATCCCATCGTATCAGGCAATGGGACCCTGTGTGAAAACCTCTCTCTGGCTAGTCGAGGGCATCTTAAAACCCATTGTATAGGGAACCTGCAGCTTCTGTCACGATACTACAGATTTCTTACAGAAACTCAGCACCCACGGACCAGTCAAACCAGGAACATTCCTCGTCATAATGGACACGTCGGTACTCTATGCCAGCATCCCCCACGACGATGGCATCGCCACAACAGCCTCAGTACTCAATACCAACAACTGCCAATTTCCAAACGCCATCCTATGACTCATCCGCTTCATCCTCAACCACAATGTCTTCACCTTCGGCAACAGTTCTTCACCTAGATGGAACAGCCATGGGGGCCAGATTTGCTCCTCAATCTGCAACATTTTCATATACAGGTTCGAACAAGACTTCTTTGCTTCACAGAACCTCCAACCAACGCTATACACCAGGTACATTGACGACATTTTCTTCCTTTGGACTCATGGCAAGTAACCACTGAAACAACTACATAGTGATATCAGCAAGTTTTATCCCACCATCAGACTTACCATGGACTATTCTTCAGAATCAGTCTCATTCTTGCATTATCATCTGGAATGGACACCTCTGTAGCTCACTCTACTGCAAGCCTACAGATAACTTCATGATGCTGCACTCCTCTAGTTTCCACCCTAAACATAATAAAACAGCTATTCCCTATGGACAAGCGTTACACATACACAGGATCTGATTGGATCAGGAGGAATGAGACGGACTCCTGAAGGTGTTGAAGGATGCCCTCATAGGAACAAGATACAATGCTCAACTCATTGATCGTCGGTTTCAATGTGCCTCAACGAAAACTGTAATGACCTCCTCAGAAGACAGACACGGGATACGTTCGATAGTGTTCCCTTCATCATCCAGTACTTCCTGGGAGCGGCAAAACGACGCCATATTCTTCGCAGCCTTCAACACATTATCGATGACGATGAACACCTCACCAAGATCTTCCCCTTATCTCCGCTTCTCACCTTCAAACAACCACCAATACTTAAACAAACCATTGTTCGCAGCAAACTACCCAGCCTTCAGGACAACATAGACCACAACATCACTCAACCCTGCCATGGCAACCTCTGCAAGACGTCAGATCATCGACATGGACACTACTATCACACATGGAAACACCACCCACCATGTACACAGCAGATACTCATATGACTCAGCCAACATTATCTATCTCATACGCTGCAGGCAGGGATGCCCAGAGGCATGGTACATTGGTGAGACCATGCAGACTCTACGACAACGAATGAATGGTCACCACGCAACAATTGCCTGACAGGAATGTTCCCTCCTAGTCAGGGAACACTTCAGCGGTCAAAGACATTCGGCCTTGGATTTTCAGGTAAACGTCCTACAAGGCAGACTTTGGGATACACAACAACGCAGATTCCCCGAGCAGAGGCTGATACCCAAGTTCCGTACCCATGAAAACAGCCTCAACCAAGATCTTGGATTCATGTCGCATTACAGGTGACCTCACCACACTATACACTCTCAGACACGCAGGCATACACACACACACACACACACACACACACACACACACACACACACACACTCTGGCACAAACACACAGACACTCTCTTCTCCCGCACACACATACACACTCTGTCTCTCCCACACACGCACACTCACTCTGTCTCCCACACATACACTCTCTCTCTCTCTCCCCACCGACCTACCCCCCAAACCCCACCCCCCCACACACACATACACATACACGTGAGTCTTTGGGGTGCATTTGCATCTGCAGATACATTCTATTTTGTTCAAAAAATACAATTTATAGACAGTCAGTCAATGTGGCATTTTATAAATTCCTACTTTAGAAATAAAACCAGTCTGACTCCAAACCAAAACACAAATAGATTCTAAACAAGGCCTCACACCTGACATGCATTGTCTGACCTAAAATGTCACCTCTTCTATGCACTGATAAAACCTTTAGTTCTCTCAGGACAGTGAGTTGAAAGGAATTCAGGGATTTACATATAAATATTATTCAATTAAAACCTTCTAACTAATTAAAGATTTAACAGCATCTTACATTTGTTTAATACATTCTCATCAATGGTGTGACCCTTTGATCTTTCACTTATAAATTCTGTGTCTGATACCACTTCTCTCACAAACACCCGAAGATGGAGTGAGCCTCCAAGAGCTTGTGTTTTCAAATAAACCTGTTGGACTATAATCTGGTGTTGTGTGATTTATGACCTAGAGTTGAATAGTTCAGAGTTTGTAACCCACCTGGCAATGCAATAGATAGTGTTCACCCAATTATCATACCTCTGAGGCTGCTGTTTGTCTACATTGCTGACATGACTCAGCCCTTCATAAGGCAAAGCTCCCATTTGGTGAATATGTCAGGGAGACATGAGTGGATCCTACTAAATTACAAGGGCATGTGGCAGCTAGCAAGGGCCTCCAGCAGTTTCCTGATCTTGTTGGCACAGATGCAATGTTGTCTGTGCAGCACATTTAGTACAAGTGGGATGTCATTATTTCAGATGGACCCATACACAAGATAACAAGACCAACAATGATAAAGTGAAAAAAATAAAATTCAGTGCAGTCACCAGAAAAAAAAGAACAATACAATCAGACAAAGGTATCTCCACTCCTGGGGGCAACCTGGGCTCTCAGCTAACAGAAGATGATAACTGGTGAGAAATGTTGCAGATCCTGACTTGGCCTGGAATTTGGTGACAATAAGGGTCTACCTTCTGTGAAGCACCATCACCAGGCATTATCCAGGCATCCATGTTACGTACCATTCCCTCCCTCATCAGCGACATCACTTTCTCTTTCCTTCAGGTCAGAGGAGACATCTGGGTCCTCCACCTGCCCCGCTCCACTGACTGAGATGGGTTGTGCAGAAGACAACAATAATCCTGGATACCTATCTTGGAAAGTAATGAAGAGTTCCACCTAGAAAGTCCAAGCAGTGAAACATCACCGCCAATAGTCAACAGTCAGCTCTATTGTTGACCTTCTTTTGGCCTAAGCAGTACCTCCCCTTAATTGCAGCTTTCAGGTTCTGCACTGGTGTCATCAGCCAGGTCTCGTGTGATAGTCCCAGTCACGATAAAGCCAAGCTCGCTGGTTACTGAGGATGGACAAGCTTTGAGAGCTCTCTTGGTGGTGCGTGTGCGCACTTGAAGAATTTGTTCCCATCGATTTTCTGTTTTTGTTACAATTTTGGAGCCATTTCATTATCAGGACCAGCTGCAAGAAAAGGTATGAGTCACTTTTGAAACTCCCTTTACCATCTTCTAACTTAGGCCCCCCCCTTCAAACCCCGCAAAATAACCTACCATTTTTTTTTTAAAATCACTGATGAGATGTGGGGATTTCTGGCTGGCCAGTATTTATTGCCCATCCCTTGTTGCCCTTGAGGAGGCGGTGGTAAGCTGCCTTCTTAGATCGCTGCAGTCCATTTGAGGTAGGTTGACCCGCAATGTCATAAGACAAGGAGTTCCAGGATTGTGACCCAGCGATGGTGAAGGAACGGTGACACATTTCCAAGTCTGGATGATGAGTCACTTGCAGAGGAGCTTGCAAGTGGTGTGCTCCTACACATCTGTTGCTGTTGTCCTTCTCAATGATCGTGGTCATTGCTTTGGAAGGTGCTGTCTAAGGACATCCTACCATTACCTTTAAGCCTATAACCATCACTCTCCACAGGCCTACTCCCTTCCCATGCTCCACCCCAGTGCCTACAGTTACTGCCATCACCATCCACACCCTTTCTCTGATTCTTTTTGTTATCCATACTACCTATTCCATTCATGGGATCATCTAATACCTGACTATAATCTTGGAACTCTCACCCTATCACTCACTCATATTGACTGCTCCTCCTGCTGCCCACTACTGTTAGTTAAACTTCCAGGACCCTACCCTGAACAATACCATTCCTTAGTTCCATCTCCATCCAACCCTTCCTGCCCTTCTTCACCCAATAAGATGATCACCACATCAAATGTAGTGAAACCTTTCCACCCTTCAAAAGTCCCTGCATCCTTACATTTCCTGTCTGTCTGGGATATTCTCCGTCACTCCCTGCAACAGACAGCCAACGTTCCACCTTCCCATGATGCTTTTTGCTTGCCGCTACCCAATTTCAAGCATGCTCTGTCACAAATCTCCAAAGAGGGAAAAGCAACATTTGTTCACTTCAGCTCTAACAAGTATGTGAACCTCACACGCTGCACACCACTTACACACAGTCGGGAATTAATTACTTGTATGTACTTAATTCTGGCATACAAAATGGTGTCAGGAAGCACAACACAGTTTTAAATGTCCGACAACTTAAAACTGCAGTTTTGTCCTACCATCGGTAACCTCCACTTAATTAAGTTCCTTTCCATTCCCAGGAGCAGCACATGACTCGGTCCCAAAACCATCTCCAGACACTGCTTATCCTACTGGTTACTACTTGAATTTTCTGTTTATTTTTGTATTCCATGTGTCTTTCTCCCATCCTTGTCTTCGAGGTTTTGGGCCATTGACTGCTATTGGATTTGGTCCATGCTTATGGACAAAGAACTGCAGGGATTTTTCTCTACTTTATGCAAGATGGTTGACCAGAGACTGTCCCACTCTTACTGCCTACAATCAGTATTGTTGGAAGGGTTTACAGCCTGATCACCAATCTCCTTAGTTGTATTATGAATGGACCTTCCATGGCCAACAACTCCCAGTGTAAGACTTACATACAGTCATGGAGTCATAGAGGCATACAACACGGAAACAGGCCCTTCGGTCCAACCACTCTATGCTGAACATAATCCCAAACTAAACTAGTCCCATCCGCCTGCTCCTGGCCCATATCCCTCCAAAGCTTTCCTATTCATATACTTATCCAAATGTCTTTTAAATATTGTAATTGTACCCACATCCACCACTTTCTCAGGGAATTCATTCCACACCCTGTGTAAAAAATTTGCCTCTCATGTCTTTTCTAAATTTCTCTTTTTTCATCTTAAAATTGTGCCTCCTAGTCTTGAAATCCCCCATCTTAGGGAAAAGACAACAACCATTAACTCTATTGATTATTTTATAAACTTCTATAAGGTCACCTCTCAACCTCCAATGTCTGAAGCTTCTTGCTCAGACGTAAGGACACTACCACTGCACCACACAACCTTTACATTTTTGTAACCTAATAAAAACAATTCAATCATTGTTGGGATTTACTAGCTTGTGACAAAAATATTGGGAAACATAGAAACATAGAAGATGGGAGCAGGAGGAGGGCAGTCGGCCCTTCAAGCCTGCTCCGCCATTCATTACAATCGTAGCTGATCATCCAACTCAATAGCCTAATGCTGCTTTCTCCTCATAACCTTTGATCCCATTCGCCCTAAATGCTATATGTAGTTGCCTCTTGAATACATTCAAAGTTTTGGCATCAACTACTTCCTGTGGTAATGAATTCCACAGGCTTACAACTCTTTGGGTGATGAAATATATCCTCATCTCCATCCAAAATGGTCTACCCCGAATCCTCACACTGTGACCCCTGGTTCTGAACACACCCACCATTGGGACCATCATCCCTGCATCTATCCTGTCCTGTCTTGTTAGAATTTTATAAGTCTCTATGAGATCGCCCCTCATTCATCTGAACTCTAGTGAAAGCAATCCCAACCTAGTCAATCTCTCCTCATATGTCAGTCCCGCCATCCCCGAAATCAGCCTGGTAAACCTTTGCTGCACTCCCTTGATAGCAAAAGCATCCTTCTACAGGAAAGGGGACCAAAATTGCACACAACAAAAATGTGAATTCATGCAAAATAAGATTTAGCTGCCTGGAACATCATTTTCAAATTGGCCAGCTGTTTCTCAAGAATAATTCATTGAATTAACACCTTCTGAAGAAGGAAGGGAACATTCTTATTTACAAATATTACTTCATTAATATTTCAGCAGTGGAGAAGTACTGACTGTCAGACTCAATACAGTATTTATTACCTCGAGCTTATGAGATGACAGATTTAATTCGTCTATGTTAATTGAATTGATAAATATTAGAACATCAAAAATGTTGAGAAAGTTTTCCGCTCAGGAAATCTTAATATTTGAACATGTGCTAAAATGATTTTAAAGTAAATTGAATTCCTCAAAGATTCCTACTCTGAAGATAAATGCCAGCAAAAAGATATTTTGTAACCAAATTATATCAGCTTACATTATTGTGCTATTGGATCCAAAACGCTGGTTGAGGCCTGAGGGAACAAGTACAGTTTTAGTCCTTCAATTGAACAAAGTGACTCTAATTTTTAAAAACGCTTTCATTGATTTTCATTCAATTATTTATTCTTGTAAATGAACAGTACCTGAAATAGAAACTGAATCAGATAAGAAATTCATTACATACGTAAAAAAGGAAACATTTGGCTAAGACAAATGTGAGCCATTAAAAGCAGAGTCAGAAGAGATGGTAAATGATTACTTTGCGTCTGTGTTTACTGAGGAAGATACAAGAGGTCTCCGAGAATTAGTAATCTAAGTGACTGAGGAGATGCGAAGTTGAAAGAAATTAGTAACAGTAAGAAGGCTGTATTGAAGAAACTAATGAGGTTGAAAATTGATAAGTCCCATGGAAATAATCATTTACACCTCAGAGGGTTGAAAGAGTGACTACAGAGATAGTCGGCACATTGGCAATCATCTTCCAAAGTTCCATGGATTATTGAATTATTGCAAATCGGAAACTTACAAATGTCACCCCATTATTTAGGAAAGGAGCAAGGGAAAACAAACAAAAGTACAGATAGTTCTAAAGAAGGGTCACTGGATTCGAAATGTTAAGTCTGCTTTCTCTCCACAGGTGCTGCCAGACCTGCTGAGGTTCTCCAGAAATTTCTGTTTTTGTTTCAGAATTCCAGCACTGCAGGTCTTTATTTTGTTTTAGAACTGCAGAATTGTCCATCTTATGTCAGTATTAAGGAAAATGCTGTACCATAAAGGATGGTATAAATGAACAGTTGGCTAAAAATGATATTCTTAAGCATATTCAGTATGGATTTGCCATTAAAAAATCATGTTTGACAAACTTGTTAGAGTTTTTAAATGTGTTACTAATGGAAATGAGAAGGGGGAGTCCATGGATGTAAGATACTTAGATGTTCAGAAGGCTTTTGATGCGCAAAATTAAAATGTTATTGAGGGCTTTGTATTGGCATAGATTAAGGATTTGGCTGACAGAAGAGAACAGAGAGTAGGAATAAATTCTTAGTTTGACAGTTTGTGACTAATGGTGTAACACAAGGACCAGTCCCCATTTGCTCACAGTCACAGAATCACAGGATTATTGTGGTGCAGAGGGAGATAATTCTGGCTCTATTCACCAGTGCCAATCTCCTGCTTTTTCTGCGTATCCCTGCACACCGTGACTATCCAAAAATATTCCAATGACCTCTTGAACGCCTCAATTGAACCTGCCTCCACCACGTTTCCAGGCAGTGTATTCCACTCCCTAACTACTCACTGTGTAAAAAAGATATTTTCACTCACTTTTGCTTCATTTGCACATCAGATTAAATCTACGCCCTGTCATTCTTTTACAAGTGGAAACAGCTTCACCTTATTGACCCTGTCCAACCTGCTCATGATTTTGAAAATGTCAATAAGATCTCCTCTCTGTCTTCTTCTCTCGAAGGAGAACAGTCCCAACTGCTTCAATCTATCTTCATAGCTGAAGTTTCTCATCCCTGGAACCATTCTTATAAATTGCTTCAGCAATCTCTCAAATACATTTGTATCTTTCACAATATACATCAATGGATTGGCCATGGGAACCACATGTAATCTTTCAAATTTGCAGATGACACAAAGCTAAACAGGAATGTGTATTGTGAAGAAGATATAAAACATTATCTGCAGGATTTGGACACACTTAGTGCTTGGGTAAGAAATGGCAGATGGATTATAATGTGGGAAAATATGACGTTACCTACCCTAATATGCCGAGCAAATGTGCAGAGTATTTCTTAAATGGTGAGAGTTTGGAAAGTTTATATTTACAAAGAAAATGAGTGTCCTTGAAAATAAGTTATTCAAGGCTAAAATTCAGGTGCAGCATGCTATTATGGAGGCTAATGGAATGTTAGCTTTTATTGCAAGAAGAGTACAGGGGTCTTGCTTTAATAGTCTGGAAGCTTGGTTAGATTGTGCCTGGAGTACTGTGTGCAGTTTGCTCTCCCAATCTCAAGAAATATATTTTGCCACAGAGGGAATGCAAATAATAAGTGCAGGTAAGATATTTCCTCTGCTTTGGGAGTCTAGAACCAAGGGGTACACATCAAAACTAGGAGGGATGCCATTTAGGATTGAGATGCGGAGAATTTTTTTACTTAGTGGGTGGTAAATCTTTGGAATTCTTTCCTCTCGAGGGCTGTGAAGGTCAGATTTGGGTATATTTAAAGCAGTGATTGATAGATTTTTTTTAATTATCAATGATATATAGGGTAAATGGGGATGGTGTGGACAAGATCCTCTGAAGTGTTTGATTAGCTATGCAGGTATTAAATGACAGAGTAGTCTTGATGGGCTGAATATTCAGCTCCTATTTCTGTGTTCCTTGTAGGTTAAGAAGAATTAAGAACTAAAATGTGTTTCAGTTGAGACTACAAAATGGAATAAGGAGATCACCAAACCATTTCTTAATCTCACAACAATATTATTCAGTACAAGCTGACAACAGTGAGTTATGTACTGACCCACTCACACTCACTGATCTGTGAAAAGGGAAAGCTCTGCTCAGTGACGACAAGGTGCAGGGCTGGATGAACACAGCAGGCCAAGCAGCATCATAGGAGCAGAGAGGCTGACGTTTCGGGCCTAGACCCTTCATCAGAAAAGGGGGAGGGGAAGGGGGTTTTGAAATAAATAGGGAGAGAGTGGGAGGCGGATAGAAGAGGGATAGAGGAGAGGATAGGTGGAGAGGAAACAAACAGGTCGAAGGGGCGGGGATGGGGCCAGGAAAGGTGAGTGTAGGTAGGGAGTTAGGAAGGGGATAGGTCAGTCCAGGGAGGACGGACAGGTCAAGGGGGCGGGATGAGGTTGGTCGGTAGGAGATGGAGGTGCGGCTTGAGGTGGGAGGAGGGGATAGGTGGGAGGAAGAACAGGTTAGGGAGGCAGGGACGAGCTGGACTGGTTTTGGGATGCGGTAGGGGGAGGGGAGATTTTGAAACTTGTGAAATCCACATTGATACCATTGGGCTGCAGGGTTCCCAAGCGGAATATGAGTTGCTGTTCCTGCAACCTTCGGGTGGCATCGTTGTGGCACTGCAGGAGGCCCAGGATGGACATGTCGTCTGAGGAATGGGAGGGGGAGTTGAAATGGTTCGCGACTGGGAGGTGCAGTTGTTTATTGCGAACCGAGCGTAGGTGTTCTGCAAAGCGGTCCCCAAGCCTCCGCTTGGTTTCCCCGATGTAGAGGAGGCCACAACGGGAACAGCGGAT
>NC_063335.1:75188567-75211035 GCF_021869965.1 Rhincodon typus | reverse complement strand
AAACTTGTGAAATCCACATTGATACCATTGGGCTGCAGGGTTCCCAAGCGGAATATGAGTTGCTGTTCCTGCAACCTTCGGGTGGCATCGTTGTGGCACTGCAGGAGGCCCAGGATGGACATGTCGTCTGAGGAATGGGAGGGGGAGTTGAAATGGTTCGCGACTGGGAGGTGCAGTTGTTTGTTGCGAACCGAGCGTAGGTGTTCTGCAAAGCGGTCCCCGAGTCTCCGCTTGGTTTCCCCGATGTAGAGGAAGCCACACCGGGTACAGCGGATGCAGTATACCACATTGGCAGATGTGCAGGTGAACATCTGCTTGATGTGGAAAGTCTTCTTGGGGCCTGGGATGGGGGTGAGGGAGGAGGTATGGGGGCAGGTGTAGCACTTCCTGCGGTTGCAGGGAAAAGTGCCGGGTGTGGTGGAGCTGGAGGGGAGTGTGGAGCGGACAAGGGAGTCACGGAGAGAGTTGTCCCTCCGGAAAGCAGATAAGGGTGGGGAGGGAAAGATGTCTTTGGTGGTGGGGTCGGATTGCAGATGGCGGAAGTGTCGGAGGATGATGCGTTGGATCCGGAGGTTGGTGGGGTGGTACGTGAGGATGAGGGGGATTCTTTTTTGGTTTTTATTGCGTGGACGGGGTGTGAGGGATGAGGTGCGGGAGATGTGGGAGACACGGTTGAGGGCGTTCTCGACCACCGAGGAGGGGAAGTTACGGTCCTTGAAAAACGAGGACAACTGAGATGTACGGGAGTGGAATGCCTCATCCTGGGAGCAGATGCGGCGGAGGCGAAGGAATTGGGAATAGGGGATAGCATTTTTGCAGGAAGGTGGGTCCAGTATGTGTGAAAACAAAATCTGCTCACTGGCCTCCAAATGCTCATGAGTGTTCTGCTGTTCTTCTACAGACAGACGGAAAGGTTTTCTCTCTCCTCCAACTGTTAAAAGTTTAAAATGAATTCAGCACTTTTGGTTATTGGCTAGATGTTTTTGGCGGAATGCAGTTATCTACAAAGATGTTAATTTGACTAGAATAGTCTTTATGTCACATGCAGTGGAATGAGCGCAGCGAAAAGTTTGTAATGTTGCTGCATTGGCATCATCTTAGGTACTGGGTACCTCAGTACAGAATACTTTAAGTGTTTGTTACAAATTGAAAGAGTAAAAAAAATGCTCAGCATAGGAATACACTTTTTTTAAAATGTACTTGACTTTCTCAAATCCCAGAATCAGAATAAAGTATCTTTAAAAAACATTCAAATTATAGCCCTTTTCACTGAGTCAGTGCCTTCCAGGCTTCAGAACACAAGGCCTCTCTGGCTCCATGAGCTGACCTCTCACCCAGACTTGCCTCTGGGACTGGACTCCAGGACTCATCCCCAGGATTCACCTCCAGGACTTGTCTCCCAGGCCAGCCTAGGTGTGGACTGCTTCCCACTCCATGCTGCAGCCTGCAGCTTACCTTTGGGACTGGCCTCCAGGACTCGTCTCTCAGGCCGGCCTGGGCTTGGACTGCCTCCCGCTCCAGGCTCCAGACCTCACCTTGCCTCCGGGACCTGCCTCCTGCACAACATGGTCTCCGACTGGTCTCCTGTGCTGGCCTGGACTCAGACTCACCTTCATTCCCCATTCCCTCTGTGCAAGTTTAGAAGTTAAAAGTTGGGAGGAAGAAAAACTGCAGAGAACGAAAAAAGGAAAGTAAAAGGAAAAGGAACTGGCGAAGCTGAGGGGCACCAGCTAGAGCGTCCTACTCTGCCGCCATCTTGAACTGATATTGTGTGTCCTTGCCAGTTGTGCTTTAGGTGGGGGTGGGTGGGTGGTGTATGTACTTTAGGGAAGGTGACTAGTCCTCTACCTTCTCACTCAGCCCTAACCTAATCCTCATTATTTAAGGACTGCCCACCTCCCCAGACCACCCAGCTCCTCAAAATCCACTCTGACACAACCCCTAGAATTTTCTTTGGCTAGATTTCATGGCAATCGTTGTGGATCTGCTCACAGAATCAATCAGATTGGCCAGCAGCTCCTAGGGGGTGGGGCTTCATCTCCAGTAAGAGGAATGGAAGCCACCCATGGTGGCTCACAGTTGTGGGGTAGGCTTCAGCTGGACGATTCAGCGTATAGAGAAATTTTCCTTTCGGGAGTGAGGTGAGCAGTCTGTCCACTGTCCGAGAAATTTTCCGGCTTTTAGCTTAGCAGCAGCATTCAAGACATTGAGAATGGGTCAGACATAGTAGGCTACTTGTGCTTTCTGTGGCACTGCCTTCCCTGGTAAATTGGCATGTACACATCCAGGCAATGGGGATGGATTGAGAGCAGATGGACTAAAATCTTCCAGTCTATCAATAGCTCAGTCAGATCCTGACAGATGCCTTACAGGATCCCTCAGAAATCCCAAAGCACTGACTGCTAGGTAATTCCTGGGAAGTTTACACTTCTGAGCAATTGGCTGGCGTCTAGAATCTTCCTAAACTGTTTCCAACTCTGCAATAGAGTTGGAGACTTCAGAGGTTCCTCTGACTGTTTGACTTGAAACATTTGACATCCACCATAGCTTGATATGACATTGAAATTATTGCTTTTACCATTTCCTTCTATAACTTTGCTGGAAGTGCAATCAAGTGGAGAAGTGAGATGCAAATACATTCTGGATGACGTTTGATGAAGAAGTCTTTAACATAAATAACAGAATAATAAATGACAAAAAGTTGAGGAGAACCTAAATTGGGAAAGCATACGTGTGAAAAGTGATCGGGAGGTGGTAGGAGTTTACAGGCAGACAAGGAAACTAGCTTACCCATATAAGGGATTTTTGTTTTCATCAGTTCTCCCCTACTGGTTAGTCTTCATGTAAGTTGACAAGCAACCTGCATGCAGTTGACTGATGTTAACTGACTCGCTGCAATTAGGAAGTTTACTTCTGAGGAACTATTTTTATAATGCTGCTTGCTGTGCATGTGCATACTGCTTTCTGTGAGACCGCAGTCTTTCCTGCAAGTCTGTGTGAGTAGGTGTATGTAATTTTCAGAGAGGAGTCTAGGCTTGACAACTGAAGGCTTTTCCAGTTTCTCACAGAATATGCTAACTGTGATAAATAAGTCTGTTTTAAACCAATCTTTCAAAGTCATGGAAGCATGAGTTACGGAAGTATATTTCACAATTATTTACAAAGTTTTGCAATTTGTTTTCAAAAAGATATTGATATTACCTTATTTTGGCATGTTACTGTATTTTTTCACTTTAGCAGATTATAGCTTTCTTATTACCTTAAACATGTATTTTTACACCTTGTCTGTAAATAAGTTCTTTGCTCAAAGGAGATGAAAAATCCTGAAAGAAAGCAAAATATTGGTCTATGGATTGTGAACTAGATGGCCAACATAGCAGTTTCTCTTTCTCATTTTTATCTTCTTAATTCAGTAACACAATTCCATCTTGAACCCAGAAGACAATTCAAAACTGTCAGTTTCCTTTCTTTTTTCTGGATTATTAAGAGCAAAAGCTTCCCAAAAGCTATCTATAAAAAGGAACCATACAATTATACAGTACACCTCATCCCTTCAGGATATCCCAAAGTGCTTCAGAGCTGACTAATTATTTTTTGAAATGTGGTCACTGTTCAAGAAAATGCTGCAGCCAATTTCTAAACAACAAGGCCCCAAAACAACAACGAGATGAATAACTTTGGAAGTGTTGGTTGAGGGAGGAATGCCAGTCAGGAAACCAAGAGCTCAGTGAGCTTTCCAGCTGAAGCTAAACATGACAATTTCTGGCTATTCAGTTCTGTAATTCAGTCTTCTTCAAAAAGCTGCCATGAGCTCTGTTCTTTTCACTGAGCTTGGCAGATAGAATATCAGCTTATTGGCATTTTCCAAAGAAAAACATAAACAAGACTTGACCCAGACACAGTTTGCTTAAGTCTACAAAGATTGAATCTCTGGGCAGAAACTGCAATTTCTTTGGGCAACTGCACTGATAAAGGTAAGCTTGTAGGTTTAAGCTTTTCTCTTGAGTCAAGAACCAAGCTAATATTTTTATTATTCATTCCCGGAGTGTGACATAGCTGTTCATTCCCTAATTTCATAACAGAAAGTGGTGGTGATCTGCCTTCATGGTGGTGTAGGTCTGTGAGGAATTCTGCCAGGAAGGGACTTCCAGGATTTCCACCCAGTGACAGTGAAGGAACACTGATATATTTCCAAGTCAGCATGGCATGTGCTTTGGAGGGTCTTTGCAGCTCATTGTGTTCTCATGCATCTGCTGGCATCGTCCTTTTAGGTAGTAAATAAGTGTGTTTGGAAGGTGATATGGAAGGAAGCATGGTGATTTACAGTCTATGCTCCTGGTGCTCTACAAGGTTGATGTTAAAAATAGTGACCAAAAGAAAACACAATCAAAGATAAATAATGGTTTATATCACTTTTTGAATTTAAGGAAAAATAAATACCAGCATTCTGTATCTACTTAATAATACACATCACAGTTTTCTTCTTGTGCCTGATGGGTTGATTTCCAAAGGCTATTCGTTCAAAACTCCATTTTGTTAGAAACCTTTGGTCAATTAGACCTGTGTTAGTACGGCGTAGAGTAGGTTTTCTGAATTTAATGAAAATCAGTTTTCTCTTATGGAAGGAACAACAGCACAAAAACAGTACCCCCAGCTTAAACCTCCACCTCAGAACTAGGAAGAGGAGCAGAGAAGACAGTGTGAACTGAGACCAGGAGGAAGTAACTTTATTTTAATGGCACAACAGACCAGACTGGGTAGGACAAAAAATGAACAGAAGCACTTACTGCTTCTAATGAGCATTGCCACTATATCAAACATACTTCACAAGGCATGAATTTGTTAACAGAGTCTAGTGCCATTAAATAAGTATATTACTGAGGTCACAAAGTCAGGAGTGTTGCAGAATAGTTTAACAACAAGAAATGGACAATTCAAAAGATTTACAAGACACAGTCTGACAGAAAAAGGTAGAAGAAGTTTAAGTCTTTGATAAGATTAGTAGGTACATAAATTAAACTGCAGATTTGGTGGGAAGATTTATTAAGGCCACAGCAGCTTATTTGACAAATTGCGGAATGAGATGTGCATTGTGTTTTATGATATAAAAGGCAGGAAAGTATTCACTTGGTTTGTGAAGAAGCAGAAAAGCTCCATTTAGGTTGTAGAAGATGTGGAGAGTTTCATTTTGCCTGCAGATGGTGGTAAACCACCATTTTGAAGATCAAAATGGCAGGAACCCACCTTGCAACCAGTACAAGGATGCAATAGTGCCATTTTGCAGCATTTGAAGCTTAGAAGAAAAGTCTAACATTAAAGCATTGCCCCAGCGTAGAATTTAAAACCTAATTGGAAGAAAATATATAGCATTGCTGTAAAGGTAAAGTCACTATAGCCCAAGAGGACAGTTTGCTAATTAGAGAGAGATGCCTGTGGTGAGTTTAACCTGAGGGTCACAAGATCGCAGGTGAGGAGCAAAGTTAAGAAAGCAGGATGTTCATGGTAACTTCGCCACTACAGGACTTTTGAAATTAGAATTCATAAGAGACAGACTGTTGTCGGAATCGCGGACAAATCCTGCAAGTGAGGATTTGGTGTTAGCCTGCAGTGGACAAGGTGGGGACGCAATGGCTTAGTGGTATTACCACTGGACTGTTAATCCAGATGCCCGGATAATGTTATGGGGACCTGTGTTTGAATCCCACCATGGCATATGGTAGAATTTGAATTCAATAAATATTTGGAATTAAGAATCTAATGATGACCATAAATCCATTGCTGGATGGTCAGGGAAAAAAATTCGTTTGCTTCTCTAATGCCTTTTAGGGAAGGAAACTGCCATCCTTACCTGGTCTGGCCTTCATGTAACTCCCACAGCATTGTGGTTGAATCTTAACTGCCCTCAGGGCAATTAGGGATGGGCAATAAATGTTGGCCTGGCCAGCGACGCCCTCACCATGTCAATGAATAAAAGAAATAAAAGAAGCCATACAACACCAGGTTATAGTCCAACAGGCTTATTTGAAATCACAAGCTTTCCAAAAGCTTGTGATTTCAAACAAATCCTGAGAAGTGAGGTATACCATACCAAAGGGGAGCAACAGAACTTTTCCACTTTAATAAGATAAAAACACTCTACGACCACATATTAAACATCAACACAAAGAGTAGCAGCAGATGTTCATTGCCACTATCAATGCTATGAATCAAAACAGCCTCAGAAGTAAAAGCAGTGCCCAGATGTAACAAAAGGATGTTGAATCTGTAAAGCTACAGATTACTAGCTGCAGATGTGCAGAAGTATGACAGAGCATCAACGCAGCAGAAAGCCAAATGCTTACTCATTCCAAAATTTCGGTGGAACCTCCACCACTGGAAAACATAGCGGAAACATTCTTATTAAATACTGGTAATCCAAATGAATTGAGTTTGACAGAACTTGCTATTTCAATGAACATCTCCTTAATTTTAAGCCTGATACAACAATTACTGTCACTACCTTATCAAATTGTACAGCAACATGTGAGTCTATCTTATCTTTAGAATGCCTGAACTTGTCAAATCAAAAACTTGGGTGAAGATAAGGGCAGTGGTTAATGTAAAAATATTTATATATATGAATGTAGAAATGTTATCTGTGGGGATAAAAGTCTGGGAGGACACATTGTTTAAGGTAATGATCCTAAAAGGGTTCGTATTGGAGACTGTATTAGACTCCACCCAATTTGCTAAAGTCACACAGTTCTGGCTGGAGAATCTAATGAGTCTAGCTCTAGATTCCAATGATGTCAGATATGTCATCTCCAGCCTCTGTTAGTCTTAATGATTATACGTAACTGGTCAACACAACCTGGAGCTGTAGCTATCACGCAATAAACCATAGCTTGGTGTTTAGACAAGTGTCTCTTTTTGATGAGATTCTGGTGATTTATCCTGTACCACTGCAAATGAAATAGGTCTTTATATATAGTATAGAAAGGAGGATTGGGGGAATTGGTTGGCTCAATTGGTTGGTCATTGAGTTTGCAATGCAGAGTAATGCCAACAGCATGGGTTGCATTCTTGTACCATGAAGGTGTTCTCAACCCCACATGATGTGTGATAATCCTTAGGTTGTACACACCACCAGCTGTCTCTCTGTCTAATGAGAGAGCAATACCTGAGACTATGATATTTAAAAGAGTAGAATGGAGGATTGGTGGCAGCATTCTAGTCTAGTGTTGCAACAGATGACACTGTCTCTAAATTGTTAAACTGCTTATCTGGCATCCAATATTAGATACGCAGCAATTTCCTCCAATTTGGAACTTTGGAGGTGAAGCCATTATCTTTGGCTGCTACTATAAATAATGGGGGGGAAATCTGATTGAAACTTATAGGATACTGAGAGACCTAGATAGCGTGGACCTGGAGATGTTTCCACTTGCATGAGAGACTCAGATCCAGGGGCACAGCCTCAGAGTGAAGGGATGACACTTTTGAATTGAGATGAGGAGGAAGTTCTTCAGCCAGAGAGTGGTGAATCTGTGAACTCATTACTGCAGAAGGCTGTGGAGGCCAAGTCATTGAGTGTATTAGGACAGAGATAGATCAGTCTTGATAAGTCAAGAGTTATGGGAAGAAGGCTGAAGAAATATATCAGACATGAGCGAATGGTGGAGCAGACATAATGGGCAGAATGGCCTAATTCTGCACCTACATTTTATGGTCTTAGGTCTAAGTCCTCCAATGTCTTGAGCATTTCCAATTTTAATCATTGCATCACTGTTGATCATGCCTTCAGTTGCCTAGGCTCCAAGCACTGGGATTCCTTGTTGATTTCTCTCTGTCTCTCTGCTTACTTCTTTCCCCTATTAGAGAATCTGTAAAACTTTTCTCTTTGATAATATCTGACCTAATTTCTCTATTTGTGGCTTGAGGTTAAATTTTGTTTTATACTGTTCCAGCGAAGTGTTCTAGACTGTTTATAATGTTCATGCTTCTACATGAATAGAAGTTGCTGTTGTAGGTCACTGCTCATTTTTTTTTAAGGTGGTACAAGCCCATTTGCACTAGGAGAAGGACTGAAAATTTAACTCAAGGTACGGAATATCCTAGGATATCACAGTTAAGAAAATCCATCCAAATGATTATTGTTGTGGTGACTGCTTTCATATGATTTTTCTTTGCAGGAATTTTTAGCTTGAGATCACATTGACACAATCAACTTCTGGGTCTCCTGAACTGAAACTTACTTGACAAATACCAGGCTCCAGAAAAAATGTTTTCTTCCAGCAATATCACAAGAACATTTAGCAGGTCCAGGCAGAAAAGAAAAAAAACTTTGCAACCTTATAATGCTTAAGAACATAATTGTACTTTTAAGTATCTATCAATCCATCCCAAGTTCTGAAATAACATTTCAATGCAAAATTTACCTATTAATTCAAAGCTAGTGCATGGCTCAAGCAATGAGGCCTAGTTTACTGCTGTTATTCTAGAGACATCTCAGATTCTCTTGAAAGTACATGGCAGATTTCAGAGGTGAAAATTTAATGTAATCTATTGTGTACCTTGTGACAACTATGTTGCTAATGAGGTTTGACTGAGTAATGGTCCAGGCAGCTCGTGAAGTAATCATGAACATCAATATTGACAGACTCTGCACTTAGCACTTTGCACATACCACCATCCGTATAATGTCACGTATTCACGAAAGAGACAGCAGCACTATTCATTTCCTAATTAATACTAAACTCAAATTGGTTTCTGTACTTTCTCTTCTGATATGGTTCTTTGTAAGTATCATAAAACAATGGACATCCATGCCAGCTTTTGAACATGTTAAATATGGCTTTCGCTTTCCATTCATTCTTCCTGGGCATTATATTTATCAAGTGTTTTCCCTGTAATCGCTACTTCTCGCCATGCCAAACAGCTTTATTCATCTTCCAAATGGTTCTGATTTTGTTTATTAAGAGGCTACATTTAAAACTAACTAGTGGGTCTTCTGATGATGGTTTGTGATATGAATTAGAACAGGATTCTTTGAGAAAAGGGGAGAAAGAAAAACACAGAAGGGTATCAACGGAAGACAAGCAAAAAAAAAACTAAAAGGAGCTTTTAGAAGCTTTCAGCTTTTAGAAATTAAACAGATGTCAGAAGAGAAAGGGTAAAGAATTCACAGAGGCCACAAGATTGGACTATGTAGAGCATGGACACTAGTACTACAAGGTCTGTACATAAAAAAGAAACACAAAAGAACTGCGGATACTGGAAATCAAAAACAAAAACAGAAATTGCTGGAGAAGCTCAGCAGGTCTAGTAGCATCCGTGGAGGGAACTTCCAGCTCTGAAGAAGGGTCACTGGTTAACTCTGATATATCTCCACAGATATGGCCAGACCTGCTGAGCTTTTCCAACATTTCTGTTTTTGTTCCTGAAGTCTGTAACCAAACAGTCAGAAGAGAATGAACCACAGCCATCCACTTCTGGATTAACTATTTTACGCCCTAATCCTGCAACCACAACTGCACCAGAAGGTGATGATGATGATGATGATGATGATGATGACGACCCTCAGCCTCTGCATTAACGACAGAGCAAACTCAAAATCTCCTCCTCCATCAAGTCATCTTGACATTTGTTTCAAGGTAAGGTGTTAAATTTACTCTTATTTCATTATTAGATATGAATTAAACATTTATTCAAACTGTAGTATCCTTAGGCTTTTGAGTGATTTTTGAACAATTTTGTGTGATATTTTTTGGTGACCTGCCCCTAACCCTACTTTTCTCTTAGGACCCGTTGTTTTTATAGCGTGATTTTCTATAACACTATGTTGTGCAGGAACGCATCTATCATGTTATAGCAGAACTACCTGTATGGGCCTAGCCAATGTCCTGTGCAGCCGTAGCGTGGCATCCCGACTCCTGTGCTCAATGCACTGGCCAGTGGGGGCAAGTGTACCAAACAACTTTTTCACCGTCCTGTCTACCTGCGACTCCACTTTCGGGAGACTGTGGACCTACGCTCCGGGGTCTCTTTGTTTCCCGGCGCACTATGTGTGACCAACCCTTCCTGGAGTCTGTGTATTGCAAAAGACTGTCATCATCCCCGTGTTGGATAAATGAACTCTGTGCAAGTCCAGCCACTTTGAGTGGAGTCTACAATGACTAAGAACATTGAGCCTATGAAAGGACCTGCATAGTCAACATGTAACTGAGTCCAGGATTTTCCTGGCTATTCCCATGAATGTGGGGGAGCTGCTGGTGGTAATGTTTGTCCTTGTTGGCACTCTGGGCACTGCTCCACCAATGCAGCTATGTCCGTATGCAGTCCCGGCCACGAGACATAACCTCTCACCAACAGCTTCATTTTGGAAACCCCTGGATAACCCTGGTGAAGTCCAGCCACTATCTAACAGCAACCTTTGCTTGGAACAATCATTCTTGCTCCCCATAATAATATGCCCCCTTCTACTGTGGTCTGGTCTCTCTGGGTCCAAAAAGTTTCAATTCTGGTTGGTTTCCCCTATCACCGCCAGCTCTTTCTATTTTGCCAGAACCAGAATCTTTCTGCGTCCAAAGTCGGATATTGTCAGCTGTGACTGAAAGTGTGTCCAGAAAATGTAAAACCCTTACAGACTGTTCCAATGGCAGTGTCACCAGCGGTGTATCGGCCAGCGGGAGGCTGCTTGCATCTGCATTTGCTACTTGGCCTCCTGGACAGTGTTCCAATTTGTAATTATACGCAATTAGTATATGGGCAGCACTGCCTTCGCCTGACATAGACCTAGCAGGGGGTCTGTGGTCCATCATTATTACAAATTTACATCCGTAAAGGTATTGGTCATACTTCCTGAATGCAGGTATGACAACCAAACCTTCCTTCTTTATCTGGGCGTATTTACACTCTGTGTTAGTCAAAGTCCTGGATGCATATGCCATTGGGCATTCCTCTCCATTGGGTCACCTATGAGCTAATACTACCTGGATGCCGTATGGAGAGGCATCTCATTTCAATACCAGATCTTTCTTGGGATCACAGTGTGCCAATGACTTAGAGGATGAAAGCTGATTCTTCATTGCCCTGAAAGCTATGGCTTGGCTGCACAACAATTTCCAAGGCTAACCCTTTTTAAAGAGTTGATGCAAAGGTGCCAGGTTGGAGGACAGGTTATGTATAAGTCACCAGCCCAAGGAAAGAAATAAGCTTTGGGAGCCAGAGTACCTTTGCGCACCCTTACTTTATCTTCCAATGGGTGTAAGTTGGTCTTGTCAATTCTGTAGCCCAAGTATGGGTACTAATTATAGCATACTTTTGGGAATCCTTACCTAGCCACAGTTGCAATTAAGCTCGGCTCATGCCCAACTTCGAGAAGGACAAGCCCTCCATTTAACCAACTGCAAAAAGCAGTTAACCATTGTTTAAAAGCTCACAAAGGTGAACTGACTTGTTGGATTTCACAATCGGCATGACCAGTGGTGCCCATTCCTCAAACTGGAGTGTTTTGATGATTCCTTCACTTTCCGGCCTCCTGATTTCTGCCTCTACTTTTGCCTGTAAGGCAAATAACACTAGGCAGGCCATGCAGAATCGTGGAATTGCTTCCTGATCAGCATGCAAGGTCTTGGCTCCTTGGATACTCCCTAGGCCTTCCTGATAAACATCCGAGTGTTTAATTAGAACTTCAGTCAGGCAGCATTTTCTAATCGAAAAATGTTGAACCAGTCTAGGTAAATCTTTCTCAACCAACTTCGCCCCATCAAGTTGGCCCTGAGCCTTTTACTAAAAACAGTGGTAATTGAACCAGCTACTTCCATTAAGAGACCAGAATCAAAGTTGTACCCTTAATCTGTAAAGGTTCCTTGGCATAGGTTCTTAATCTAGGCAAGGTCTTACACAAAGTTAAGGCTTGGAGCCTAGAGTGAATTTTGTTAAAGACTGGTTCTATAATCAATAAAACGGCCGAGTCAATATCAACTTCCATTAGAACTGGGTGACCATTTCAACAGACGTTTATTATGATTGGTTCTGATTTGGACGTTGCTAAGAAATTTAACTGTTCCAAACCAGATACAGATGGACTTTCCAGGGTGTGCACTCTATTGGATACTGGCCTATGAGTTCTCTTACTCAATTTAGACCTCGAGTCCGCATCTCGGCAGCAACTACAATGGCTTGCCGACCCAGATCCTGAAGAAAATTTTAACCATTTTGCAGAGGGCTGGCTTTGTTTTGGGGTTTTGTTGTGGGCTGACCTAGAGTCTGTTTATTCAGGATATGTCCTGAGTGAGGCTATGCAATTCTCTTCACTCAGGTGGCGTTCCCCAAGTTCAGTTGGATTGGTGAGGGTGTCCACTTCCATTGAAATACCCTACAATTCATATGCTCCACTTGCCGCATTTTCTAATGATAAAGCCATTTGTAGTGCCTGTTTGAAGTCCACTTGGGCTTCAGCTAGTAAGCGCTTTTGCCTGGTAACATCATTAATCCCACATAGCAAACGTTCTCTCAGCATCTCATTATGGGTTAAACTAAAGTCACATGCCTCTGCCATTTGGCTTAACCAGAAAAAAATACCAATACAGATTCCCATGTTTCTCAAATTGCTGGGTAAAACCAATAGCATCTCAGAATTTGAGGAGGCCTGGGGTCATAATATTCCTTAACTAAATCAGTTAACTCTTGAAAGGTTTTAGCATCTGGTGCCTCAAGTTAAACTCCTAATAACCAAAAAAGTGGCGGGTCCACAAACTGTCAGGAGAATTAGTTGTGGCTTTTCATCTGCCCCAATGTCATTTGCCTGGAAAAAATAATGCATTCTTTTCATGACTGAGCCCAGTCTTCGATGGCAGGATCGAGTGGGTCAAGTTTCCCAAATAACGGCATGATGGCAGAAATGCTTACCCCAACTCAAAGACAATGTTGAGAGCGAATTTCTTCAGGAGTGTCTTTTTCTCTCGTCGCCACTGAAATAACTCCACAGAGGCCACCGAGTCACCCTTTATTGAAATATGGAGAGTCCTTGACACTGATTCAGCTCCCTCAGAGCCAGCTGTCAGGATGTCTGGCATTCTTGTCTCTATCTGTTAGCCAGGTCTCCCTGATTGGACCAGATTAACAGCCCGAATCAAGAAACTCATATTCTGTGAGGTCCACCTGGCTGACCTTGTAGCAATCACTACACTATGACAAAGTCTATGGAAGTATAGAAGATTATCCTTGGGGCTCTCAGTCACTTACTTCATCCACAGGGTAAAGGTAAAAGATTTGATCACCTATACATGCACATCAAGTCTGCAAGAAGCATGGGAGCTATACAGTGTCTAGTTCTGCATATACCATATGACAGATATAAACTTTAATAAATATTACTCTCTGGAATTAGTATAGAATTCTTACAAAATTTAAATTCATAGCAAAAGATCATAGAATCCGTACAATGTGGAAACAGGCCCTTTGGCCCAACAAGTCCACACCAACCCTCAGAGCATCCCACCCAGAACCATCCCCTTTTAACTCACCTAATCTACACATCCCTGAACACTATGGGCAATTTAGCATGGCCAGTCCACCTAGTCTTTCGGCCGTGGGAGGAAACACATATAGACAGGGGGAAAATATGTAAACTCTACACAGACAGTCACCTGAGGGTGGAATTGAACCTGGGTCCCTGGTGCTGTGAGGCAGCAGTTCTAGCTACTGAGCCAACAGGCCACTTAATAAAACCACCTCACCAGTAAACTACTTCCATTCTCGCTCTGAAAATAGAATACATAACCAGTCCCTAGAGATGTGGAGGCCTCTTGATTCATGCTTACATGCCTTAAACCTGCTGCCTGTAAGTGTCTGGTGGGATGTTAGCAAGAAGCCTTCAGAATGAGATAAACTAAAATGTGACCTTGAATAAAAGGGATCGGTGACTATCTGACATTTGGGGATTTGCAAGAAATGTAGAGCTTAGGCCAGCAAAAATCCTGGCTGATGCGAGTTGAGTTTTGCACATACCACACGCCTAGCCATCAGAATTTTGTGAGCTAACTGCAATATTTCCCGAAATTATCTTGGTGGCACCACTACCTGGTGGATCACCATCTACTTCTCATGTGCAGGTCAGTGAAGAGGAGCCTCTGTTTCCTTATCAGGACCTCATTTTTAATATAGCAGTCACAGTGAAAGCAGTCTGAGCCAGTTTTTTTTTAACAATGGGACTCCTTGTTGCCTGCTATTAAGGAGGTTCTGTTGATTTAGTTTGATTTATTCTTGTCACATCTACTGGGATACAGTGAAAAATATTGTTTTGCATGCTATCCAGACAAATCATACCTTACATAAGTACATCAGGGTATAAGAACACAATGCAGAATATAGTGTTACAGGTACAGAGGAGGTACAGAGAAAAGATCAACTCTAATATATGAGAGGTCCATTCATAAGTCTGATAACAGTGGGGAAGAAGCTATTCTTGAATCTGTTAGTATGTGCTTTCAAACTTTTGTATCTTTTGCTCAATGGCAGAGAGTGGAAGAGAGTATAACTGGGGTGAGAGAGGTCTTTGACCCGAGGCAGTGGGAAGTACAGATGGAGTCAATGGGTGAAAGATTGGTTTGCATGATGGACTGAACTGTGTTCACAGCTTTCTGTAATTTCTTGCAGTCTTGAGCAGAGCACCAAGCTGTGATGCATCTCAATAGGATACTTTCTGCAGTGCATCTATAAAAATTGGTAACAGTTATTATGGACATGCCAAATTCCCCTAGACTTTTGAGGAAGTAGAGATGTTGGTGTGCTTTCTTGACTGTAGTGTCAACGTGGATGGACCAGGACAGATTGTGAGTGATATTTACTCTTCAACCACCTTTACGTCAGCACCATGGTTACAGATGGTGCGTTCTCCACTCCACTTCCTAAAATTTTGCTGACCTTGAGGGAGAAATTGTTGTCTTTACACCATAACACTAAGCTGCCTATCTCTTATCTGCACTCATCATTGTTTGAGATCTGACCCACTACAGTGGTGTCACCAGCTAATTTGTACATGGAATTAGGCTGAATTTGGCCACACAGTCATGGTTGTATAAGGAGTATAGTAAGGGGCTGAGTATGAAGCGATATGGAGTACCGGTGTGGAGGATTATCATGGAGGAGGTGTTGTAGCCTATCCTTATTGGTTGGAGTCTGCAGGTCAAGAAGTTGAGGATCCAGTTGCAGAGAGAGAAGCAGAGACCTAGTCTTGGAGTTTGTAAATGGGTTTGGTTGGAATTATGGCATTGAAGGTGGAGCTAAAGTCAATAAATAAGAGACTGATGTACGTATCCTTGTTATCCAGATGTTCCAGGGATGAGTGTAGGGCCAGGGAGATGGTCTGTGTCATGGACCTGTTGTAATGGTTGGCGATCAAGGCAGTCTGGGAGGCTGGAGTTGATGTGAGCCATTACTAACCTCTTGAAGCACTTCATAACGCTGGAAGTCAGAGCGACCGGGTGGCAGTCATTAAGGCACATTGCCTGATTTTTCTTTGGCACCAGGATGTTGGCGGTCTTCTTGAAGCAGGTGGGAACCTCATATCAGAGTAAGGAGAGGTTAAAGATGTCTGCAAATACACTCACCAGCTGGTCCGCACAGGATCTGAGTGCACGGCCAAGGACTCCATCCAGGGCAGTCACTTTCCACGGGTTTTCACTCTCAAGAAATGCCAATCTGATGCCTGTGGCAGTGACTGTGGGTACACCTGAGGCTGTTGGGGCAGGTGACGTCATTTCACTGACCTTCTTGTGGTCTTCAAGATTCCCAATTTTCTTTTCAGATAACCAGACTGGAGGGTCATTCATTTATAGTGCCAATTCAGCCTCCACTACCTAAGCTTGACTATCCATAGACAATGTGACCTCATAGGTAGGAAAAATATTAGATACTTTCTCTGGCAGCTCTACAGTCTCCCTGATTTCAACAAGCTTCTCGGAGATCACAGGATTCCTATTTCCTTTGATCTCACGTAATCATTATCCACAAGAGCTGGTCAGATTCCAGGAATCCTGCAGCAAATAACTCATCAGCCAACTCCCCAAAGCCTATCCACAGTCTACAAGGCACAGGTCAGAAGTGTGGCTGGGTGAGTGCAGCTCCATCAATATTCATGAAACTTGATACCATACGGTCAGAAGTGGGAATGTTTGCTGATGATTGCACGGTGCATAGCAACTTGCATGTCTCCTCAGTTATTGAAGCTGTCTGTGTCTACATGTAGCAAGATCTGAACAGCATCCAGGTTTGGACTGATAAGTGGAAAGTAACATTCACGCTACATAAGTGTTAGGCAAGGACCATCTTAACTCACCTCCTGAGTCCCCAAAGACTGTTCATCATCTGCAAGGCACAAATCAGGAGTGTGCTGTAATTCACCCACTTGATGGGATTGGTGCAGATCCAACAAAACAGTCAACGCAGTTGAAAACATCCAAGACAAAACAGCCTGCTAGATTCGCATCACAACTACAGCCATCAAATCCCTCCACTACCAATGCTCTGTAGTAACAGTGTGTATTATCGACAAGGTGCACTGCAGAAACTCATCATATCTCCATTTACGCACGTTCCGAACCCATAAAAAGACAAGTGCAGCAGATACACAGAATGCCACCACCTGCAAGTTCCCCTCCAAAACATTTACTATCCTGACTTGGAAATATATTGCCATTCCTTCAGTGTCATTGGGTCAAAACCCTGGAACTCCCTTGGCCTTGTGGCATTGTTAGTCTACATACAGCACGTACACTGCAATAGTTCAAAAAAGCAGCTCACCACCACTTTCTCAAGAGCAACTAGGGACAGATAATAAATGTTGGCCTAGCCAACAATGTCCATAACCCATGAATAAATAAAAACATCCTCAACAAGAGAGAGAATCTATTGCCTGTTCACATTTAATTGCCTCACCATCACTAAATCCCTCACAATCACCATTCACCATGGGCCAGAAATGACGCTAGACCAGCTGTATAATTACTATGGTTACAACAGTAGATGGCCTAGATCAGAGGCTGGAAATTCTGCAGCAAGTAACTCACCCTCTGACTCACAAAGTTCTGTCAATCACGAACACAGCACAAGATGGGAAGGTAATGGAATACACTCCATTTGTCTGAATAGGTCCACTTAAGAAGCAATGTGCCTGATTGATTTCCGATCCACCAGAATAAACATTCATTTCTTTTACCACTAATGAATGTATTGTGGCATCAGTGTGTACAATCTGCAAGATACTCTTCCGTTACTCATTAAGGCTCCTTCAACAAGGATCCAAACCCATGATCTTTACCACCTTGAAGGACAAGTGTAGCAGACACATAAGAAAACCACCACCAGCCACAGAATGTCCACCTTCTAAATTGCTGTTGCAGCCATAGTATTTATATAATCGATCCGCGTTAGTTTCTAGTCAATGACAATCCATCAGGCCTTTGATAGCTGGAGTTTCAAGGATGGTAATGCAATCAAAAGGTGATATTGCATTTCAATTTTAAATAGAATACTACATTAATTGAACTTAGAACCTTGGTATTCTTTCAATTTTTAGTAAAACTGGAAGACATTTGCAGCTGGATGGTCATTATGAACAGTGCTGAGCATAAATGGCTTCTAATTGAATAAGGAAGCTCAAAATTAATTTATAAATTGAAGTCAGTAGAGTTGTAAATAGTACCTTAGGGAGAAAGAAGAAAAGGTAACATACCAAGGTTTTTTCTGAAGAAGGGTCTAGGCCCGAAACGTCAGCCTTCCTGCTCCTCTGATGCTGCTTGGCCTGCTGTGTTCATCCAGCTCTACACCTTGTTATCTAAGGTAACATAAAAGCTTGGTTGATCAAAAACCATCTCTGAAAACTGTAGAAGCCCATAGTGGGTGAATAAAAGAAAGGTGGTCTTTAACTCATAATTCAAACAACAAAAAAAACTTGATGCTTCGTTGTATATTTCATACAATGAAAAACTTTTATTGTACAAGAGTGTTTCTATCTGTGTAATATCTTGCTTGCTAGCAAGCAATAATATGAAACAGTGGTCATTAAAGGAACCTCACTATGGCAATCAGAGGGAAGAGTAACAGAGTGAGTCATTTAAGAGACTACAATCAACATGAGGTGACCAATACCTGCGATTGTACTTGTAATTTTTGTGTTATATTTCAGTGCCAAGTAGGCCATTGTAGAGAAGAAGATTGTAGTGATTTTGAAATTTGGAATCTGCTAACCTAATAAATCTTAATATCTAACACAGATATTTGAGCATGTTCCTGTTTTTTTAAATTCTCATGTTTGAGAAAACGTGAATAAACTCAAGCCTTACAATTAACCACTTAATATGAATAAAGGATGAAAGTGTATTCGGTCAACAGCAGAACACACAACGCTTCTCTGGGTTAGCAGATAGTTCTGTATTTTGTGTACTAACTCAAACCTGTTGCATGTGAATAGATAACCAAGTACACTTATAAAGTAATGGAATCTCTGTTTCATGTTAGGTGGGATATAATGAGTTGAAGTACTCTTCATACCCAAGTGTCTGTTTCATTTTGCTCCTCCACTGATTTTGAATGACTGACTCTCCAAAGATGAGACATGTGACCTGAGCAAAGTCGCATTAGATTGAATGAATACATTTATTTCATTTGTTTAGACCATTAGTCAAATTAATCATGCTAATTTTACGTTCTCAAAGCAGCATAAATTCAGTGATGCCACCACCCACTCAACCCTTCCACTTGTGTATGACTTCTCTCATGTTAAATTGGCAGATAGAACATTAAATACCCCTTCTATCACATTGAATATGCTACAGTATATTCTGAGATGAAAACACTTAACTTATCTTGAGATTCAATTGTTTTTAACAATGATTAAATACTGTTTCAGGACTACCGATGAGGAAGATTTTAACTTGGAGGACTGGCATGTGGAATGATGATTTTTTAATATTAATTAGAGTGACATGGTGGCTCAATGGTTAGCAACACTGCCTCACAGCACTAGGGATCCAAGTTCGATTCCACCCTCAGGTGACTATCTGTGTGGAGTTTGCATATTCTTACCATGTCTGTGTGGGTTTGCTCTGGTTCCCTCCCACAGTCAAAGATGTGTGGGTTAGGTGGATTGACCTTGCTGAACTGTCCACAGTATCCAGGATGTGCAGGCTAGGTGGTTAGTCATGAGAATGTAGGGATGAAAGTGGGTTTGTAGGATTGGTATAGACTGAATGGCCTGTGGGGATTCTATAATTTAAGGGATGAAGGCATCACTGGCTATGCCAGCACTTATTGCCCATCCCTAATTGAAATAATTGCTATATGTCTGGAGTTACACGTAGGCCAGACCAGGCAAGGACATTAGTGACCCAGATGGGTTTTTCCAACAACCAATTCATTATCATCATTAGGCTCTTAATTCCAGATTTTTATTGAATTCAAATTCCACCATCTGCCGTGGTGAGAATCAAACCCAGAACATTACCTGGGTCTCTGATGAGCAGTCTAGTGATAATACCACTGGGTCACCGCCTCCCAGTGAGAGGCTGACTCCAAATTGAGGGCAGATCCTAATTGATGCACAGCACACTCTGAATGGCAAATTGTAACAGGGAAGCATGATCATGAAAGGAAGAAGCCACATGTGACAGCAGCCTATGAATTAGAATATCCTTTATTGTCACCTGTATTCAATATAAAATACCGTGAAAAGTGTGCACCATCATTGTACGTAGGTGCCATTCTCATTAACTTTGAATAAAATTTAAAAATTTAAAGAGACTCCAACTTTTCCCTCTCCACTACTACAGCATGCCACCACCGAGAGTTTCCCACTCCGGACTTCCTAGCCCATGCCATGCCGCTGAAAGTGTCCCACTGATTACAGAGTCAGCTCACTGGACTGTTATCACTGGACTGTTCATCAGAGACCCAGGCAATGCTCTGGGCACCTTGGTTTGATTCTCACTATTGCAGATGGTGGAATTTGAATTCAATAATCATAACGTGCTGGTTCTTGACCAGCATGTCATGATTTTCTAAGCAATTGCAATATCCAACAGCAAATCTGCGTGTTCCTGAAAATACTGATTGTTTTTTTAAAGCATCGAAGGAACTTCTGAACAGTTTTAAGTGAAAAACCATTCTTTCAGCTGCTGATTCGGCACATTTGCATGGAAATGGGTACATACAAAACAACAAAACCTAATGCATAGCTCTATAATGAAGAAACGTGAACACATTTTTGGGGGCTTTTGAATTATTGGAAAGTATTATTATTAATGATTGAAATATCCAGGACATTTTCAAAAGCTTTATACTAGATATATGGTACTTATATACATGATAGCTGTTTGTAAGATTCGTAAACTGATAACATGGAGCTGTTTATGGCACCTGGTCAATTGTTGTTAGAGAATCAATAGTTGAATGTATTTCCAAATCATCTGAATCACAATTTGCCAAAGTTACTTTTGAGATAATCAAGGTAATGAGCTCATCACTTTCTCATCATGTAACTTTCAATGTTCCAGCATGAACTAAAAGAGATATTCCTTTTAACAACATAAATGCTCCTCCATCTACATGATTTCCTTTCCATTGTAAATTTTCTGAGTCAAGCCTTCTAGCACTCTAACAATTCTTTAGCACATCTCATTGTTGTCTTTTTTCTGTAGAAGATTGTTTGCAATATACAACTGGTATGGCACCCATTAAATGGCAGTGCAGCTTGCTCATGCACACAAATAATCCACATTGCAAGTAAGTTTGGATTTTCCTCATTTGTGCATACAAAAACTAGAGCAATGTGGTGGGCCTCAGCAATCATAGCACAAGTTCATGGAGGGCACTTTTCAGAACCTGACTCTGTAAGTTCCGTTCTTTTTTTTGATTAACTGTGCTTCTTTTGTGGCTGGTCCTGAGGTATTATCACTAGGAAGATCGATTCTGTTCGTTCTGTTGAAGTAACACTCAAAGAAATGAGGCACTTTGGGAACTTTTCTCAAAATCAATCACCATTCTTTCTTGGCAACTGTTTATTGTAGGTGTTCCCAATTATAAGTGGTACGGGGTAGTTATCAGGACAGTGGTTAGGATTCCCCCTTTCATCATTTAGCCAGACTGGGCAACGCCCCACTGAATCCAGTCACATCTGTTTATCTAGCTTCTGCATTGTTCACTTCAACTAACCCTTGTGCTAACAAATTCCACATTTGACTCATTCATCAAGAAGCTTCTAATGGATTTATTGGATTTATTACCAATTTTATGTTTTCATGACACTACAGTTTCTGCAGAGGTGGAAATATAACTGTGTGTTCCAGTTCAAATCCCTTTGTAATTTTAAATGTTTCTGTCAGGTCACCTCTCAATATTTCGAGAATCTCAGTCTGCTCAGACTTCCTTGGTAGTCATAATCTCACAGTCATATCTGGCAAGATCCTTGTAAATCTTGTTTGCACCTTTTCCAGTGCCCCTACAATCGTTTTATAATATGGAGATTGGCACTGTGCACAGTATGTTATCTATTGTCAACAAATACTGAAGGTACAAAGAGATCATTATGAATCAGCAGTCCTTTAGGTTAGAAACAGCTCTAAGGGCTCCTCAGGGACTTTTTCTGATACAAATGGACATTGAAGATTTCAATCTCAGCAGTGATCATTTTCAGATTCTATGCATTGTGAAGATAGAATTTACCCTGTAGATTAGTTTTTCAACACAGCTCGTCACCACTAAGTTAAAAATGAGAATGGAATTGATGTGGAGCTGTGGTCTTGAAGTGATTTCAAAACCTGAAGCAAGTCATTCTTGTCAGATGGACCATTTTTATATTTTCTTCAGATCTTTCAAGGGTATTACTCTGAAGGTCAGAGACTCAGCAAATCCTTTCCGTAAAGACACAATGTGAAAACCTAAGAACAGATTGGCCACCTTTTGTAATGTCAAGCATATGGAAATGAATGGATTTATTAGGGATAATCAGCATGGCTTTGTGTCGGTGAGATCTTGTTTCCTAAATTTCATTTAGTTTGTTTTTGAGGAAATGACAAAGATAATCAATGAGTGTCACGCAGTGGATTTTGTTACATGGACTTTAATAAAGCATTTGACAAGGTCCCTCATGGTAGGCTGATCCAGAAGATTAGGTCACATGGGATCCATGGTGAGTTGATATGTTGGATTCAAAATTGACTTGGTCTTAGAAGACAGAGTATATTTTTGGAAAGATAGTAGGAACTGCAGATCCTGGAGAATCTGAGATGACAAGGTGCAGGGCTGGATGAACACAGCAGGCCAAGCAGCATCATTGGAGCAGGAAGGCTGACGTTTCGGGCCTAGACCCTTCATCAGAAATGGGGGAGGGGAAGGGGGTTCTGAAATAAATAGGGAGAGAGGGGGAGGCGGATAGAAGATGGATAGAGGAGAAGATAGGTGGAGAGGAAACAGACAGGTCAAAGAGGCG
>NC_063335.1:75154634-75173567 GCF_021869965.1 Rhincodon typus | reverse complement strand
GATGACGGTTGTAGTTGTTGGAAGAGTAATTATGTCAGCTCCAGGACGTCTCTGCAGGAGTTCCTCAGGGTAACAACCTAGTCTCAACCACCTTAGCTCTTTCACCTATGACCTTCCCTCCAATATAAGATGAAAAGCAGGAATGTTCACTGTTCACTTTGCAGCATCAATCTGGCCCCTTCAGATACTGAAACAATCTGTGTCTAATGCAGCAAGACCTGTTTAACATTTAGGCTTGGCTTCTAAATTACAGTTTACATTTATGCCACATAAGTGCCAGGCAATGACCATGTCCTACATTCCAACTATCACTCTTTGACATGCAATTGAACTACTATTATTGAAGGTTCCAGTGTCAATATCCTAAGGGCTTATCATTGATCAGAAAATGAACTGGAGCAGTCAAATGAAACTGAAGCCACAACAGCAGATCTGCGGCTGGGAATTCTGTGACAAGTAATTCCTCTCCTCACTCTGTTAACCTGTGCACCATCCACAAGCACAAGTCAGGAGTGTGGAGATACTCTTCACTTGCCTCAGTGAGTGCAGCTCCAAAAAGTCTTAGGAAATCTAACATTACTCAGGACAAAGCAATGGGTTGATTGACATCCAATCCGTGACTGTCAATATTCATTTCCTCTACCACAACAACAGTTTGTACCACCTACAAAATGCACTTACCAAAAACTCCTTCAAAACTATATTCTAAATTCACAAACTCTACCAACTTGAAGGACAAGATCAGCAAATGCAAGTGAAGAACACCAACTGCAAATTTTTCTCGAGCTACACACCATTTTGACTTGCAACTAGATTACTGTCCTTCCACTGTCACTGTGTCAAAATCCTGGAACTTCCTCCTAACAGGACTATGGTGGACTTACAGCACATGAACTGCAACGGCTCGAGAAAGTGGTTCAAAACACTTTTTCAAGGACAATTATAGATGGATAATAAATGTTGGCTCAGCCAATGATGCTGCCATTCTGTGATCAGATAAAAGAAATGGTTTCCAAAGCTTTCCTAATTTATTTACAGCATTCGGTGAACTGTCTAGTCTTGGATTATTTGGTTTCAGTTCAAGACTCAAAGAAGATCAGGTTTCTTTTTTCCAGAAACCTGCTGCATTCTCCTCATTTTATATATTTGTATTTTTTGCAGTTCACAATATCACCACAATTAATAACAAAAAAAGAAAGAAAAAGATGCTTATCAGATTTCCAGCATATCAAGCTGCATCTGTGGAAATGGAACCATTACTTGGCCACTTAAGGGCATCAATAAGCCCAAAGGCAGGCATTCACCCATTTAATTGCAGTCAGGAGAGGGGTAAGTGGGCAAATGCTGGCACAGCACCCACTGGATTTTATATTCTTCCCAGATTTTGGAATGGTCCTTCACAAACAGCAATTGATGTTATATAAATTCTCACTTTTAAATGTATATATTTCTGTTATCTAAAGATGTTTGGGGATATGGAACAAATACATGAATCAACCACAATCCTAATAAAGGAGAACACAGGCTTGTAGGTTATATGATAGAGTTATAGAGTCATAAAGTCATACAGCACAGAAACAGATCCCTCAATTCAACCAGTTCATGCATCCATAATCCCAAACTAAACTAGTCTCACCCGCCTGTGCTTGGCCCATATCCCTCCAAACATGTCTTATTCATGTACTTATCCAAATGTTTTGTAAACAATGTAACTGCACCTGCATCCACCACTTCCTCTGGAAGTTCATTCCACACACGAACCACTCTCTGTGTGAAAAAAAAATGCCGTTCATGTCTTTTATAAATCTTACCACCTCCCACTTTAAAAATATGCCCCCTAGTTTTGAAATCCCCCACCCTAGGGAAAAGATACCTGCCGTTCACCTTATCTATACCCCTCGTGATTTCATAAATCTATATAAGGTCACGGCTTGAAATGCTACGCTCCAGTGACAAAAGTCTCAGCCTATCCAGCATCGCCCCATAACTCAAACCCTCTATTCCTGGCAATATCCTGGTAAATTTCTTCTGAACCCTCTCAGGCTTAATAATATGCTTCCTATAATAGGGAGACCGGAATGGGACACAGTACTTCAGAAGAGGCCTCACCAACATCCTGTGCAACCTCAAGATAACATCCCAACTCCTATATTCAAGTGTCTGAGCAATGAAAGAAAGCATGCTAAGCGCCTTCTTAACCACCCTGTCTATATGTGATGCAAACAGTAAAGAATTATGTACATGAATCCTTACGTCTCTATTCATTTTTACAAACTCCTAACCCAAATTGAGTATCACAGAGCAGGTTATTTGTAATTACTACTTGATAACACTGGAAATGGCACCTTTTCATGGTTTATTGATGATTGGAGATAAACTGATGAGGTGCAGTTGGCCAGATTGGATTTATTATGTTTTTTTTGAAAGGATATACTACTGAAATTATTTATTTTGTCAGTTGATGCCTGTATTGTAGTTGTTATTGGAATACTGAGTCCCAACTGGCTGTGAATCACAACTCTACAGCACTACAACTGGAATGTTGTTGACACTCATAGCCTTTTCTGTCTCTGCCTTAGCTGTTCCTTAATGTCATGTGGAGAGAATTCAATTGGTTTGGACACAGTGTTTCAGCTGCTCTGGGAAGTCAGTATCAGGATCCTGTCTCTGTAGGGAATGTGATCCCAAATGTTGGGAACTCTGTAACCCATCATGGCTCTTTCTGCATGTAATAGTGAGAGTGGCAGACAATGTGCCTTGATGAAGAATGGATGTAGTAGCAGAGCTAGTGTGAGTGTGAGGTAGCACACTTTTTTAAAAACTTAATTCATGAGATGTGGGCATTTCTGGCCTGGCTAGCATTTATTGCCCATCCCTAGTTGCCCTTGAGAAGGTGGTGGGAAGTATTTTCTTAAACCACCGTAGGTCATGTGCTGAATCTAGACTCACAGTGCCATTAGGGAGGGTGTGTCAGGATTTTGACCCAGAAACATCGAAGAAATATATATATATAAACATGTACCCTGGCAGAGTGAAGGAGGTCATTGACCTTCTTCTAACACTGTTAGGCATTCTTCTAGATTACTGAGAGCACACTGATCTCAGGGTGGCAACTTCAGTCCAAACTGGCAGGGTCTGGTGACGTGGCATCCTCCCATGATCCCAGAGAAAGAGAACATTCTTATTCTGCACCATTCCAGCAATCAGGATGTTCAACTCCCTGTCCACAGCCATGCACCCATTTCCTCTGGTCTGTCATGTCAGGGTAAATGTGATAAACTGTGCAGGGTATCTTCAGACTGACAGTGCTTAACTGGGCACATAAAGGCCTTTTCAAGATTGCAGCAGTGCCAGGGATCCTGGAGTGCCCCAAGACTTGCTGGCATTGACAAGTACTTCTGATTAGAGCAAGTGGAGAATCAGACGAGGATCAAACGAGTCTGGCGCTCTCGAATTATGGTAGGTAATTAAGGGGGCATGTTCATGCTAGTGGCATGAGGAAACCTGTTAGGATTTGAGGAGAGAAATACTCCATGAAATGAAAAAATCTCATAATGTTTAAATTGATGTTACTTTTGGGGACATTGAGTCTAGGCAAAATGGCACTTCCTGTGTGTGTTCAGGACAATTTTGCACAAAGACAGTCCTTTGATTGACTTTTTAATTACCACCAGCTGTTGTAGGTTCAGGAGAGTTCAGCATAGCAACAAGCCTTGATTTGTCAGATTTTAGTTTAACACGGATTCTCTGAAGGGAGCAACAGAAGGAAGCAAGGAGACTTCCTAGCATTAGCTGCATCAATATTTTGCCTCTCCCCCTTCTCTAAAGCTGCTATCTCCAATTTGCTGTTCAGACAGCCAGAAAGAATACATTCAGAGACACTGAGAGAAATAACTCTAAAACCCAAAGACAACCCAAAAGACTATGGGTCCAACCAAGCAACCAGTGAGCCACAGACTGATCATCGCTATATGGATAACATTGAGTCATCACCGTGGAATTGAGAATTGTGTAACCAACCAATCTAGTATTTTTGGTTTTGGACCAGTTCTACAGCACTATGTTCCTCTGACTATTTTTGTTCCCTTCAGTCATAATATTTTTGTTTGTTTGTTTTTTGTGTGTGCGCAGGTATGTTTGTGTGTGTGTGTGTGTGGGCGTGTGTGTGTGTGTGTGTGTGTGTGTGTATGTGTAGAGAAATTTTAAAATGGGTAAATTTAAAGTTACATAAATTACATTATCGTTATTGTTATGTTAAAATTGAGGGTCTTAAGTAGATTTTTTTTTTCATTGTTACTGAGGAAAACCTGGCATTCTTTTTATTCTGTATAGCAGTGAATAAGAGGCTAAATGGAATTTGTGGTACTTTCATTAAACCCTCAGATTTGCCACAGTTCAGGGGATAGTGGGGCTGGATTTCCAGCGCACTACCCCAATGGAATGTGACACTTTGGAATGCCAGAAGAGGAGGGGATGTGAAGGTGTATTTCATGGTGACATTATGCTGGTTATGGTGAAAATGGTAAAGGAAGGGATGAAAACAGAAGTGTAAGAAATGGGATAGATATGGTCGAGAGACCTATCAACCAGGTTGATAGGAAACCCTCTGTCAAATTCTCTTTTAAATGCATTGGTATTGAATGTGGAAAGTTGCACTAGAAATAGAGAAATTGACAAGGTCCCCACAGGAACCAGGATGGAAGAATGTGCAATCAAGATACCAATATGAGTTAGTGGGAATAGTCAATATTAGTTGACAGTCTTTCCTCAGAAATGGAGACAGGAAAGTCAAGGAAGAGAAGATTAAGAGATAGACCAAGTAAAGATGGAGAAAGGGTAGAAATTGAAAGCAAGGGTGATGAAATTATTCAGTTAGTGTGGAAATAGGTAGTGCCACTGATACAATCATAATGTACAAGAAAAAGAAGTGAGACTGCACCAAAGTCAAACTCAAACAAAAGTTGATCTATATATCCCATGAAAAATCAGGCATGGCTAGCACCTATATGGTTTCTGTAGCAACACCTTTTATGTTTATATTTATTAAGGCATTGCACTTCAAGGTTATCTGTTGCCAAGTGCGAAGAATCTCCAACCTATGAAATCTGTCAGACTCCATTAGCAAGACAATTAGCAAAACTGAATAGTCAATTTTTAACTGCACTGAAACGCTGCAGACCAGCCACGGACTTTGTTCTGATCTTGCATCATTAGATGTCACCTTCAACTTCTCCTGTTTCCAGCGTGTTTCTGCTTAATTTAGCCAAGAATTAACTCAAGCATGGCTAAAGTAAATTTAACTTTGCATAGATCCAATTCACTTAGGCATTGAGACAAGATGGATATGAAGCATTTTATCAGGAAATGTATTGAAAACTGGTTCTGATTGAAAGCAACAGCTGCTATATACATCGATGCAGTTATTAGCAATTTAAATCAATGAAGCAAATTAATCGAGATTCAAAAGATGCCATCTGTCCTCGGCCTAATTCCAAACATATGTTAGCATTGGAACCTCATCAGTTGCCACAGGTAGTGTCCCAGGAAAAAGGTTCTACCAGAATGGCATCAGCTATCTGGGCACCAAAAAGAAAGTGTTTGTAAAAGTTGTGGATTACCAGGGAGGCTGTGCTGATAATTAAACTGAATAAAATGCTAAATAAACATGTGGAATTTACTGGCAGTGACACTGAGGTTCACCCCAATCCTTTGACTGTTTTTGAACAGGATCTTTTCAGATACCTATATATAGTCTGCCATTTTCTGATGCAATGAACCTTTAAATCACAGAATCTCCAGAGCACAGATAGAAGCCAATGAGCCCATCAAGTCTTCACTGACCCTTTGAAGAATCTATTCCCATAACCCCATATTTCCCTTGGTGAACCCACATAGCCTGCACATCCCTGAACATTATGGGGCAATTTAGCATGGCCAATCCATCTAACCTGCACATTTTTGGACTCTGGGAGAAAAACGGAGCACCCAGGGGAAGCTCCACTCTGACTGTCGCCAAGGCTGGAATCGAACCCAGGTCCCTGGTGCTGTGAGACATCTGGTAAGAAGACCCTTAGCATGTCTGGCCTGCCCAGGCACATGCATCTGAGGGATACCTGACTGTGCTCAATACTCTGGACAGGGATGGGAGGTTGTCCTTGACATACCGTTCTAAGTCCTCCTGCCTGGTTGCGGCCTCCATGGACTTTGGTGAGGACTGCTCTCTTTAGACTATGAGACATGGTTACTTGCTTATTGCACGTACGGAGTGTTTGCTGCGTAAGCTGCTGGTACATGAGGCAGATGTGAGATTGATATGGCACATTGCCGTACAGCAATATATACGTCCCCTTATAAACTGCTACTGCTCTTCTAGACACACACACACACGTGTATACACACACACATACGCACACACACATACACACAACCACATAACAGGGAAAAAAAGAATACAGGTATTATGGGAGGGGAGGGCAATACTAAGAAGGCAGTACAATGGTCTAAAAACAGAAGTTTCTGGAAAAGGTCAGCAGGTCTGGCAGCATCTGTGAATAAAAAAATCAGAGTTAACGTTTCGGGTCCAGTGACCCTTCGTCAGGATTCCAGACCCAAAACATTAACTCTGATTTTTTCTTCACAAATGCTGCCAGACCTGCTCAGCTTTTCCAGCAACTTCTGTTTGTGTTCCTGATTTACAGCATCCACAGTTCTTTCAGTTTTTATTTAGTACAATAGTCCATGTCTTCAGGGTTTGTTAAGATGAATTTTTTTGCCATTGAGAACATTGCTTCTTGATCATTCTTCTCCAGTTACTTTCATTTGTTTGCAGGAGGCACAGGGTGACTACTTCGCACTTGTAATGGACTGTAACTTATGAATTAAAGTAACAGTTTACAGCAACTAGAAAGGGGTAAAGAACTGACTATCTTCAGCTTGCAACATTTTCTTACTACAGACTAAAATGAACTCCTTCTTCCCCAGAGGTCCAATGGTTTCTGCCAACAGATTAACATCCCCAAGTTGTTCGGCTATCAGGGAGCCAATCACATAGGTTTTGGCAAGGAGAAGCCCTTTGTCTTTGATAACTGGTCACTGGTCTAAGGACCAATCAGCTACTTGTTGCCAGCCAAACCTCCATTTTCCTTTAGCTTCAGTTAATCAGCAAAGTAGGCTTCAAGAATTGCTTGAAAAAGCAGCTGTGTAAGTAGTACTTACAATGAGTGTCAGGTTACTTGCTTTAAAAATCCTTGATTTTTAAAACAATCATTTTCTGACATTGGCTTACAATCATAAATATAGAAAATTTTTTAAAAATACACCATTACCCCAGAATCTGTTAGCAATGTCACACAAATCTGCTTCTGCTCACGATATGCTTGAGCATACAAACTGCTATTCAGTTAATACCAGGAGCAATGGAATGAGACCTTTGAATTCGCACTAATTATCCTTTTTAGAGACTCATTTATTGGTGGATTAGGAAGGCCATCCACAAGTAATCTCCAAATGAATTGGGGCGAACGTGGGAAGGTGACACTGTCCAGCCTGATTAAATGCCCAAAATTCACCAGAGGAATGGATGTTAAAATCTGTCTGACATAGGAGGTATTTTCACTCTGAGGCTTCATTTGAATCACCCTGACCAACCTCCTACCTAAATTAGCAGAAGCTATGAAATTAGTGATTTAGCAGACAGTGACATCTCAGACATTTTTTACCAGCAGTTCCTGAGTGTCCCACAGTTAACAAAAGGGACAAATCCAAGAGGGTCTTTTCCTCCCTGTGAATTCGAAAGGAGTCATCTTTTGGCCCCATAAAGAAATTAAGGATGAAAATGAAAATTTGCTTTTTCAGAATTTTTTTGGTCCTAATTCTCCTTGTCATTGATCAAGCCTGCCAAGAAACACACTTTCATTTCCCACTCAGGCTACATAGTTCAAATTGCAGTGAGGCCTTGAATATATTATAGAACCTGACATACACATGTTAAAAATGAAACAGTTTTTTCAAGGGTGTGCTTGCCAACCAGATCAGTTGGTTAAATTCTCATGTGCTCAATTCCTGCATGATTGCGTAAACTAGTTGGTCCTAATTGCCCACCTATCCGTTCATTACTTTGTGAGCAAAGTTGAAATGCTATCCAACATGTTTCAGGCTTTTCCTACAAAACAATTTATCAGCGAATCATTATGAACTTATTAGAGTTGCCACCTTTTGCACAGAACTTTAACAAAGAGCGGTGTGGTATCTCAAAAATGTGTACATGAACAAAACAAGACCAATTTAAAGCATACAAAATCAATCTTTTGTCTAATCTTGTACTGGGGAAATGTTGGTATTATGGTAATGTCGCTAGTCAATTAATCCAAAGGTACAGGTTAATGCTCTGAGGGCTGGGTTTCAAATGCCACAACAGCTAGTGAAATTTAAATTCATGTTCAAAGCTACAGAAAATGTAAACCTAAACCTGTTTAAACGTGCATTTGTGTAACTAAAATGTACTTAGTGTATGGTCTGCAATGTCTTGTATATGTTCACTGTGGAGCACACAACAACAGTTCTGTTTACCTTCAGTGTGTAATTGCCACCTGGTCCTCTGCACCATTCCCAGATACAATTGCTTGTAGTTTGTAGAATGTGTCAGAGTATGGAGCTACAAAATGTAAAATGTGTGCATTCTATGTGCAACTGGAACAACTGGTCCACCCAATTTTGACGTCCAGTTTGCAATCAGTAATTTGCCAAAATGCAACTTTCCAGTTCCTAAAGGGACAGTGCAAATCTAGATGCAGTTCAACTTATTCCTCTCTTTTGGATAATTTTTTTTTAAAAATTTTCTTAACCACTGAGTGCTTTTGTTTTCCTGATATGAAGAGGCTAGCAACACCCTGGCTGTGTATCTATTAACAATAAATCAGCTCTTTCTCACTGTCAGCGAATTTAGCAAGACACCTGTCAAAATGAAACACATCACCTTACTTGATGATGTAAATGATAGTTAGCTTCTCTGGATAGCTCTCTCCTGAGGCATTCTCTTCATGAAGTCTGTCCAATTTCGATCAATATCAAAGTGGTAAATGCTTATATTTACTGCCTGGGTGGCAATTTGGTGAGTAAGTTACCAAACAAATATACAACACATTCAATTTTCATTTAGAGGCATTCTTCAAACCAGAAAAAAACATAACAATAAATGTATCTGTAAATTTCACGTGATGTATATGTTTAATGGCTGTGCATCATATTATAAGGCAATATCAAATAATGAGTTAAAAAATAACAAATATTTTTCAAGTTCACACCACAAGCCTAGAAAATGCATGGCTGGAATCCTGGCTGGTAAGGACATGCAAGGCAATAGGGCAAATATGGGCAAGAAAACCGCCAGCTACTGCCTCCATCTCAGTTAATGAATCTGCACTTCTCCATGTTGAACACCATTTGGAAAACCACGAGGGTGTGCCAGGACACAGAATGTACTCTGGGTGGGGGGATTTCAATGTTCATCACCAGAAGTGGTTCAGTAGCATCACTGCTGACTGAGGTGGCCAAGTCCTAAAGGACATAGCTGCAAGACTGGGTCTAAGAATGTCGTGAGGGAACCACCAAGAAGGAAAAATCTACTTGATCCAGTCCATGCCAATGTTCCAGCCACAAATGTGTCTGCTTGTAATAGTATTTGTAGGGGAGACCACTGCACAGTCCTTGTAGAGATGAATTCTTATCTTCACATTGATGATAACCTTCATCATGTTGTCTGGTACTTTTACTGTGCATTGTGGGGCAGAAATCTAATTGATCTAGCAACTCGGTACTGGGCATCCGTAAGGCCCTGTTGGCCATCTGCAACAGAAGAATTATATTCAACCTCAACCTACAACCATATGCCCCAGAATATCTCACACTCTACCATTACCGCTAGGATCAATCCTAGTTCAATGAAGAGTGCAGGACTACCTGTCAGAAGCAGCATCAGCCATAGCAAAAATGAGGTGTCAACAAGGTAAACCTATAGGACTACTTGCATGCCAAACGGAGGAAGCAACATGCATTAGACAGGGCTCAGTGATTTCAAAAGTGACTGATCAGGTTGAAGGCCTGCAGTCTTGGCCACATCCAACCACAAATGATGATCAACCATTAAACAACTCACAAGAGGTGGAGGCTCCACAAATAATGTTATCCTTGAAAATGGGGAATGCAGCAAATCAGTGCAAAAAGACAAGTCTAAAGCTCTTGCATCCAACTACGGCCAGAGGTTCTGAGTGAATTAACCAAGTAATGGGTGCAGATACTGGATACTGCAAAGGCTATGGGCCCTGGCTCCATTCTGGCAACAGTACTGGAGGCTTATGCTCCAGGATTAGCTACCGTGTTTCCTGATCAAACCCACTCTCTTTGCCAAGCTGTTCAAATACAACTGCAATACTGGCATCTACCCACTAATGTGGGAAATTGCCCTGTGCACAAAAGCAAGAGAAATCAAACCAGGTCAATTGACAACCCATCAGTCTACTCTTGGTTATTAGCAAAGTGAAAAGTTCATCAATTGTGCCATCAGATGACACTTGCAAAGGAATAACCTGCTTCCTGATGTTCAGTTTAGATTCTATCAGAGCCACTCATTCATTGACCTCATTATAACTATGATTTAAATATAGACAAAAGAGTTGAACCCCAGAGGTGAGGTGAGCTGAGATTGACCGCACTCAGCATCAAGGCCACATTACTATGTGAGACAACAAGGAGTGCGGGCAAAAACTGGACTCAGTGGGGAATCAGAGTGAAATGTTTACATTGGTTCAAGTCTTGTCCCTGGCTCAAAGGATGATGGCTGTGGCTATTGGAAGCTAATCATCTCAGCTCCAGGACATCTATTCAAGGGTTTCTCAGAGTAGTGCCCTATGTCTAATCCATCTTCAGCTGCTTTATCTCCATCATTGGGTTTTTCTCTATTTTAAGGTCAGAGACGAAAGTATTCACTGATGATCGTCTGATAATTAGCGCCATGGTGACACTATAGATACTGAAACATCTGTGTCCAAATACAGCAAGACCTGGACAAAAGTACACTTGTTTTACCCAGTGGCATATAACATTCACGTCATACAGACACCAGACAATATCAACTCCAACGACAAAAAATTTAACCATAGCCCCTTGATGCTCAATGTTATTAAAATGGCTGATTCCTCCACTAGCAACATCTGGGGGTTAATCATTAACCAGAAACTGAACTAGACTAGCCATTTAAATACTGTGTCTACAAGAGCAATCAGAAGCTAGTAATTCTGTCGTAAGTAGCTCACACCCACATTTCCCAAAAACCCGTCAACCATCCATAAGATATAAGTGAGGAATGTGTTGGAATACTTTCCATTTGCCTGGTTAAGTGCAGACCCAACAACATTCAATAAGCTTGATACCATCTAGGATAAGGTTTCCAACTTGATTGGCACAACATCTAACAACTTCAACATTCACTCCCTTCACCATCAATGCACAGTCGCAAAAGTATGACCCACTACAAGATGGACTACTGTAACACATCAAAGAGCCTCTGGCAGGACATTCCTAACACACAGCCTCTACCATCTACATGGATAAGAGCAGCAGACATGTAGGAACACCACCACATGCAAGTTCCCCTCCAAGGAACATACCGTCCTGACTGTTGCTGTTCCTTCACTATCACTGGGTCAAAATCCTAGAACTCCCTTTATAATAGCACTGTACCTACATCCCAAGGACTGCCCCGGTTGAAGAAGTCAGCTCACCACCACCGCAATGGTAATTATTAATGGGAAATAAATGCTATCCTTCCAGCAATGCACATAATCCCATGAATAAATAATTTTTAAAGAAAGCCAAATTTGATTTGCGATAGGTTACACATGAATTAATTTCATTGATGATTGTGCAAGAATATTGTGTAAGTTTTATCCTGTATTTCACTCCATAACAACAATAATTCAAAAGTATTTCACTTACTGCAAGCATCTCAGGATCTTTTAAGAAAATTAGCTAACAATGCAGAAGTGACTTTCTTTACCCTTTTATGTACCTTCTAAACACTTTCCATTCAACTGCTCTTAACTAGATTTCATTAAAAAGGACTCTTTCTATGATTGTACAGGACTTTGATGAGGTCATACCTGGACTACTGTGTCTAACTTCTAGTCTCCATGTTTAAGGAGGGATATGTTTGCTTTGGAGGTAGTTCAGAAAATGCTGACTAGATTGATCCTTGGGTTAACCTCTGTTGAGAGCTGATTAGATTGTTGCTATATTCCCTGGAGGTGAGAAGAATGAATGGTGATTGCATTGAAGGTTCAAAATTATGAAGGAGCTTCACCAGGTAGATGCTGAGATATTGGCTTTGACTTTAATGTGGAGACTCTGTGAACCTTCCATAATGGCCAGCCCTGGATCCAAAAGATTTAGATCCATTCCCCACTCCTCATTTCCGAGAGGTGCCATTTTCATCAGTAGGTGGAAATGTTTTGAGTTTGATTCACATGTGAGGAAAATCCAAGACCGGCTGGGCTATTCGAAATGAATGCTGACTTCAATCAAACCCCTCTTTCACTGTAGCAAGGACTTTAACCTGCAGTATTGTAGTTAGCAATATTTACAGTGCAAGTAAATGCCCTTGAAGGGTGGATAAGGTCTGCAGAACTTGTCAAGCTATGAAATTGTTTAAATCCCCAGCTTTACAAACTAAATATAGGCTGCAATGGACAGCATGAAGTAGCGATTATATTAGCATGTATTGACATTATCCTAACAACAATCATTAAACGATTGCTAATGACTCAGTGCTTTCCACAATGTTTAATTATCCAAGCATACGATCCTAATTTAAAGATTTTTCTTGATGGGTTTAAGATATTAGCTATATTTACATGCACATATATGATAACACAAGATAGTTGCAGAAATAGACCACTCAGCCCTTCAATCCTACTTTGCCATTCAAAAAGATTTAGCAGATACAATTTTAACCTCAACTCCACATTCTCAAATACCACCAATAACCCTTTTACCACCTTGTAACCAAGAACCTATCTACCCCTATTTAAAAATATTCAAAGATTTTCTGCCCAATTTTTGCAAAACAGCAAGTGTCGCTGCCATAGCAAAAATGCCAGGAAAAGTCGGGAATTGCAAGTCCTGCCATCAAACCTCACATCTCTTATTTCTGTGGGAGGAGGATTGGAGTGGCAGGAGTTCACAGATGTGTTATTTGTGGAACCAGCTGGCCATTAAATGACCATCTCCATATCTTCAGTCTCTTCATCTATGCCATTGATATCAATTGTAAAGGCTGAGGCCTCAGCGAGCTTGATATGGGGTTATGATTTTTTTTTATTTTCACAAGGGAATAAGTCTTTGATGGGATTTAAAAATGTTGAATGGAAGTGTATTTTTTTTTCTAACATGGTCAAGTCTGTAATAGATATTTGGAACTTTAATTTCAACCAAATGTGAAGTATGCCCGTAGTGGATACTGAGTGATTCAACAGAGGGAGTGTAACCACAAAAGCTGAAGGTGGGTGGGCATGAGTTGTCATGACATGGCATTAAGTTGAAATGGAGTGTTTGATGCTAGTGGTTGTGTAAGCAGAGGGCATAGTTTGGCATTGAAGGTATGAAGGCCAAAGTGATTAGATCGGGGCCCATGAGCTGCAGATTAATAGATGGCATGATGACCCAGTGTCTTGGTTGATGAGGCACGTTTTGGAATGCAAAGTATGAAGGACCATTGAGACCAGGTTGTGATTATAAATTAGCATGGTTTGAGCATGGGAAATGGATCGGGGGCGTAATTAAATATGAGACGTGAGATCTAGACAAGATAAAATATGAGTAAACAACTGAAACAATTCCCAGTGAACCTATGTGGGCCCTTTAAGTCACTCTGGCTGTCTCCAATCTGTGTTTGGGACTGGTAGGCCTGTCCTCCCGCATTGACCCTACATCCCAGTCCTAGGACAAAGAAGGGGAACAGAAGTCCCCCATTTCCACTGATGGGTGGGGGACTGGACTGCACATTTTCAGGATAAAGGAGCTGATCGTTTAGGTTTAGCCAAGGAGATTCTTCATTGAAAAGGTTGTGACTGCTTAGAATTCTCTACTACAGACAATTATGGATGAAATATATCATTAAATATATTTAAGGCTGAGAGAGATTTTAGGTCTGTCAGGGCAGTGGGATAAAGTGAAGGTGAAGTCCAAGATCAACTCTGCTCATATTGAATAATGGGCCATATGGTTCACATGTGCTTCTAATCTTTATATTTTAACTCTCAGCTCAAAGGTCTTTGTTTCTCAAGTACATTTCAATGCTGATATTAAAACTGAACCTCACTGCTGGGCAAATGTGGAGATTCAGCATCAAGAACTGCAAATCTGCTGTACATACAAAATGAGGACTCGCTGTACATTTCACTTTATGAATCTGATGCATGGTTAGTATTGTGAAACAACATGTATATTTAAAATTGTGGATATAATAAGAACTCAGAGCAGGAGTGGGCAATTCTGCCCCTTAAGCCTGCTCCACCATTTAATATGATCATGGCTGATCTTATTTCAGCCACAACACCACTTTCCTGCCTGCTCCCATAACCCTTTAATCCATTGGTAATTATAAATCTGTCGACCTCCTCCCTGAATTTATTCAGTCTCCCATCATCTGCTGAACTCTGGGGTCACGAATTCTGCAGATTCACAACCTTTTGAGAGAAGTAATTCCTTCCCATCTCTGCGTTCAATCTGCCACCTATGGCCGCTCATTCTGGATTGCCGCATATGCAGAAGGGGAAACGTCCAGACCTGCTGTAGGTTTAAAATATTGAGCAGTTGGACATTTAACGTTGTGTGATGAAAATGGCTTGCACTGCAACAACATGGGATTCTAAATTGCTCACTATTAAGTTTTCTTTCTTCAAAATGTTCAATAGTCATTGACATTTCTTCTGAGAGACCATGAACATTCAGAACATATCAGGACATTCACAAAAATGATTGGGAAACCTATAGCGGTGTTTTTGCTTTGTCTGTCCTGATGTTGCAACTCTTCTTTCCAACTCTTTGTGATTATTAATGAACGAGAAATGTGCCTGCATTGAACACCTGAATGGACAGTTAGATCTGAATTGGATTGAAGTGGTAGTAATCCAAACAGCAGCCTTGATTATCAAATCTCGCCCATGCAGGTGGCATGAGTAATGACATTACAGTTATGCTGGCTCCTAAGCACAAAATGGATCTCCTGGTGGATGCTTCAAGCTGTCTGTATCTCTACTAATATTCAAGAGCTTGAAAGCAAGAAGGGAACTCAACGATATAACTAATTTACCCTAATTAGTGCATTCTACCCAGCAGCACTAATCAATAATTACAAGAAAAACTATTGATATCGATGCTGTTTTTACATAGCAATGACCATTGTTGTTTCAAAGTAATGGATTAAATCTGGGAAAAAGCTCCAGAGCTCAATTATGAAACAAATGGACACACATTGTTGCTTTACACATTCTTTATATTTAGCAACATGAAGGTTGGTAATCATTCATTGATTTTACTATGCTTAGGGCAGTCACCACCTGCCAAGTCCATCATGAAGCAGAGTGCTTAACAGATTGGATCATGTTTTGCATTCTGAGATTGCAACTGATGAAAATTCAATTAAAATTTTAACTTCACTGTGCAGTTCTGGAATTCACAATGTAACAGGGATGTGATTGCATTTGAGAGTTTGTGGAGCAGACTTCACAGGATGGTGCCAGGGCTGGAGAATTTTAGCTATGAAGAGAGATTGGATAGACTAGAGTTGTTTTCCTTCGAGCGGAGGACTCTGGGTGGGGTGTGGGGTGTGACATGACTGAGAGGCATAAAATTATGACGGTCATTGGGTAAGCAGGAAGATACCTTTTATCCTTGGTGGGGGTCTCAGGACCAGAGGGCATAAATCTAAAGTAAGGGGCAAGAGACTTAAAGGGGATGTCAGGAAAAACAGTTTCACCCAGAGGGTGGTGGGAATCTGGAACTCACTGGAGTTAGAGAGAGAAACCCTCATAACATTTATGAAATATTTCCAAGGCATACAAGTCTATGGGCCAAGTGCTAGAAAATGGGATGAGAATGGTCAGGTGGTTGTTTTTGACTGGGCCAAAGGGCCATTTTCTGTGCTATAAAGCTCTATGACAATTTTGACTTCAAATCATGTGAACCACAGGTAAGTGAAATTTAGTTGACATGGGGTCGCTAGACCCATGTGTAAGCAATTTGCCAGAAATTTGTCTGATACGGGAGTGACTTATACCAGTTCCCAACCTTTCTTTTCAGACTAGTTCCAAGTTAACTGCTTGCACTTCTCTTTTCAGCTGTTACCATAGAAAACAATGGAGTGAAATACACAATAGATTTTAGAACATGCAATTTAAAATAACCTATTTCAGCCCTCAGATCAAACATATAAAGACTTATATGAAAACAAAAGAAGATTTCATTCATTGTAAACACCTGCTTCACATCTTTGTAATCCAATGGACATTGCAACAAAAAAAGGTATCACCGTGCCTTAAACATGTCACAACATTTAAATGAGCAAAAACTTGGCAAATGGACTAACGTGATCAATGCAGTTTGGCAGGAAGATTAGAAGGGCTGAAAATTAGTCAGATGGGGAAAGACTACAGAAAACTCCAGCGCAGGGAACTTATGAGGGTCTTATTGCATGAATCACAAAAGGCTAGCATCTATGTCCAGCAGATAATAGGGAAGGTAAAAGGAAAGTCGGCCTTTATTTCGTGGGGAATGGGTTATATAAAAAAAAGGACATGTTGCTTAACCTTAAAATACAAGTCACTACTCAGGCCGCATCTGGAATATTGTGAACAGTTCGGTCACTTTATCTAAGAAAAGATATGTCGACATTGGAAGCAGATCAGTTCACTGGATTCATTCTAATTAAGGAAAAATTTTCTTATGAGGGGAGATTAAGTAGTTTGGGCTTGTATTCACTGGAGTTTAGAAGAATGAGAGGAGACCTTATTGAAACATACACAATTCTTGGGGGACTTGAGAGCTGCAGGAAAGGATGTCCAGGAGCAGAGCAGAGTCTCACAAGTGGAGTCACCCATTTAAGACAGAGATGTGGAAGGATTTCTTCCCTCAGAGTGGGGTGAATCTATACTACAGTGAACCGTCAAGGCTGGGTCAATAAGCATATTTGAGGCTGAGATAGACTGATTTTTAATTAGTAAGGGTATCAAGGATTATGGGAATAAGGCAGAAAAATGGAGTTGAGGATTATCAGATCAGTCATGATCTCATTGAACGGCATAGTAGACTGAATGGGCCGAATTGGCTACATTTTATGGTCTTATGGTGTATTTTTCTGTCAAATGGCTCAGTTGCTCAAATAGCTTCTCAAATCAGCACATTCTTGCTGAGAATAGCAATGTTTCTGAAATGCGTCAGAGAAGTGCAGTGCAGCTAATGCTACCTATCCTTCTATTTACAGATTCACCATCTTTCCCGACCCTGACTACGTGCTGATTTATAACAAAAAAAAACTGAATATTTAGCAGCTGTAAAACAGAAATAAATTAGCAGATAATTATTAAGGCGATTATGTATACATCAGTTGCCTAAAATCGGTGTCAACTCTGAAATTAGGCTATGTGGAAATGCTATGAATCTGGACCACAATAAATGGTTAGAAAATATACTGAATATGATCTTCATTTAATTTTCATTTTCTGTCCTCTCGTCTGATCAAATTTTATTTGCATTGCTGGCTTCACATAAGCCCCAACATATGACTGTGTGTTTACCATGAAAGAGTAGAGGATTGCAATTATAGTTTAATGAAATTTCCTAACACTTTTAATTTATAGCAGCTGCCAAAGAACTCTATACACCCACGCTCAGTCAACTCTGCAGAATTAACACCTTTTTTAGTGTGAGGAGATAACATGCATGACAGTAATATAAAAACAGTTAAGAAAACTGCCATTCACTGCAAATGAAAGTTAATACAAAAACATTTCAATGAGCTGAAAATAGGGTGTGTTCTATAAAGGATAGGTTAACTGGCTAACTAAATTACCCCCAAAGTGGCCAAGTTGGGAATTTACCCCAGTACTCATCTTCAGAGAGCAAATAGGGGGAACTTTCCTTATTTTGCTGCGTTTTGAGATCAATATCAAATGTGGGCGGTCTTTGCCTTAGTCCTACTTTAAGCAAAGGCACAGGACATTTCATTGTTCCATGAATTGACAATTTCTGTATTGACCAGGTCACAGGGAATGTAAGAATAAGAAATCGAAAAGTTCAAACCTCTGTTATAGGTGATGTTGATGTTGAACAAGATGACGTTTTTGAAATTTGACTCTTAAGTACCACTTGACAGTGGTCATAATTGTAAATGTCCTTTCAAATGGTTAACATAGTTGTGAAATATAAACAAAAACAAAACAAATTTAAAACCTCTGTTGTCACTTTCAATCCCTTCATATTCTCTCTTCTGCAACATTTGAGTGTACATCCCAGTTTGCATTCAATGTACTGTCAGCTCTGGGCTACTGCACATTTCCAGGCCCCATAGCTCCTTGCCTGGCATGAGATTTTTAACCATTTTGTTCCCATCTTCTGAAATTCTTTCAATCATTCTTGTTGCTTGCATCTTCACTTTATAAACTTCTTCAAAATCTACTTTGTTGAATATGTTTTTAACCAGCAATCTTTAAGTGTTAAATATTTTGATCTGGCTCACTCCTGCGTGAAGCACTTTGAGGGGTTTATGATATGAATAATACAAATTTAAGATACAAAACAAAATCTGTCACCTTCATTAATCCTAAAAGTAAATTCTCTCATTGATTGAGATAACAAGGTGTAGAGCTGGATGAACACAGCAGG